>NW_026515505.1:600000-993817 GCF_014898815.1 Panonychus citri | reverse complement strand
CTCACTCTGTCGATTGTCACTGCGAGTGACATTTTCATTCGGATGTTGGATGATGAGAAAGCAGATTAAGTGAAGATGCGAAAAGAGAGTTGAGATGAACATGTAATTCATTTTAGATTTTTAAGTGAAAATGAATATTTATCATTTTCCAATGAAATTATTGATAAATCACATTAAGAAATTGCTGTTGTTCAATTGTTGGGTAATAATTAGTTGATTGTGAATTAAATTGCATATGATTTAGGTGATGGTTTGGTGATGGTTGTCATTATCAATCAATCAGGAAGAGGAGGTGAAGGTGGAGGTGGAAGATGATAATTGATCTTGATGAGATGTTACACTTAAAATTATGGTTCTTTTTTTGTTCAATTGGAAATTAATTCAATTCTGATTAAGTGGTTTTCTCAAATTGTTGAGTATTTTTCTCATGTTGATTGTTGATTATTATCATTTGGAAATTATTTCGTTAATTTTCAGTTGAATCAAAATCAATGATTAAGTGTAGGTCTTAATGATAATAATGATTTTCTGTTACTTTTTTTACAGGTAAATTACTCCCACTCGTTGTTACAATTGATGGTGATGAAGATAATTAGTTAATGGTACTTGTTGGTGTTTAATTGTTTTCCTCTCTCTCTCTCTCTCTCTCTCTGATGATGATGATGATGATGGTGATTGTGATTGAGATTCTTGTTTCTTTATGGACATTGGCTATTTGGTTTGATCAGGAAAATCCTCTTGAAATTATTGATTCAATTGTTGGTGATTTACATGATGAGGAGGTGGAATTGATGGAGAAAAGAAAAAAGAAATTGGAAATTTGAAAAAAATGGAGAAAAAAAGATGAAAAAGAAAATCCGACAATTAGAAACAAAGAAAAGATGAAGATGAAGATAATTACGATTATCTTAATTTACTGAAGGATGTGGTCTTGCAGTGATTAAGAAGATGATGATTATCACCATCATGGATTAACAATTTATCATGAATAACAATAACTATTATTAACTATTCAAAGGCCTTTATCTTTATCTTTTCCCTTTTGTTTTTTTTGGGTGGGTCAATATATTTACTGGTCAGCAACTGATTGACCAATAGATGAGACAATATCTCTTTGTGTGGATTATATTTTTTCTGAGTAAATTAATAACAAGATTGTTACTAAACGAGATTAACAGATTAACAGAGTAGTGGGTTAGGATTCACTGAGTGTTCACAGATTATCATCTTAATCATCAGCATCGTAATTGTCTTTATTTAAATAGAATTAAAATGAAAAAGAAGGTGAAAGTATCACAATAACCTGGAAATTATTATTTATCGTGATTCTTGATTCAAATTGAAAAGTTTTAATGGTTAGAACTTTTTTTTTATCGAACTGAATGGAGACGAACAAAAAAAAAGTTTTCAGTTTTGTGAGAATTGAGGTAAATTGTTGATTCGAGATGACAATGGTTAAGATAATGTAAATTAAGAAAATGATTAAGATGATGTCCAATTGAGAGAGATAAACTTATCTTCTTGCTTTTTCATCATGAACAGCATGTTGTTTCATCTTTACCTGAATTTCAAGCAGAAATGATTAACAATCAGTGTAAAAATCAAACATTAATGATTCAGCAAATTGAATGAAAAGTTTGTCTTTTGGGTGGTGATGATGATAGATATTAGGTAGTTAAGGTGTAGAGACAAAGACGATGATGATGATGATGATGATGATGATACTTTACCGCGATGTCATTGATAACAATTTAGATAATCAAACAATGAATGGAAAACAATTTATCAGATGAATCAACAATCAAGACAAGTGAATATGTGCTCAGGTCAATCGTGACTTTACAGAAAAGGGTCAAAGACCGATGACCAACTCGATGAGCTAAATTTTCCTCCACTTAATTTGCGATATTTTGTGCATGACAATTTCTAAATTGTTACACAATTGTCTCAACTTTTCCGTTCTATTCTTTAATTACTAACATTAACTTTTCCAAACTTCTGTCTAGTTACATTCGGCGATCATAGGTGGCGAAACTTGTCTTGTTTTCTTTTTTTCTTTTTTCAAATTTGTTCAATTTTCTTTTGCCCTCAACATGGTGAAAGAATTTTTCATCTTCTCTCTCTTTCTTTCTCTCTCTCTCATTTTCATCTGATGAAATTCATTTCTTCTTTTCCATCACTTATCTGATTTTAGAATTGTAATCATCATCATGATGTAGATTATCAGTGAATTTAGTTGTTCAGTGAGTTTCTAATTGCCTTTGACGTTTCTCCATCTGTGCCTTGGCTCTTTCATTAACCTTTTTCTCTTTCTTTCCATTTTTTTTTTGTTAATTTTTTTCTTCTAATTGTTGATTTTTCTCTTCTTTTTTATATATTCCTTGATATTTATTCTACAAATTATTCGTTTAACTAAATTAGTGTGTCTTCTCTTTCTCAGTGTTAATATATACTCATTCTTAATTGTGTCTGGTTTTTGATGATAACGAATTCATCTTTTAGTGTAACTTCAACCTTACCCTATCACCTTCCTTTCTTATTGTTTACCTTTTTACGGTTACAATTGATTTACTTTTCTATTTGTGGAACAAATTTTACTCTTTTAGAAATTTTCAATATTCTTTTATTGGGACTAAGATGACAACCTCGAAAACCGGTGTTTCTAAGGAGAAAAACGATTCTGCTGATTCAAAAGCTCTTTGGGTTTTTGGCTATGGTTCACTTATTTGGAATCCTGGTTTCAATTATGCAAGAAGTTCCATTGGTTCAATAAAGGGTTTCAAGAGACGATTTTGGCAAGGAAATGATGTTCACAGAGGAACACCTGATAAGGTAAAAGCCGGATTAACACTTTAACTTTTTGTCTTATTTCCTGTTTCCATGTTTTTCCTCTTACAAATCTTTTTCTCTCTGCCCTCTAATGTGTAGGTGGTTTGGATTATCTCCAATCACTTTTTCTTCAAATTTTTCATTTTAAACTTCGTTCTTAGTAGAAAATTTATTCCTCGGGCTCTGTTTCTTTCCGTTAATTCTATTCTTTTGTTATTTACTCTTACCTTTTTTCTCTCTCTAGTTGGGTCGAGTGGTAACTCTTATCGCTGAAAAAGAGGTAAGTGGCTTTTGTGGTTACTTATTTTGTAAGAAACGACAAAATTTTCCTATTCTTTCCTTTTCTCATCAATCAGATTGTGTAAATTATGGTTGTATTTTATTCTCTCTCTCTCTCTCTCTCTCTCTCTCTCTCTCTCTCTCTCTCTCTCTCTCTCTCTCTCTCTCTCTCTCTCTCTCTCTGTTTATTTATCGATATACTTACACAGGCAATTACTTGGGGTCGAGCTTATCTTATGAAAGATGAAGATAAAGGTAAAAGTTATCTGGATCAACGTGAATGTCAAGAAGGTGGTTATGAGGCAAAAATGGTTCAATTCACACCTCGGGATGATGATGATTTTTTCCCACCTTCATCTCAATCATCCCAATCATCATCATTCCAAGTGCTAGTTTACATCGCTCTCCCAACTAATCGTTTCTTCCTTGGACCTGCACCTACAATGACCATTGCTTGTGATATTTCATTCGCTTCCGGTGAGTGTGGTACTAATGTTGAATATTTGGCTAAATTGATCGCTTTTATGAGATACAATTGGCCGGAAGTTTGGGATGATCATCTATACGAATTGGAAACATTAGTGAAAAATATTCTTTCAAAACGTTCTCCCGGTAAATTGAAAGATTTTGACAATGCGATGAACGATGAAGCAAATTGTTTATTACAAACACTTGAACGTCTCAAATTAACTGAATTTGATTTTAATTGGAGAATTGAGAAGGAGATTAAATCACTAGAATCAAGACTCAATTTTATCGAATTACCAACATCCAAAGGAGTTCGGATATGAATAAGTGTAAAACAATCACGTAACCAAATCAAAGCCAACAATTAGCACAATCTATTTTAATTTACTAATTCTTACACCTTAAGTGAAACAACATCAACAATTTAGCTGATTCTGTGAATTGACAAAGCAAAGAGGAATCAAAATCAAATGAAACAAACCAAATAATGTGCTTCTATTTATTATCCGACAATTTGTTATTCTAATTATTGTAATTTTTTCTAATCATTATTGTTGTTATTGGTGAAAATAATGATGATAATGTTAATTTTTTGTATCATCAACCATCAAATGTATACGATAAGTTGTATATGTTGGATCTCGGACATTCCCTTGGCTGTGCCTCAAGTTTTGACCACAATCCTAATTGTTGGACAATTAGTTTGTATGATTAGATTTGGAGTGGATTTAAATTCATTGAAAAGTGACACGTTTGTTTTACTATTATTGTCAAGTTGTAAATCAAACTAAAAGTAACAAGATGAACCGTGAAAACAATCAAATAACAAAACAATTAAGCTTCAATCCACTTAATTAAATTGTCGGACGTTGAACAAAACAAAAACATTGATTGATTTACTGATCAACCAGGAAATTTAAAAGTAATTTTATCCACAATTAATGTTACCTTTTAATTTTCCGGGACGATGATTAAAACCTAATGATTGAAAAAGAGTAAAGTAAATTGTTATCACTCTTTTTTTTAATCATTAATCAATTCATTCCAACTCAGGGCTGAATCAAATTGTTATAATTAAAATGAACCGACAAGATGAAGATAACAAATTGAGTTAATTTCTCCTTGATTATGAAAAAGGAAAACAATTTATGTATTAATAGATGTAAACACTCAACACTAAATGGATCAAGTAATTTGCTTACAATTAGGAAATTAAATTAATTACTGGACCATATTAAGTGAACTAAATGGTGTCCGATTGAAAACTCGTTCGTAAACTTTGACCTTAATCGGTACCTTGGGTCTAAGAACCATTTCCATGGTGAAAAGTACTTTGTCAGGTTGATCGAGGGAAACGAATCGATAATGACGAATAAGTCGAGCAAGGACAATTTTAAGTTCGGCAAGGGCGAACTTTTGACCGATACAATTTCGAGGTCCAGCTGAAAAAGGTACGTAAGCAAATGGATGACGACCCCCAGAGTTTTCGGGTAAAAATCGATCGGGATTAAAGACTTCAGGGTCAGGGAAAATTTCAGGATCTCGATGAAGTTGATAGATGAAACAATAGATAACAGTTCCAGCGGGCACAGTGTGGCCGGAAATGGTCATATCCTCGGTAGCCGATCGACCGATCAAAGGTACAGAGGGACAAAGACGAAGACCCTCTTTAACTACACAGTCAAGATACTTGAGCTGTTTAATAGCGTCCAAAGTGATCTCGGTTGTTGACCCGTTTGAACCGTCGGCTTTAATTTCAGAGTTTAAATCGTCAAACAATGAGTCGACTTCGAGTGCAAGGCGATCTTGGACTTCCATGTTGTGTCCAAGAAGATAAATTATCCAAGACATCGCCATGGCCGTTGTATCATGTCCTTCAAACATGAAAGTGTCAACTTCCTCTCTAATGTCCTCTTCTGAAAGTTCACCGCCATTAATGTGATGTTTCAACAGTAAATCCATGAAAGCCAAACGCCGTTCACTTGATGAAGGCATTGTGAGGGAAATCGGCTCACCGGAACCCGTTGATAAACTAATTGTTGATGGTCTTCGAACTTGTTTATTCATCATTTCATCTTTACGATCTCGAATAACTTTCATGGTAAAATCGTGTAAATGTTGAACTTTCCGACGAAACTCTTTGCCTCTTTCTAATCGGTAGTAAATTGCATCAGGCCAATAACTGGGTTGCATTAGACGTTCAAGGAAACACTCACCAACCCTGAAATAGAACAAGAATAGAAGAGAATAAAAGATGAAAAAAAAGAACAAAAGAAAATAATGATAAATATAAACGAAAAAAGTTCCAATTGTTTGATAATCAAGAACAGAAAAAAAAATATTATTCTTACTCATAAACTGCTCGACAATAACTATTGTTGGGATTATTTTGAGCTCCAATTGATACTCCCATGATTGTTTCTGTTGAGAAAAGGAAATGTTGTCAATCTAAATTGTTGAGAAAATGAGAATGAGAAACAACTGACCACAAATAATGTCCAAAGTACAGGCAGTAACAACAGGGACAATGTCGATTGGTTGACCGGATCGGGCGATTTCCCTTAATCGGTCAACCATTACGTTGCCCTGCTCATTGAAAACGGGAACGAAATCATGTAAAATTTTAAAATGAAAAGCGGGAACCAACAGTTTCCTCCGTGATCTCCACTTGTTACCTGTGGAGGTTAATAAACCAGTGCCCAACCAGGGATGAAGTAAATCATATTGAGATGATTTATCTAATAGAAAATTATTTGATAAAATAGTTTCAACGTTTTCGGCTTCCAAGGATAACAACAGGTTCCCAACCCAACCAAAGACGAAATATCCTATCGGAATCATAGATTTGTGTATAACCACGAACAGCATTTAACAGCACTGAACAATTAAACAAAAGAAATTAACTCAACAATTAACCAAAAAAGAGAAACAAAACAAAAAGTTACGTCGCATCAGTTAAGACCCGACGATCGATATCAGATCAATTCTTTTCGTTCTTGGTAAAATTTCTGAACTTTTCACTCGAAAGATGAACCCAAAGGGTGAGACTCGAACTCGACTCAATCGTACAAACTGAATCTTTGTATCGATCACAAAAGAAAGTAAACTTTTCCTTGATTAGTTAATTTCTCTCTCTCGCAATCTCCCTGTCGATGATTCAATGAAGATTATCTACTTACTGTAGTATAAATCCTTCGAGGCTTCGTAATCCGCTCCGATGTATTTCAATATTTCTATTGGCAGGTTACCCATCAAGGGATTGAACGATTTGGGTCCAGGTAATTTATCAATCATTTGATTTCGTCTTCTCATTGATTGTGCTTTTTTGTACAAATAATAATAACCAATGAAACATAGTAAACATGTTAAAATAATTCGTATCAGAATTATATAGAAAGATGATCCTGATGATATTGGAGATGGAGACGGAATTGAGGTCGCATCCAATTCTGGAGAAACATCAAGAGTTGACATTATTATCAAACGAAAATGAGATTCACTTTATTTGGAATAGAAAATTTTTACTCAATTCTGATTTTCTCTCCAATCAATTGGTAACTAGAACAATTAGAAAATTGATTATTCTTTTTCTACACTGATGATTAAGTTAATCACATACACAGACACAAACTTAAATAATGAATTAAACTAAGAAATTAGATCCGATTTGTTACATTAATCGGATTGACCAAAGATTTTGATCAACTTCATAATGGCAACTGAGAGACGATTGGAAAAACTGTTGTAAACAACAGTTAATTGTAATTAATTTCTCTCTCTCTCTTTCTCTCTCTTTTCACTTTCTCCAGGTTAATTGTGACTCTGTTTTGGAGGTGGTGATACAATTGATGGCTAAATATTCAATCAGAGCGTAGCAGCAACAACTATAACGGATACAATCATTTTCCAAGAAACAATATTAACCTTGACCACTTTTCTCTCTCTCACCTTATCCTTTTTCTAAGTTAATGTTGTAATCTAATTGTTTGACAGACTAATTATTCCACTACCTGTCAAGTTGAAATCTAATCAACGAATTAGCGATTTCCCTTCGAGTTTTTGTTTCGATATTGGAAAGAGAAGCCAAAAAAAGGAACAATATCAACGGAACTTTTTTTTCTTCTCTTTTCACCCTTGGATTGGAATCGAAATTTTCTCAACCATTTCATAGATTTAGTAAGTTACGAGCTCACAATTTAGCTGTTCAAAGTTTAAGAATTACGACAATCAACCTTGGTTGGAATCACAATTAACTCTATGAAAGAACAGCAATACAATTATGGTAACTAAAATTCTGATACTCAATTAATTTCCTGTTTTCGTATTGATTTAAAAGATCGAAACTTTTTTCCAAGTGTTGATTGATCATATTTTCTGTCGATTTTTTTTGTTTCTTAATTTGGATCTCAAGGTGATTTATTGATTGATTAAAATGTTAAAGTTGATTGTCGACTATTGGAATATTTGTTTGATTGTTTTTGAAATTAAGCCAATAGAAAGTTGAAAAGTCACATTGATTATTTGCTCGTGTGATTTTGAGTAAACCTTGAGGAAAGATCAACATTTTTTCAGGGTTATCATCCTTGACACTTTTACCTTCTTCCGGGTTTATATTGTGTTAATAATAGACTTTATTTATTGGATTAACTAATTGTTTACTGATTGTCGTTAGAAAAAAAGAGATAAATCAATAACTGTAATCAGAAAACTTTGAATTTCAATCATTTGAACAAATATTTCATCTAATATTAGTTTTGTTCTTGAAAATGTAAATATTTTTAACACTATTTCTTATTAATGGTTAGTCTTGTTAAACAATCAATCGATTATCTTGATTATAATTGTTTGTATTCAGTGGTTATAATCAAAGTTGATTTTTGTTTCTTAGTATATTGATTGAGTCAATTTTAATTTCAGGTAATTGTTATATTTTATTTAACAAAAATTGGTTTGAGTAAATTAAAAAGTGAATTTAATTTGTTACAAATGAATGATTATGGATAAGATGTGATGAGTAATTTAAATTGATGATCAAAAAGTAACCACCAGTAGTGTTTACAATAGTTCAATGTAATCAATTGAATTAAGTTGGAAAGGTTGATTGACTAGAGAGAGAGAGAGAGAGAGAGAGAGAGATGATGATGATGATGATGATGATGAGGATGATTGTATTAAAAGGTTGAGTGGTTTAAAGTTGATTATAATTGTGATTAGTTGGTTTTACTTTCTGATTTCTGTTGATTGGTAAAAATTAATCTTTTGTTTGGAAACACGAGAAACATTTCTTCCTTGTTCATTGGAGTCACATTTCTCATGGAATCACATGGTGATCATCTTTTCCTTTTGAATAGATAACTCGTTCAACACATGGGAAATTAATTTCTCAGTGAGCATAATTAAATTACTATTGATTATTTAACTTTTTCCAAGGTTATAGCTCATTCAATTGAGACATTTCAGCTCTTATAACAAGTAAGTTCACTAGTGCGGTAACTCGAGGTTTCATCGTGGTAAATTAGATGTTGATCCATTAAATGATTCAAGTAGAATCAATTCCTCGAGTCTAAATTGAAATTTGAGAGAATAGAAAAGAAAAAAATTAGAAATTTTTATATACGAAAAAAATGAATCAATTTAATAGATTAACTGATTAGATGAAGTCTCAGAGATCGGATTGAGAAGAGATTTCAACTCATTGTCCCCGTTTTCACTCCAACCATTGAAATAAATTGCAACAATTAAGAGATGGGAACTTGGTATTAGCATGGCACTACTCATCATTGAATTCATCATTTCAATTAAATGGATCATCAATAATCTCATGAAATAAGAAAAAAGAAAATGTATCAATACCTTAACAATGGATTTCATGTCAATCTTTTAAAGATGAAAATTGTTGTGACGTAAATGATTCAGAGATTTCTAATGGTTGATTGATCACATTGGTAATCAATTGAATTAAATCATTGAGCTTTTGTATTTGTTAGAAGATAAATTGTTCTGTTGATTGTGGAAAAATTTTCTCAAAGCTTCTTTTATTTCATTGGTTCCTTTGTTTCCTTCGATTTCCATTTCATGAGTTCGTTGGGCCACTTTACGAATTAATTTCTCTTTCATTTCGGGCAATAGTTTGGTAAATGTTTCCAAAAGTCGAAGTAATTTAGTTACAGTACCAACACTTAGAACTCGTTGAATCATTTCAAACAGTTTAGGAAGAATAATTCATCTACATGATTATCCTTATTAATACTTATGAAGATTATCATCTTAGTGAGAACAGTTTTTATTCGAGTCTGTCCCGATTCATCACTTTTAATATAACGATCCATTAATTCAGGTAGAAAATCACTGATTTCTTTCACTATTAGGGGATCGTTATCTTGGAATAAGTAATCACAGAATTTTTCCCGTTGGGTGAGATCAACTTTCGGGTGACAAGTAAATTGGAAAAAATTATAACGAAATTCAGATGAATTCAGTTTGCCAGAATCTTTGATATAACTTAGATAAGTTAAATTCGCAGCCACTTGAGATAAATTCATTGCTTCGATTGCTCCTTTCGCGTATTGATTTTTAACAAATCCCATGAAATCTTTTAACACATTTACTATAAATGGTCCGTATGAGTGTTTATATGGTGACGAAGTTAACACTTTGGGAATATAATTACGAACATGACGAACAATGTTGGAAATTGATGTAACCACAGCAAATAAATCTCGATCAGCTAATTGTGCGAAAACTTTACAGATTGTTGCAGGAATCAGGGGACAATTTCCTATTGTATCAACTTTTACTTCGGACAGATAGATCAACTCATCAAAGTAGAGTAAGATTATTTCACTACACGAATCTCGAGCTACACGATTTGACTTGTCCAATTTAGAGTAAACTTCAGCCAGTTTATCGAATACTTCAAATGCAATTGAGAGCATTTTATTCATGTCAGAATCATCGGGAAGCATTTGAGCTGAACAAATTATCCATTGGATCACTAATTTGCATCTTATTGAGTAAATTGATCTGTTAATGATTAAGTTTGCCGTTTCTCGGAATCTGTCAATAAGATCGGTATAAAATTGGTCCGATGCATAGCAGCAAACAATTAAGATTGTAAAAACTTTGTGTAACTGAATCTCATTCATTTGATCAACAGGGCAATTTGATAGAGCAGAGAAAATATCACTTTTAAGTTTCTTCCACATTTGTAGATTTTGAATATCATTGGCATTAATTTGTAGTTTAGAAATCACCTTTTCCAAAAGTAAAACAAGAAGTGCAAGAGTTTTATCATCCCAGTCTGATGCTGAGCCTCGTTCGAAAAGGATTCTCAATTTAAGAGACCATTGATTACTCGTCTTGGGTAAAGAATAAAAAACTGATTTCGACAAACTGGGTGAGGTTAAACTCTTAAGATAACATTTGATAAACTCTGAAGGTATATCAACACAAACTCCACATCTTTTAACAGAATTGTAACATAATTGCAAAGAGATTTCCATAGATTCGCTCTGCGTAAAACCGGAAGCTTCGTATTCTTGTAAAATGGGAATAATCGAATGGGTGAAACCAATAGAGTTACAAAAATCTTGATCAGTTGATTTCTCTTTCGATGTGTTGATTAGCTCCATTAGATTACTCATAAGCCAAATGTTGGCAATGTTAAGATTAGCGGCTGAGGTAAAGTTACTGGGAACACGTTTATAAGTGGTAAGACTGTCTCTTTCTTGGTTCTCTTTTCGGTTTTCTTCGCAAAATGTGTCCATCACGGAATTATAGTGGAACCAGAATGGATCAAGGTTGAGAATGGCTGAATCCAAATGGACTAGACTCTTAACTATTGTAAAGAAAACGCGATGACAGGAACAAAAGTAAGGATCCAAAGTTGGCACCATTCGTAAATCTTTGGTTGATATAAATCTTTGTAGTGAAGCATAAATTAGATCTGCTAGAATACATTCTAAAAATTTACTTCTAAAATCATCTGATGTATTTATATCACTGAGGAGATCAATTTTCACCCTGGTTCGTTTGTTGTATTCACATAAGATGAGAAAAGAAATCAACCAAATATCAAGACAAACGTGTAAGTATTGATGAGAAGGTGATTGACTTTCGCTTTGAATGATGTAAATATTTGGATCAAAATCCTCTAACATAGATAATCTTCCCATGAAGGTAGTTAAATTGATGATTTCTTTGATGATAATTTGCTCTAATCTTTCATCTATGTTACCAACTTTTCCTCCAATGAGCTTGAGAAAGTTAAAAATTTGCTCCCTATAACTTGACCAAAGAGATCTATTAGAAGCTGATCTTTTGGCCGTTATTCCAGCTCTAAACATACTAATAGTTTTTCTATAATGAAAAAGAGCAAAAGAAAAGGGTTGATTATTATCACTGAGAAGACAATGAACAATAATAAATAAAATTTATTAAACTTACTTGACCAGAGAAAAATAATGTATCACATCTTCGGGTGTAGTTGACTCATTAAATTGTAATTTTTGACCCAAAATTTCAATCTCTTCCATAGGGTCAACTTGAATGAAGCTAATACGAAGATATTAAAAGAAATGCAAATCACAATTAATATAAAAATCAGAAAATATTGAGAAATGGAAGAAAAGAAAATATGAAAACTCTACTTACAGTTTAAGCTTCTCTTCAAATCTTTGGGTCATAGTAGAAAGAGATTCGTATCTTTTATCACACTTTACATAATTTACTGAATTCATATTTACATTCAATATGAGACAAACTCTATTAAGAAAATTTAACAATTAAAAAGTAAAACAATTAAGAAAATAAAACGATCAAAATAAAACAAGTTCACTTTCACAATGAGGCTCTTTGAATGAGCGGGAACAATTGTTCCCGAAACAAAGATATCGATACTTTTTCTTTGGATTCTTATCGATAACTCACTTAGAATCATTTCTGAAGAAGGAAAATCTGACATGGAAGATTTCCAATCGATTTCAAGGAATGGATCGAACAATTCTTAAGATTAATCAAGAAAAATCATAATTTTTATCAGTAATTTATCTCGATAACTTAAAATCAATCGATATTGAAATTGAGTATCAACAAGTAGCAGCGGGAATCATTTCTATCCAATTTGATGAGATTCGTCACCAGATTTCGCTTCAATCGAAAGGCGGCAAATTGGAATGGAAGAAAAATAATCGAAACTTAATTGTTATCAATGATTATACATCTAATTTAATATTCGAAGAATTTTCTTTTGGTTTAAAGATATTTTCAGATGCTAATTACGTTTTAACGTTTCAAGGTCATAAGAAGATGATTTTAAATGAAAAGACGATTGGTCATAGTTCGAAGTCTAAATGAGCCATCCAAGGACTCGAGCGATAACTGAAAGGAAGAATTAGATTGGGAGTTTATTCTGATATAAAAAGAATTTGTTGATTTAGTAATTTTGAAATGAATTCGAAGATTGAATAAAATATCTCTCGAAACTTTTGATTTCGAAATTTGGAGGGAAATGTTATCTTTGAAATTCGCTCGATAATCTAATAGATGTGAAGATTAATTCAATTGTTAGAAATTCGAAAGAGGAAAAAAAGAGAAAGAAATCATTTCCAATCTTCTCTTTCTTTTCCATTTAACCAGAAATTCACTTAGAATTCATGCTCACATTTTCTCTCTCCACTCAACCAAATTCTCTTTCTTTCCCAATCCTCATCTTCTTCCTTCGATTTTCACTCCCTGTCTTTATTTCTCTCTCTCTCTTTTTCTTTCTATTATTTTCCTCTTTCATCTTCCACCTTCTTTCAATGTTTCAATGTTATTAATCTGAATCTCTTATCATCATCATCTCTCCATTGCCACTTTTCCCTCTGTTTGTTTCTTTCTCTCTTTCCCTATGTAAATATAATTTATTCTAATCAATGGAGAATCTACTAAATTGTTCATCATTCCACCATCAACAATTGTCCATGAAAAGACGAGGATAAAAAAGATCGTATCAACAATCAACCAAGAAAATTATTCTAAACCTTTTTATCAACATTCAACCAAAAGCCTCGCCCTTTGTTAATAGACAACAACAACATGATGGTGAACATTTTCCTCTCAATTAATTGATTTCTCTCTCCATTGATTTGTGATTCTTAATTATTTCATTTAACCATCACCCTTGTTCCTTAATTGATGAAAATGATTCCTCCAAGTGATCAAAATTTCCTGTTTACAGTTACAATATTTACCAGTTTTATTTGCTTCTCTCAAGGTAAATATAAAACTCATTTTGTATAAAATGTTTTCTTTCCATAAGCAACTCTGTTTATATAGAAATGATTGATTGTGTTATATTTGATCCGTTTTTCTCTAATAATCAAATCCATCATTGTCATTACATTTGTCCACAGGAGCA
The DNA here is from genome assembly GCF_014898815.1 of Panonychus citri. Lineage (NCBI taxonomy): Eukaryota > Metazoa > Arthropoda > Arachnida > Trombidiformes > Tetranychidae > Panonychus > Panonychus citri. Next base: position 979,842 of record NW_026515505.1, on the reverse strand, counting down.
TCGAATCCCAAAATTAAGCCATTCAGTTTTCCAAAAAGCACAATCGCTGGAGAAACTGTTTCGGTCACTTGTGTACTGTCCACTATCACGGCTCAAACGGACTTTAAATGGCTCAAAGATGGTGTTGATTTAGCAATTATCTCGCAAAGAGATAGACGATATCAACTATTACCTGCTAAAGGTGCTTCAGTTTTGTTAATTAATTCAGTTAATCTAGAAGATTATGGTAATTACACTTGTATTGTTAATACTCCCTTCGGGTCGGATAAATTTACTGCTCCATTGACCATCTACACTCCACCCAAATGGATACTTGAATTGTTTGACCTCTCGATGAAACAAGGAGAGGTTAAAATACTTGATTGTATGGCAACTGGTAATCCAATGCCAACAATTACCTGGTTAATCAGTGAGTCATCTCAAGGTAAGATGAATGATACAATTAACTGTAACATGAATTAATTTTTACTCTTTTCCCATTAATTCAGATGAAAATAATTTCGCACAAATTAACAGTAATTCAATGGTGAAAGGAATGACCAGTTTAGCCAATGGATCTCTGCTCATTGATAGTGAAAAATTAAATTTTAAAGACAAATCAGCTTACCTTCAATGCTCAGCTGATAATAAGATTGGTGACCCATTAAAGAAAACAATTAAGCTCAATTTAATCGGTATGATTTGTTCCCTTAACGATTAACTTCTCATATCCACAGTAATCAAAATGCTTTAATTTCATTTTCTTCAATAAGATTGATGTAACTTTTTTTATTTCGGTTTATTATTTGGTTTCTATTTGAATCTCTCTCGTTAATTGTTTGCATCTCATTTTTTTCGCATGTTTCTGTGAGTACATGATTAATTATCTAATCCAATGATTAGAATGTAAATTGTTTCCTCTTATTCAATATTAACTAATTTTCTTTTCCTTCCAGTGCCTGCTCGCTTTATCGGTAATAACAGTAAATTCTTGACCCAAGAAGTGATGAAAGGAACCAGTGCTAATCTCCAATGTCCAGCGATCGGTGATCAACCATTAACAGTTCAATGGTTACGAGATAAACAACCGTTAAATTTAAAATACAATAGTAAATATGATTACTATGAGACGAAAACTGGTAAAGGATTAAACTCCGAGATATTAATTCGTATCACTAGTCGGTCAGATGGAGGTGTTTACACTTGTACTGCCAAAAACGATCATGGTTCCGATGAGATTAACATTAAATTGTTAATTCAAGAAGCACCTGAATCACCATCCAATTTAAGGGTAGCCGAATCATGGTCAAGAAGTGCAACAATCATGTGGTCACAACCTTATTCTGGTAATTCACCATTAACCTTTTACACTTTACTCTATTGGAAAGGGGAAAAAGGTTCAGGAATTAATAATAAATTAAATGAGATACAATTAGATCCTGGAAAAACGTCACATACACTCAAAGATTTAAGTCCAGGTACATTGTATTATGTTTCCGTGATGGCGGTAAATAGTATCGGCTCAGGTCAACCCTCGAATTCCATAAATTCACCACAAGTGAAGAACGTAAGTTTCAATCAATGGAAATTTAATTAGAAGAGAAAAGAAAAATAATAATAACAATTATTCATTCGTTTTCCTTACTAATGTAGTTCCAAGTGCTTCTCCAGTTGATGTCAGTGTAAAACCTTTGGGATCAAGTGTAATCCAAGTCTCGTGGAAGGTAATTATTGCAGTGATTAAATCAAATATCCTTCACAATTAACTGTTGATTACTTTGTTTTATATAATTGATTCAGGCTCCTCCACGGCAACATTGGAATGGTAATTTAACCGGTTATTATATTCACTATAAACCATCAGGAAATAATCAAGATTATATCAAAACGGTATCAGCTAATTATCCCAATGATTTAGGAAATGGTTACCAATTTAGTTTAACGGGTCTACTAAGGTCAACCTATTATACGATCTCGGTGAAAGTTTTTAATACCATTGGTCAAGGACCTTCATCTCAGGAGTTAATTGTTTCGACTCTTGAAGGTGATGCTCCAAGTTTACCACGAATTAAATCTCATCATATTTACTCAAATTCAATTAAATTAACTTGGGATCCATTGATTGATGAAATATCAATTTATACAATTTATCTTAAACGAAAGGGAAACTCTTATTATGACAATATAATTCCAATAAGTCATTTTCGGACAATTTATACTCTACATGGGTTAGAGAAAAATGTGGACTATGTAATCGCAATTTCAGCGACCAATTTATACGGAGAAAGTGAATTAAGTAAACCATTAGAGATTCGAATTTCATCAAGTCCATTTGGTGAGAATTTAAAATAATTTAAATTGTCCAAATTTCCTTACAATTAATTGTTGTATTTTGTTTTTCTCTTCTCAGGTTTATCATTCCTATTCTCTCAGCGTAATTTAGTGTTGTTAATTGTTTTCTCAATTTGTTTATTGGCCGTTATAATATCCATCATTGCTTCCGTTATCTATGTAAAGAAATATAAGAAAAGTCAACAAGAGGGTAAGTGATGAAGAGAAAATTTTGACTGAAGACTTTGATTTTTTTTCTGTTTGTTTGATTGTTTCATCTTCTTAATTGTTCAGCTATAAGACGACTTTCCAATTTATCAACAATGACAAAGAATACTCCAAAATATAGTGATAAATGTGGTACAACTCGATCAACGGCAACTTATGCAACTATCGGTCCACCAACTGGACATGTCACCATACGATCAGCTGGATCAAATTCACAATCATCATCAGGAGGATATGAAAGGAACATTTCTGATTTAGAAGATTCAAGAAATTATCAAGTAATTATCTCTCGATTTTCTATCGATTTTTATCCAAATCTTGGCTGATTAACTTTTCTTCTTCCAATGTTTTCCAATTAATTAGAGTTCTGGTCGACATGCAAGAAAAATGTCCCGACATTCAATTGGATCCATGAAAGAGAAAAATTTCGAAGAGCTTATATACGATGATGCACCGATTGGTTAATTCACTTCAACTGGTTAATAAGATGATCAACAATTTTCCTTTTCTTCTTTTTCCATGAAGTGTTTTGATTTAAATTTTCACCTCCATTCTCTCATTGGCTCAATTAAACCAGAACTTTTTTTCTCTCTCTCGGGAAACTCTCCAATGTCCAGGTTGTAATCGTTTGGTTTACCATAAAGAAGAGAAAGAGATTTTCTTTCAACGGTCACCATCATGTTTGTAAGACTTTTATGTTATCAATAATTAGGTGTTAGAACTGAAAAGTGTCTGCTCAATAATTGTGGAGATTGTTTAACCACTGGAATAAAATTCACGATTCAATTTCTTGAATAAAAACACCATAACAATGGGATTATATTACATGAACGTGTATATAAAATTTATTCATACAATCTTTTGGAAATTACCGGTTTTAAATGATGAAGTAAAAATAGATTAAATTACCAGAGAGTAAAAAGAAAATCTTATAGAAAATCATTTAAAATTTTCCACTCATCAAACTTGGCTTACATTTGAATAAATATGAATGGTAATCAATATGAACATAGTTATCATCCTCGAAAAATTTTCTACCCACAATCCTATGTAAAAGATATAAAGAAAAAGAAAATTAAAAACTCAATTAGAATAGAAATTAATAGAAAAAAAAGAAATTCTAAAATTGTACTTACAGTTTAAGCTTCTCTTCAAGTCTTTGGGTCATAGTAGAAAGAGATTCGTATCTTTTATCACACTTGACATAATTTATTGAGTTCATATTTTAATTGAACTTGAGACAAACTCTATTAAGAAAATTTAACTAATAACAATTAAGAAGACAAGCAATTAAAAATGATTAAGAAACTAAACACAAGCGAAGAGACAATTGATCTTTTCATTCACAAAATCTCAATGAGCGGGAATCAGTTTGAGGATAAGATTCGCCCCCAGGGCTCCGTTTGTAAATCGAAAGGCGCCAATTTGAAATGGAGAAATTAATTGTTCGAAAAACTTTTTAGATTTGATTTGATTTGTGGAAAAGAAATGGACGAGTTTCAAGATAATCAATTGAGTTTTCGAAAGTTTTTTTGGATTGTTTTCGTTTGGTTTTTATGTCCATTGAGTTTTTGTCAGTTTGTTTCGTGTTCATTGTTTTCAGTGGATTGATGAATGAAAAAATCCTGATTCGAATTCAGAATTCGCTGATTGAAATCGTAAACATTGTGATTACTATTAACTAATTAGTTATTCATCAAAATATATTGGAACTCGAAGGTTTTGCGAATTCCACAATAGATCTAAATATTGTCCACATGGAAAGATTAGGTCGGAGTTTGTCCTGGAAGTTTTGTTTCGAATGCAATTTAATCCATTAGCGAATTTTATGAAGATCGATAACTTGATCGATAGCAAAGAAAATACAAAAATTGATTTGAAATGAATTCGAAAATGGAATAAAATATCTCTCGAAACTTTTGATTTCGAAATTTGGAGGGAAATGTTATCTTTGAAATTCGCTCGATAATCTAATAAATGTGAAGATTAATTCAATTGTTAGAAATTCGAAAGAGGAAAAAAAAGAGAAAGAAATCATTTCCAATCTTCTCTTTCTTTTCCATTTAACCAGAAATTCACTTAGAATTCATGCTCACATTTTCTCTCTCCACTCAACCAAATTCTCTTTCTTTCCCAATCCTCATCTTCTTCCTTCGATTTTCACTCCCTGTCTTTATTTCTCTCTCTCTCTCTCTCTCTTTCTATTATTTTCCTCTTTCATCTTCCATCTTCTTTCTCTTTCTCTTTCTCTCTCTATTCTTACAAAGATCTCAAACAATGTTATTAATCTGAATCTCTTATCATCATCATCGCCACTTTTTCATCAATTTGTATCTTTCTTTTTTCCTCTGTTTATGTTTCTTTCAATTTCTCTTCTTTTCTATCTCTCTTTCAATTTCTTTTCTTGTGTACATATAATTTATTCTAATCAATGGAGAATCTACTAAATTGTTCATCATTCCACCATCAACAATTGTCCATGAAAAGACGAGGATAAAAAAGATCGTATCAACAATCAACCAGGAAAATGATTCTCAACCTTTTTATTAACATTCAACCAAAAGCCTCGCCCTTTGTTAATAGACAACAACAACATGATGGTGAACATTTTCCTCTCAATTAATTGATTTCTCTCTCCATTGATTTGTGATTCTTAATTATTTCATTTAACCATCACCCTTGTTCCTTAATTGATGAAAATGATTCCTCCAAGTGATCAAAATTTCCTGTTTACAGTTACAATATTTACCAGTTTTATTTGCTTCTTTCAAGGTAAATATATGAAAACATCAAGGGCGATGACTTGATTTTCCTTGCGCACTAAATTCAATTCAATTAAATTGTATTAATGCGCAAAGTCAAATTGCTTCAAGATGATTTTCTTAACTCAGTTACTTAGTCTCAGAATCCATGGAATTAATCATCTCTCCCTCTTTCTCTTTCTTCCAGCAAACGATCAATACTATGCTTCTAGGCCAATATTTCCCTTGCACTCTTATCGAGATGTAACAATGTTTCATTACGAAATCCCTGAGGAAATTGTTTCCGCTCGATGGACAATTTGGTCCAATTCAACACTAAACTGTGATCCAAAAGAAGTCATTCTGTTGCTTCGTTGGCAGGGATACCCTTTAATACCCTCTCTTCATAATGTTTCAGCTTCAAAAGAAATTGTTATCGATAACACTGAACAATATCATCTATCATTTAAAACGAGTGAAACTCGAACCACCTCTTTCACCTTAAGTCGACCTTTAACTGGTCACTGGTTTGGTACTGGCTACTTGAAACACTCTTCCAATCGTATTGTTCAACGGGGTTTACAGCATAAATGTAAGGTTTCCCTTTCCACTCGATTATCTTTGGTTAAACTAAATAATGATGAACAGATTCAACAGATTACCTCAGATTCAACAATAATTCACCGGTTACAGGATAAGAAACTTTTTAAATTTCATATTCCCCTGTTTACCAATGGTGCCAAATTAATTATCTCGGGTTGCTCACGAACATCATCCTCGCCCTCTGCTTCAGCCCTAATTTCATCTTCATCATCATCTAAAATAGATCGTGATGAGACTGATGATGAAGATTTAATAAGTGGAGCGGGAAGTGGTGCCGGTCTTGGAACCTCTGGTGTTGGTGCTAATTCAGCCAATGGAAATGGCGGAATAAGAAGACGATCAGGTGAAGGTTGTCCCATTAAAATATACACTCGAACCTTAGGATTACCGTCAGATCGTTTATATGATTATCATATTGATTGTTCAGCTAATTTAGGTGATGATTGTACAGCGAATGGTTTTAATTATACCCAAGAGGCTTGGAATTATATTCTCCTAGTGAGAAAGCCAAGTCGAAATGATAATATTCCAGTTGATTTTTCCATATCGATAATAACAGAGCAATGTCCTAATAATATTCAAACTTCATCGCCACCGCCATCACCATCTCCTTTAAAGTCACAATTTGCCGCTCTATTATCAGCTGATCTATCGGCATCCATGGACTCTACAATCTCATCATCATCTTCCTCATCTATTTCAGTTCCCTCTTCATCTTCCTCACCATCTTCAGAATTTTCATCTCCATCATTATTCCCACCACCAAGTGTAACATCAGATCCTCTTTCCGCCATAAACGAATTCTCTGAACTTTCCACTCCATTATCATCTCCATCTTCCTCCTCCTCACCACCACCACCACCACCTCCTAAATCATTACCTGGTGGGACCATTGCTGGTAAAGACAAACAATTATTTGCCTTTACCAATAATAAAAACACGATTAATCATGAATCTACATCTCACCCATCATCGACTAACAATCGTTGGCACCACAGGCGATTAGCAAAAACAACGGAAACAGTTTCATGTCCATTCCGAATTAATCTGATCCGTTACAATCTTCATGGGTCATTTAACTTTCAATTTGATTATGTTGATGCTTTTAAAACAAGATCAGGTCATTTGACATATTCACCTTTTGTTGATATACCGAATGCTATGAAAGTACCAGCGGAAAATGATAATCCATCATCATCATCATCATCATCTTCCTCTGAATCATTATCACTTAATGATAACTTAATGTCGAAAGAGACAATTATTGATGAAAAACGAAACAATCTATTGTTACCTAAATCTCTGGTCGCTGATTCTCAACGGACTTACAATTTAACTGAATTATCCGTCCTTCATTTTCAAATTAACCCAATACTTGATTCAGGAGGTACATTAACTATTGATTTAGGTTTAAATCCATTAACGGTCAATATGTCCGATCAAAATGTAACCCTTTCCGGTTGCCTGAGGCAAGGTCATTATTCAATAAGCTTGGAAACCTGTCAATATCCAATGAAAGTAAATTCTAGTCACAATCCATTAATAACATTAAATATTCCTTATCCTCGAGCTGGACTTTGGTTCATCTCATTGAAAGCCGATTGTTATAAATACGATGGTTGGTCATTTAAAACTGACCCTTGCAAATCAAATGTTACCTCAATCATAATGAACATCAAATCAATTTCATGTTTTGAAGATCAATGTGCCCCTCATGGTAAATGTAATCAATTCATCAGCGGTGGACTCATTTTCTCAACATGTATATGTAATTCAGGTAAGATAATTAACGAACAATTAACTTGAACCAGTCATGAAATCTAATTGAATTTATTTTCTTTTTCAGGGTGGAAAGGATTAGATTGTAAAGATGGATCTGATGCTTTAGATGAGAGAGAAATACTAATTAACTTTCTACTATTAACATTAAGCAATTTAGTTTTCGTTCCAGCTCTTATATTAGCAATATATCGACACCTTTTTACCGAAGCAATAATCTATCTGATTGCCATGAGCTCATCTATTGTGAGTAATTTACCCTAATCAATGGTCGATCTTTACTAATTAGTCTAACAATCATCTACTCTTTTCTTTAATTACAGTTGTATCACGCTTGTGATTCTGATTCTCTTCAAGCCTTTTGCTTGGTGAAGCTCAATATCCTTCAATATGTTGATTTTTATTCAGCACTTTTGGCCTTTTGGGTAACACTTATATCACTTTCCAATTTACCGATAAAAGCGAGATCGTTTTTCCACCTTATTGGTTCCGTATTCTTGGCGATTGGAGTTCAATATGATCGAACCTCTTTATGGACATTTGTAATTCCAGTATCGGCGGGTTTCATTATCGTTATTTTAACTTGGGTAAAGAAAATTATTCTTTCTTATTATCATATATTACGAGTTCCATTAAGCTTTATCAACTAACTTTCTAGAATTTAACTGAACAATTATCGATTTTTTTTACTTCGATTTCTACTCTTGGCCTTTTTTTTGTAGTGCTTTTTTTGCTGCATCAAGCGAAACTGTTTCCCGTCATGTCAACTTTGGACTTTAAGTATGGTTCCAGGATTCGTAATGACCACTTCAGGTCTGGCCATTTACTCGCTATTCGAGACTAAAGATAACTACGCTATTGTCCATAGCTTCTGGCACGCGGTCATGGCCTCAGCACTTTTATTCCTAATCCCCACCATGGAGCGCAAAGTGACCGCTCATAAAAAACCATCAGCTGATGAGGAAGATGAAAACTTTAGAGGGAAAGGTATTAATCATGAGACTTATTATGAGCTTATCGCAGAGGAAGGTTCCCACCTTGCACGACATCCCCTTAATTAATTGATTCCAATCGATTAATTAATTAGTAGAATTGGCATTTTCGCAAACATTTTCATCCATTGGATGTAATAGATCATTTTTAGTCAATTCTTTTAATGATTATTTTTTACAATAAGATGAAAGCCTCGACTTAATAATGAGATTCTATCTGGATATTAACTATTATTATTTAGAATTAGTTAATTAATCTGATTGTCCACCCTGACAATCAACAATCTGAGAAGAAAAACAAAACTGAAACATCACCTTACCTTAATTGCTCATCTCTTTTAAATCACAATCAATTGCTCAGTTTTTCTTAGTGGGAGTTTTGCTCACTAATTATAACACAACAATTAACAATAGTTAAATTAATCAACTCATTAATCTAGATCAAAAAAAAAGATACTAACGAACACTTAATTATACTAATTACTTACAAAATGAATCAACATTGAATTCATTAATCATGATCTCAACACACTGACAATATAAATTAATTGCTGATTTGAATAATAATAATGATAATAGGCTAATTGCTATTATTATTATTAAATCAAATCTTTAAAGTTGCACTAACTAAATTAATCTCTTAATTAACTCCAACAATCAATTTAATCCAATTGATTTTACCTTGAATCTTTTGCCCTTAAATCAAATTAACATCATCTCCCTTAAATGATTAACAACATAATTAACAAATTAAAAGAGATAGAAAAACAAATTAATATTAATAAATTAACTAATTAAACAATTGAAACAAAATTAATTAACAATAAATAACAAACAATTAATTTATCCAAATAAATCTCGTTATCAACTCTCTCTCTCTCTCAACAATTAAAAACTTGGCTTTCAAATGAATCGGTTTTCTTTTCAATAATTTACTCGATCCTCTCCTCGAATGAACAAAATTAGTTAATTGTCATTTTGATTGTTATGAATTTTGAATGTTCTTTTTATTATCTTATTCTTGATTCTTGATTCTCCATCTTTCTTTAGCCACAATTCCCAATACGAAACGAGCTCATGTCGAGTGGAGGCCGAACACGTCTTTCAAATTCCTACAAGATGACATCGATATGCTCTGATTTAATTAGCACAATCAATCACGACCAAAATTAAGAATTAACGAAAACATTCCCTCAGTTAATTATCGATAAATTATTGTTAATTGTTGTCCTTTTTTTGTATACAAGTTGAAAAGGTTATTCTGCTTGTTAACATTTCTCTTCATTTCTCTCTTCACTCATTCCTCGGGGCAATTTATTGATTTAATTGATTACTATTTGTCTAAACTAAATTTACCTCTGCAAAATCATCATTACAATCATTCAATTGTAAATTAATCACTTCGACAATTAACTCACTCAATCTCAATACAACTACAATTGAATTAACTCTCGGGAGTTAATTTTTTGTTTTCACTCCTGAAAAATTTGTTTTTGTTTTGTTTGTGTTTTCAATTGAAATTGATTATTTATCAATCTAATCAATTTAATTACTAAATGATTGTTACAATTTATATATAAATATATTAACCACTATGATGAAAACTCGTTAACTGATTGTACAATTAACAAATACGTCTAATCAATTATACTGTATGTGCAATCAAATGAATCAAATGATTAAGATTGACATTGAAATTTATAACTAATCAATAATAACCAAGAGAAAGAGTCAACAGCTTAATTGTGATATTAAATTAATTGTAATTAACTTGATGATTATGTTGAATGATAATATTGTTTAATTGCAATAATGATATTAATTTCCGAGACTAATTGTCATCAACATTAATCATTAATTTCACTCGTACAAGTGACAAATTGAAACAATTAAATGATTGAAATTAAAAGTAAATCAATTAAAAATGAAAATTTCTTCCCTCGACAATTTAAGTTAATTGTTAAAAATCAATTCTCAAAATAAATTAATAGTGATTGCAAATAGATTGATTAACATTTAAATTATTGAGATTTTAATTTATTTAAAATTTGTTTTTCCAAATAAAAGATTAATTTGTTTCAATCTTTAAAATGAGTTTTGTTAAATTGTCAAGAAATAATTAAATATTGATTAGATATTTTTAAATTATTTGGATTAATTTGAACACGAAAATGAAAGCAAACAATTAGTTAATTGTTACTCGGTGGTAACAAGATGAAATGAAATGAGAAACATGAACAATATTTAAATTGTTTTTCTCGTCAACAATTAAAGGAAAATTATAAGAATTGGTGAGATTAAAGAGACAAAGTTAATCATGGAAGATTTTGTTAATCATTGAGAGCAATTAGGAAAAGATTAACCGTTCAGATAATTAGTTAATTGGGTTCTTCTTGGTCAAGATTTTGAAGCCAATCAAAGATCATCATGTTCCTTTCATATTTGGTCAAGGGTTTGCCCTTTTGAAGCTCAATGTCACGAACTGATAGTGAGAGTAAATCATTTTGTAATTGAATTAAATCTAATGATGTTGAAGCCAAGCGATCTTGCAATTTAAGGATTGATGATGAACAATCAGTTTTATAATTAGTGCAATTGTTGTTATTGTTTATGTCAGTATCATCCAAGTTAATTGAATTACAATCTACCATCTTGATTGGGTCATCATCAAGATTTGATAAACAATTAGGATCATTGTTAAATTGATTGGATTGAGCTTCAAATGTTGTAGTTGTTGATCGGGTAACTGGATTAGATAAATTAAATGATTGGTTTGAAAATGGTTCCTTCGTCTCGGTTGATTCATTATGGGTAATCACAGATGATGATGAGGGCGATGATGTATCAATTGATTTGTTATTTAGTTTATTAAAACTATTAACTATCGATGGTCCCTTTATGTTATCACCTCCGCCATTTTCACCACCTTCAATTGCTCTTTCATCCACTCCATTGGAATCCATTGTTGTTTTTGTTGTTAATCCGTGAATATTTGTCAGTTTATTTACCAGATCACCTTTGATTATGTTGCCCAGATCGAGGTGACTTCGAGAGAGACGTTCGAGGGTTCGATAGGTTGATAAAAGTCGTTGACGGATGTACATTTGTCGGACCTTTTTGTTCATACTGAAAACAATGTCCAATGGATGAAGAGTTGGTGACAATGTACCTGAAACCGAATGAGCTTGTGACGGGGAGGGAAGTTGAGAGACGGAGGAGATACTTCGGTCACCGACAATGACCCAAGTCGAACAAGATCTTGAGGTTGCATCAAGAGATCGTATATTATTGGGAAGGGCAAGTCTTGGATCCCAACCATGGGCACCGAAAAGGACAATTTCTGATAGTGAATTTTTCATTCGATTCCCTGATGATGATGATGATGGATGAAGATGAGAAGAAGCTGATGAAGAAAAGGTTGGATCATGAAGGCTATCAAATTCATTGGAGGTCATGGTTATATCGGAAGTGGAAAAGCTTTTGATTCGTCCAAGAACAGCAGATGAAAGAGCACCACAGTTAAGAATGAGTTCTGATTGCTCCTCGAATAAGGTGTCAGTAGGTGAGAGAGAAAATCGTTGACCAGATTGCATTGAGAATCGACGTAAACCATATCTTTCATTTGGAACTGAGAGTAATAAACTACCGGCTGATGGAGTTCGAGAGTTTCGATTGCAAGATGAAAGACCTTTCGAATAACCAACAGAGCCACTGGGACAATCACCGCCGGTGGAAAGTGTTGCCGCCGATGAGCCAAGGTCAGGGGAGGCTCGAAGATTCTCCGTGCTCATGGTTAAACTTGATTCCGAGGTGAATGAGGAGGAACAAGTGATAAGTGTCGCACTTTTGGAAGAGGATAACATTGATAGAGAAGATGATGATTGACCTTCCGGAGCAACAGTGGTCGAGTTGTTGGTCATCCGGTGATGATGATGGTGATGATGGTCAACTGATTCCATGTTGAGAGAAGAAGAGATCAGGGAAAAATGGAACACAAATCACGAAAAGAATAATAATTGACTCAATAGATGAACAAAAGAATATCCTTTTTATCTAGAATTTTCTCTTGGTCTCTTCACTTTATCTCTTTCTTTTTATCTTAATTTCTTCGACTTGGTCAAGGTTTTGGTCTTTTTCTATTCAACAGTTAAGAGATTAAACAGATTTAATCACAATAGAACAATAATTGGCTTGTTCATCAGAATCAGAGAATCACTTTGGAATCAATTTGGTGAAAAGAGGAACATGAAAATAGAGATTGAATAAAAGTAGTCCAAGTAAAAGAGTCTCTTGTAAAGATCAACTAGAATTTAATCAATTCTATTAACCTAAATCATTCTCACCGATTGATTGTTGATTCAGATTAACCAAATACACGTGAAGATCGTCTAATGATGTAAATCGAGAAACAAATTTAACCCAAATTTAGAATTCAAATCCAATTTAATCGCAAGTTTAATCCACCAAAATATAGAAAAATAAAAGAAAAGAAAATAATGTTTTCAATATTAGAAGAATATTCTTCTTGATTAATTGTCTTTCTCATCCAATTAACATGCTAAACAATTAGAATACAGGTAAACAATTAATTCTGTCGTAAATTGTCACAGAAAAAAAGAGAACACAAAGTAAACAGAAAATCCTTTTTTTCTTCACTTTGTTTGATTAACAGTAACATGGAAAAATCGAAATCAGATGAAAGAAGATGGAAGATGAAGGAAGATAAGGTTACTTAATCTTCGTTAATCTTGTCAATAGTTAATTTAATGAGAGTTAATTCTTACCTGATCAATGGAAAGTCTAAAATTAATTGTCAATGAGAAGAAGATGATTAACAGCAAAAGTAAACATAGTAAATATTATGACGAAAATAAAGTAAATTGATTGACATTTAAAAGATGAAAAGGAAAAGGAAGACAAGAAATTAAATTGATCATGATTAGGATGAAGATGATGAGGAAGATTAAAAAGAAGATCTAATAATGTAAAAGAGAGAGAAATAAATAATAATAGTCTAAGGGAAGGAAGAGAAAAATATTAAGAAAATGGTATCAATGTCAAGGAATTTTATTCCAAAATTGGAAGAGAAGAAAAATCGAAAGAGAATAAGAAAGAGAAGATTATGACAGGATTATCTTCGGATGATTCTGAGGGAGAAAATGATGAAAGAATGAGAAAGAAACCTAATTGAATGTTGTTGTTGATGAAGATGAAGATGATTAGGATTATAAAAGATGCGCAGAGAAAATGATAAGATGAGAATGATGATAAAAATGACGAATGAAAGAATAACGATGTTACCTGCGTGTTCGAGTTTCGATTTTCCTTTTTATCGATTAAAAGTTATCATCGAAAAAGGTCAATATTTAATCGCGTGTTTACTTGATTTAGAATTTTTATTCTTTCCATAAATTGGTTTGTCTTTTTTTCTGTCATCAATCAATCGAAGGAGAAAATATGAAGAGAGAAAGAGGGGACAGGAAGGAGAAAATGATGGTAAATAGAATTTCTTTCATTTTTATCTAGTTTTCTTTTCTTTATTGATTGTTGTGAGAAGGAAATTGAATTGTGATTTAATTAGGAGTCTGAAGACTTAAAATTTAATGCTTGGTTGAATAATAATGTTATTACAATAGAGAATAGGAGAAAAGTGAGAGAGAGAGAGAGAGAGAGAGAGAGAGAGAGAGGGAGAGATCTGATAATTCATAGAGAGTTAGAGAGGGAGAGATTAAGTGGGAGAAGAAGAGATTAGGATTAAGTCGCACTAAAAAGTGGAGATAAGGAGAGAGGGGAAAGGGAGACAAGAAGAGTTTTGGTCTATGCAAATTACATTAATTAAATGATTAGTTTTTGTTGACAAAAAACGATTAAGCTTGAAAAGCTCATATGTTAAATGTATTGATGAAAAATCAGAAATTAAATTTAACCAGTTTTACTGAACTTACAATTTAAAAGTTCAGATATACACTCAGAGGTGTTAACATGGTTATCATGCCTGTTGAATGTTTTGGTGTTACTCTCCTTTCTTCAGAATTTTGCTCATTTTCTCTGGCATTTGTTTTAAGTCTCCATTGGGATTTATTGTGGTGGTTTATCAGCTTCCGAAAGTTGCAGAATCTTTTTGTTGAAAAAAAAACAAGAGGAAGAGATGAAAAATTGTGATTATGATGATGATATTGATGCTGATGGATAGTTAACCATAGTTAATTGTTAACAATTGTAGAAAGTTAGTTAATCGTACAATCAACTACTGAATTAGCCAACTTTTTTTTTGCTTCATGATTTTGTAGTTTCTCTTTTTGGGTCTGTAATTTTCACATGATTATTAATCTTTGTTGATTGGGTTGTTGTTGAATAGTTGATCCTTTTGAAAAATTTATGCAGTTCCAAGATTCCAGATCCAGTTTTGCTTTTTAATTAATTCAATTGATAATTTGTTCTTTTAATTGTCTATTTTCCATCCTTTTCTTTCATTGATTTAAGAGCTTTCTCTCTCAATTTTTTCTCCATCTCTCCAGTTTTCAATTTACTGCTAATTTCTTCGTCTTCAGAGTCAGATGATGAGGCTTTCTTTCGGGAACTTCGTTTATGTTTCTTGTGTTTCTTGTGTTTTTTATGGTGTTTCTTGTGTTTCTTTTTCTTTTTCTTGTCATAATCAGAGGCATCACTATTATCACTACTGCTAACTTTACGTTTCTTTTTCTTCTTCTTTTTCTCTCGTTCCACCGAAACTGATCTATCTTTTCGTTTTCGCGGAGGTGTTGAATCATCTTCACTCGAGCTATTTTTTCGCTTTTTACGGATTGATGGTGTAGGAGATTCACTAGATGATCTCCGCTTAGCCAGTTTCTTTGGACTTGAATCATCATGCTCACTATTAGTGTCACCTCCACTTGTGGCATGATAAGGCAGGTTTACACTCGGTGATTGGAGTTTAGATTTTGAGGCAGTAGCACCTTTGTCGCGATCGTTTTTGGGTTCTGGGGTGACCGATCTTCTCGATCTAGAATGAATAAAATATAAAGAAGAAAATTGATTATTGAGGGAAATGGGATATTTTTTAGTAGTTAATAAACTTTACCTTCCAGAATTTCCTGATTGTTGATCGATATTATCTTTAACAGGTGGTTCAAAATTACTTGGTTTACGCGCAGAGGATGTTTGTCGATTATCTGTTGGGCTAATTGATCGGCTTTTAGGCGAAGATGAGTTAAGCTTAACAGGGGATTTAGAGCGCTGTTTCCCTGATGGCGAAGTTGATCTCGATTTAACGGGAGAACGAGAATGTGATCGAGATGATCTTGAATGGGTATGTGAAGGTGACCGACGTCGATTTCGAGGTGAGGGAGATGGTCTTCTTTGTCTAGAAGGTGGTGATCTTCTTGGCGAAGGAGATCGTCGTCTAGAGCGAGGGCTTGGTGATCTGCGTCGGTAAGGTGAAGGTGATCGTCGACGAGGAGAAATTGATCTTCTACCTCTGGAACGAGATCGACGAGATCTGGGAGATGGTGAACGATATTTTCGTCTAGGTGACCAGCGACGAGGTGAGAAACGCCCTCTCGGTGATCTACGGTAAAAAGGTCGTCTCGGTGGTGATCTAAATCGCCTTGGACTACGTCTTCTTCTAGGAGAGAATGAGCGACTTCTTCTTCTACGTGGTGACACTGACCGACTATGACGACGTCTTCTAGGACTTGGTGACCTCCGACGTCTAGCAGGTGTCCTAGAAGCTGATCGAGAACCTGACCTAGAGCGACTCTTACTTTGTACACCTGATCGAGAACCTGACTTGGATCTTGATTTAGACTTTGATCGGGACCTTGATCGTGACGGTGACTTGGATCCTGAGCGTCGGGATTTATCGGAATAATTACTATCAGATGAAGTTCCACGTTTACGTGTCTCTCGAATTTTCTCAGACACATCGGGAGAACCATTTTTTTCTCCATCTTCCCGAGTTCTATACTGTCGCTTACTTTGCGTAACTGACTCATTTGGTTCAATATCATCCTTTCTTGGACTTTTAGATGATTTATTTGTCGATGGTGAAGGTGATCTTGATTTAGTTGGACCAGATCGATGACTAGCTGGGCTATTATCGGCAACTGGTGGTGCTATTTTTTTAATAATTTCCTCAACTTTACTGGGTGAGGTTGATTTCTTGTTGGATTCTAATTTTTTTGCGACAGCTAATTTAGGAGGAATACCATCGGGCGATGCTTGAGCTTCCAATAGATGATCCCAAAGTTCACCCATAAACTCACGCGCCATTTTTCCATTCAAAAAACCGGTTAAGTTAATTTGTAAAATCCTTCCATCGGGACAATTGTTTTCGGTTAGTTGGTTAATTACAAAATCAACCACTACATCATCATCCATATTTAAAATTTCCTCCAAACGCTTTGAAATCCATGGCTTTAAGGCATCCAAATTAACTTTACTAAGATCAACCTTTTGATTAAGATTTTCAGAGAATTTAAGTTGCTTTAACAATTTCTTCTGCTTATCGGAGAACCGGTTGTCCTGCTCAGCTGAAGTACCACGAAAGAAGCCCGCGTCCGTCATCTTCTTTTATGTGAGAGTTAAATATAAATGTGGAAAACAATAAAATCAAAAATGATCTTATTTGTGAATTTGCTTGTTTGTGTAAATATATATATGGATATATATGAGTCAATATTCAAAGAAACAAATAATCACAAAGTAACAAGTTGCCAAGGAGAAAAGCAACAAGATAGAGACAAAGAGAGAAAGCAAAATGTAAAAAATAAGAGATGCAAGGTTTGTTTTATCACAAAAATGCTGCTAAGCTGATGTTGGAGAGAAAAAGAGAACACACAAAATCCGCTGAGGCAAAAAAAGTATCCGGGAAGAGCAACAGGTTCCAAACACAAGAAAACTTTCAATACCCAAATCAATCAACGTTGATAAGCAGGAGAAAATACCTAAAAGATAGTAAGAAAAAAAAGAGACAAAGATTTTCATAAGAAACAAAAATGGTGACAAAAAAATAGAAAAAGAGAGATAAAGTGAAGAGCCGCAAGAGAAAAATGAAAGGAAGGAAGGAAAAAAAAGAGAAGAGAACAAAAATAAGATAATTGAATAGAAATTGATTCTTACTGATAACTTGGACAACTCAAACCATGATGATCGACTGGCCGCAAGTTAATCTATTTAATCTAGAACACAAATTAAACAGACTAATTAAAACTGATTAAATTAATTGTCCACTGAGAAATCAAATCAACATAAAATGTGTGGATCTCAAAGACTCATGCGGCTTAGCTGAGCGCATGTGCTGATAGAAACGCCGATTCTTTTGGTTACCTTGGAATTCACTAGATGCTGCTGATGTCAATTTCTCCACCGAATTGATTTTGATTGTTTGATTTTGATCAGTTTTTAATTGTTTAGCTTTTTTTTTCATTGATTAGATTTTTGATTTGAATTTTTAATGGTCGACCGGAGAGTTAACTTGATTGAGCTGTGAAAAGTTGAGCATTTTTATCGGCTAGTGAAAGGGATGGATTGAAGTTAATGAGCGTTTCTATCAATAATTATAATAATAGTTTCTTATTGATTTAGATGAGAATCTTTGATTAATAGTTAATTATTGAATGGTTAAGTTTATTGTCTTTTTGTAATTAACCTGATTTGAATCCTTATAGTCCATTAATTCATTTTTTTGTGTTTTCATTGATAATCTGCGAAACAATTAAGTTTACATTGAGAAGAAAAAATCAATTGAAACGATAACGAGTATTGAATTGATTTGGAATTGCGATTAATCTGTTGATCTGTGAACTGTTTTAATTTAGATTTAGATTTTTACCACGGATAATTAAAAATTGGCATCAAATTGTTATCTATTTCTTAATCTTTTTGGTTGATGAAGAGTAATTAAGAAATTCTGACAGAGTGAAAATAATTAGTCCAAGGAAATTTGGGAATCAAATTTAACGTTGGTAACTTTTATTTGGGATAATTACACTGAAGGAGAAGGTGAAAAATAGTGAAAATTTTGTACAATCAAAATTGATTCAGTTCATTTTTGAAAGTTTCCAAAGTTCCAGGATGATAGTTGGTCGAAAACACAATTAAATTAATCCTTCTTTTTTGTCTCTTCTCTTCTAGGAATTTCCACTTTGGGACTATTTTCATCACCTTTTTTGGCTGAAGAAACGAAATAATGAAACAATATTAATTAGAACAAGTTAATTGTCAAGGATATAATTGAATATTTACCATTCGTTATAATGTGAGCCAGCGCATCCCAAATACCTCCAAGGAAAATGGCACAGAATAGATTCTCAAACGGGACAAAAGGATCATGAATGCCTAACAAAATGGAAGAGAGTTTGAAATATACAAAGAAAATAACAATTCCAAAGTAAACTAATGCATGAGGAACCGAAATCCAGTCCGTTTTCTTGTCGACAATAAAGATAATCGAAGCAGCAATCGAAGCTTTCGTTGGACTGAAAAGAAGAGAACGAAAAAGTGCTCAGGGTTAGTACCAAAGGAATAGAACTAAATCTCAAATTCGATGATGATTAACTCACAAAGTGGGTGTTAAAATTTCCATTGCATTCGGTGTCCAAACTCCTCTCATCAATCGTTCCAATATCTTAATGAAACTCGCACCATTACCTGAGCCAAAAAAATCACAAATGAGCAAATCGATTCAACTTGTTTGATGGAATCTCTGTTTAGAATCAATTGATCTTCTCAATTGTCTTACCTTTAACGGTTCCAATGGCGATCATTATGAGGAATCCATTTGGATAGATTTTGGCTGCATGAGAAACACCATCATGAACTTTTTTACACCTGATAACCTCCTTCATCGCCGCCAGAATGACCTTACAGGGCATGAATTTGCACACCTTGTAGACGAAATCAAAAGGCGAGTAAAATATGAGGTACCAAACGACGGTGGCGAGAAGTATTTGATTAGGATTGCGAAAAGCACCAACAATTGGTTCACCGAGTAAAAAATTGGCCAAAATCGCCGAAGCAAAGATGTTGACCATAGACGATAACCAACAAGAGAAAGGGTGTTTTCTTGAAAAGGGATGAGCACCCGAACCTAAATCATCACGAATGTAGAGACAACTAATCACCGCATGAGCCATTTCAAAGTAAGGAAACATTTTCATCTTCGTCACTGTATTAGCGAGCTCTAGAAATTGTTCCGGATCCATGATGATTAACTTTGATTTCTTTCACTAATCAGAAATTGGTCACAATTGTAGGATAGAAAACGGAAAAGAAGGAGTAACAATTAACAATCAATTATTCTGATGTAAATTTCATTTGGCGAATTATTAAAGATTGAAGATTAAAACAAAGTAAATCTGGACAATATCGTTTTCGTTTTTCGTTGGTTCAATCTAATTAGGACACAATTTGATCTCGATTCGGGTTCAATCATGAAAATAATGGACGATGAGCTGAAGAAGATGATGATGATTAAGATGATAAAATGGTCTCATTTGCCTTTTCAATGAACAAAAGTACAATGGATGCAATCAAAAAGTATCTAAAAGTAGATGTAGAATCTGTGAACATCATCTTCATCTTCATCTTCATCTTCATCATCTATGTTTTTTTATATATGCAAGGTTATCCAAGGATCCAAGAAGATGAAGATGAAGATGAAGATGAAAAAGAAAGAAAAGAAAGAGAGAAAGTAAAAGATACCCTTTAATATGAGAGAAATTGTAACGACGATATTTTTAGATTCGATTTAAATTGGGTTCCATTTTCTTATTTCTTTTCTTTTTCCTCGCAACCATAACAGACTTAATTTCGTTAACAAATTGCTGCCAACAATTTACGAGACATAAAAATACTAAACAGTAGAAATTGTTAAATTGTGAGAACAATTAAATTGTTTCTCGAAACTTTTTTTCGCAACAAACATCGACTTTGAGTTCGCAACCACTTGTTAAGTCATTCGATTATCAAGTAAAGGTAACTTTTAATTTCTAATAAGATTTAATCAATTTAAGAGACTAAATTGTTCAAATGAGAGGATATTGATTATGATCATTAACTTAATTCTCTAATTGATTGTAATATTTAACTGCGTCGATGATTTAACAAGTGGTTGTAAATTCAGAGTCTTTGGTTTTATAATTGGACGAAGAAAACATTTAATTGTTACAAAGAATTAATCATTTTACCCCAATCGAAAATCATTACAATCAAATAAGAATCTTTGATTATCGGTAATCGATTTTAATTGTTGTTACCTTAACTTTTGTTTTCTTTTCGTTGATCAAACTATTATCCAAATGGAAACTATTGACAATCTAAATATTAAATTGCTCTCTTTGGGTTAATTAATGATCCATTGTCTCGATTAACAATCAAACTAATTGCTCCCGACTGATATTTGACAATTTAAGAAATGAATCAAATTATTTAAACCGTAAAAAAAAGTTGAATATCTAATTAAATCAATCTTATTATTATTGGTTCTTCATTAATAATAATGATCTTCATTATAATTGTGCTTCTTTTTTTGTATATAATTTAAGATATGATGATGATCAAATGGATTAGAATCATGTTGATCATGATCATCGTCATGAACAATTGGAAATGTTCATGAGAAATAATTTATTCAATCGATCGGGAAGACAGAAAAAAATTTGATCATGATTAACTCAGAAATGGAAAAATTTAAACAACATTGTTGAGTTTACCTTTTTGATTGTTACCATTAAAGGTGGAAATGGATTATTGATCAACGTTATCAGAACAATTAAAATTATTTCAATAAATTCGAAGCATTTAAATTGAATAATGTCAACTATTAAAAGTGAATCAGTCAATGATGATCAGTTGATTTCACCAGAGGATCAGTCGATTAACGTTTATTATCAAATCGCAACGAATCAACTTGATAATCAACAAGTGGACGATAAATATTCAGATCAAATTGTCGTCGATGATTTTGGAAATAATCCAGATCACAATCGAATTAAAAGTGGAAAAAGTGATCTGGTGAATAGTGAGATAATCGGTGAGGTGAATGGAAATCAGGTCACAATAAATTCTGTCAATAACGAACAGGTTGTTATCGAAAACAATCAAACTAATCGGCTGAATTCACCGCGAATATTAGAGACACTTGTTGTAGAATCAGCGACGACAATGAAAACTTATTCTGAAGAAACGGAAACGAGGCCAAATGACCTGAGATCGAGTATAGTTGAAATTGACGGGAAAAATTTTATTATTTCGTGGAGCCAATTGACTTATCGAGTTAAATTGTCGACGTTTGATAAACTGGTCAACAAAATTCGTGGTGTCTCATTCAGCACCGATTCTCGGATTATTTTACGATCTCTTCAAGGTTCATTCGCTTCAGGTCAGTTGACCGCTCTCATGGGACCAAGTGGAGCGGGTAAGTCAACACTTCTCGAGTGTATCGCTGGAATGAGACTCAAAGGATTAGACGGTTCAATGAGGTGCATTGGTCGTGAAAAAATATCAATCGCGTTCATCCCCCAACAAGATCATCTCTATGAACTATTAACCGTTCGAGAGGCGCTAATGTATGCATCGGAATTACAACATTCTCGAATAATTAACGGAACTCGCGTTAATTATTCAACAGATGATCACATAAACATCGTTGATTCAATTTTACGACAATTGAATCTCGAAGTTTGTGCCGATACCAAAATAGGTCGGATTAGTGGCGGTCAACTGAAACGTGTCTCAATCGCTCAAGAACTAGTCGCTCGTCCGGATATATTGATCATGGATGAGCCAACTTCGGGATTAGATTCATCAACATGCTATCAGCTGATGGAAATGTTAGCTGATTTAACTTCATCAACACCAATCGCCATTGTGATGACCATTCATCAACCTTCAGCTCGAGTGTTCAATATGTTCAATAAGGTTTACATGTTATCCAGGGTGGGTAAGTTCATTTATGAAGGGACACCTGACGGAGTGGTCAGCTCATTGTCTCGGGTCAATATTAATTGTGACAAGTTTTACAATCCCGCTGATCTATTGGTTGAAGTTGCCTCGGGCGATTATGGTACTGAGGTGATTCAATCAATGGCCTCCAATGTGGAGATCGCAAATATAAACAATGCTAATTTAAGTCATAATAAAAATATTAATAGTAATGGTCAATTTTTGGGTGCTAATGGTCATTCTGCTAATTGGATAACCCGATCAACTCCATTAATACATTCCCATGTTGGTGAATTGTCCAAGTTACAATCGACGATAACACCGATGGTTGAAACACCGACAATCAGCTCGGCCGTTCAATCATCATCAACTAATGATCATATGACCTCTTTAGCGAAAGTTAGACTTCGTCCAGTGACACCGTTTACCCGACACTTTTTGATCTTACTCTCGAGACAATTTCTGGTGATGGTTCGTGATCCACTTCTTGGTGTATTGCGTTTTGTTTTTGCGATAAATATTGGCCTAACTTTGGGTGCTCTTTATAATGGAGTTGGAGTTTACTCTGGATGTACACCCGATATAAGAGGTAAAGCGAATCTTGATCACATGGAGGAGGTAAAACAGGCCATTGAAGATCAGGTTCGATCGACGCAAGATAATATTGGGTCACTTTATTTTCTACTTCTTTATTCTTGTCTGGCCAATTTGATGCCCATGGCGGTGGCCATTCCGATGGAGATTAAGATCTTTGCTAAGGAAAGATACAATGGTTGGTACAAAACGAGTTCGTATTATATGGCCAAAGGTATCGCTGAGGTGCCTTTCATTATTGGTACGAATGTGGTTGTGGTCACTTTACATTTTCTCTTTACCAGTCAACCATTGTCTCGATATTTTGATACTTTTGTCATCTATTTTCTCGTTTCTTTGGTGTCACAAACCCATGGAATCATGTGTGGTGCATTTCTAATGAACAACATTGTGGCCTCCGTGTTCACCGCTCCCAATACAACCGTTCCACTTATACTTTTCTCTGGTTTCTTTATTCGGCAAAAAGCGATGCCCATTATTTTCCAATACGCTTCTTACTGTTCGTACCTGAGGTGGGGATTCGAAGGATTCATGGTCTCCGTTTTCGGATTCAACAGGTGAACAATGATTGCCTATTATTTGTTACAAAATCTCAACTTATTCACCAAATCGAATTTACAATTAAGTTCGAACTTTTTGTTCACTTTTCTTCATTCGAGTCCTTGAATAAGTTCATGAGATTTGAAACCAATTTCTTTGATTCAGATTAATGATGGACAAAGTAATCGGCTCATATTTCAATCTTATTTGTTTCAGATGCGAACCACAATTGACCAAAGCGATGATAAACGCTAAAAATCAATTAGGATTTTTTCTTAATTCCATGTTCCGAATGGCTCGATTGTCGATCGCTGAAAGTAACGAGGAACCCGAAGATTTAATTCTCAAGAATCAAACCGACAATCTAACTCGAAATATAGTTAACGGGATTGGTGGAAGTTGGTTTAATGAAGAAAATCAATCAGGAGCAATTAGTTACTATGATTTAGATGATTCTGCTTACCTGAGGGCGATTTATGCTCTATTAGCAACATTGATGATTGGACGTTTACTAACTTATTACATTTTAAAATGGAAAGGAAATTTACAGAAATAATTAATTAATCAAAGGATATTAACATTATATTTTATTTTCCTTGTAATTGTAACAACCATTTCAAAATAATAATCATATTAAAACGTGACAATCAGATTGTCAACTAATGTTAATGAATTGCAACTAATCAACTCGACAATCAACAAGTGGATGTTGAAATGATTGTTAATTAGTGGTTATTAATTAACTAATCACAAAAGATTTTTAGATAAATGAGAGATCATTTTTCACTTATGGTAAATCAATGATGATTTTTGGTACATCATTGATCATTTTGATTAGTACAATTGCATTTAGATGAATGTTTTTAGTGTAAACATATAAGATAACAATTAATTTTACCTTTTCTCTCTCTCTCTCACTCTCTCTTTTAACAGCAACAATTAACAAGAATTATGAATATGTGGCCAAAGTGAGAATGAAGTTTATCACACTGAGGACCAAATTGATCACGTCTAACCAATTTGTCTGTGGCGTATTAGAATTGGAACTTTTAGAATTAATATTAATAACAGCGTTACTAATAACAGAGTTACTAATAACAACGTTATTAATATTATTAATATTAATTGTTACTGAACTATGCACATTAAAGTTGTGTGTGACATTTTGGTTAGATAATTGTGTCAATATTGGCGGAGCATCAGTTACCTTTTTTTCATCCAAATCCTTATGAAAGTGAACAAATTTTCCAATTGGAGCACATTCGCTAAATAATATGGTAACAAACAAAACTAGAGAAACTTGCAATAATTTAGACATTTTCGAAATCAATGAAATGAATCAAATGAAAAAGTTCATAGAGAAAAAGTTTGGATTGATTTATTGAAAGGAAGATTAATATTAATCTATTTTCTTTAGATTCTTAAACTTAAATCCTAAAAGCCCTCAAGCAATGAGAAACATGCTTATCTCTTTATTTTCATTCAGATAAATGCGATCAACTAGATCAATTATACTTTCAAGTTCGAACTTTTTTCTCATCTCTTTCGATAAACTTTTATTTAACTCGAATTAAAAACAAACTAATCTAATGCCATCTGTCGGTCGAAATTGAAACTTTTTCTCTTTTGAACTAAAAATCAGAAGTGATTCTGTTTATTTCTCGTTGAAACCTGTTGATGGCTTTTTGTTTATTCTGATTGTGATTAACTAATTGTTTGTTTAAAGTTTGAATCTTATTTTTGTTCCTTTTAAGAATAAATGAGTTTTTTCAAGAAATTTTATCTTCCTTCATCTAAAACTTTGAGTGAGAATGGAGATTGTGATTCCAATCGTGATATTTACTCTTCTTTCAAACGGACCTATTTGAGTCCAACTCTATTTGTTGATTCATCGGCTGCAAATGATTATGTTTGTAAAATTTGTCATTTTATGGCCGTTGATCCATTGGAACATGTACCTGGACCCAATGTCACCTGTTCTAATATTTTCTGTCTCCCTTGTGTCAAAACCTATTCCACTTCTGGTTTAGCCTCTTGTCCAGCCGAAGGATGTTTAACAAGTGGTTTTGATTGGTCATCTCTTCGTGAATTGGGAACCAGAGAGATCGCTCGTTTATCAAATTTAATGCTCAATTGTGAATTTAAATGTTCTCAAGTTATTCCATATCGAGACTATTGGACCCACCGAGAAAAATGTCTCGCTAATCCTGATAATTTTTGCGAAATTTGTGATTCCCAGAAAACACTTGACAATCACAATTGTCGAGAAACATTCAATCAACTGAAGAAAAGGAACAAGAGTCTCGATGAAGAAAATCACCAACTAAAAGTCGAAAACAATAATTTACGAAGAGAATTAAGACTTTTCACATCTCAGGTAAGAATTATAAAGTTTTAATTTCTTTGTTTCATTGAACATTAATCTAATAGAATTTTCTAACTCAGACTTCAAGACAGATCACTCAAGAGAAGTGGGAGAAACGGGTGTCATCTCTGAAGAAGGAAATTCATTCTCTGAGAAATTCAATCGATGGAAGTGGTTCGTTGAAACAACCTAAAAGTGATTTCAATTTTAACAAAGATATTTTCAGATCGAATCGTCACCAATTGGCCTCATCATCTTCAATGTTAAAGCCTCAATCTCTTGAAAATTACACGTTCAATCAACCATCTCGATTAGATCCAGTCACTCCGATGGTGAGTAGAAACACCATTTTGGACTCACCAGGAAGCTCAAAAATCACTTTACGCTCATCTTCAAGTCTATCAGACTACAGATCACATCCTTATTGTTAAACTATTGTTATTGTTTCTTTCATTTAATTTATGTTCTATTTTCATGATTAATAATCAAACTTATTCCTCTTGACTGATATTTGATAATTAAAGGTATTAATCAATTATCAAAACTTTACGAACTGATTAAATCAACCTAATCATTGACCAATAAACAATTCACTTTTTGAAAAAATCCCGAAAAATGTCAAATGTTATCTCATCGACAACTACTTATACCCCCGAAAATCAATCAAATCATAGTAATGACAATAACTCTGATTCTAACACACCAAACACACCAACAACTTCTTCTGGTGCTGGTGCAGTTTCCACGACGAGTGAAGACAAAAATGCTATTAAATCATCGCAAAGAACGAAAGTTGGACCACCAAAAGTAAACGGCAATAAAAATGGAAAACCTGATAATAATAATAATACAAACAGTCAACACAATTATAATAGAGATAATTGGGATTCTAAATCATCAAGTAGCCATAACAATAAGGGAATTAGAGAAAGTGAGGAAACGGGTTTTCTTCGAGGTGCAGTTCCTCAATACAAATTTCACTCTAATTGTTTTATGATTAAATCGGATCACAGTAGAATCCGATTGATATTTCATTATGGAGAAAAAAGTTACAAAATAGACGATGCCCAATCTACATTTACATTTCGCACCTTGAGGTCACTTTTACATGATATGATGAAACATGATCCAGGTATAATGTTATTGGTTCGACATCGAATCCTTGACGATAGAGAAACCATTTCATCTTGTGGATTCAAGCCAGGATTAAATTCAATCTCTTTGGTTCCATATGATACTCCTGATTTCAATGAGCCAGGTTTCCGTTTAGGGCTTTATCGTTTAAAACATGCCACCGATCCATTAGATGCCAAAAAAGTGCCACCAGGAACAATTAATCCAAATGATTTACCTTTCATTTCAAAGGAAGCGATTGACTTTTATTCAAACTCGTTGGACCCACAAATTGGCGAAAAGGATATTACATTATCTTTCCATAAAGGTGGTAAAGACGATTCATTAGAGATCAAAGTGAAACGCGACCAGACCATCGGATCGATTAGATCAATGGTCGATTACATGATCGAAGGTGGTTGCGGTAAAATGATGCATATAACTCACCAGTTGATCAGAGACGACATGACCGTTAGACAATACGGAATAGGATTTGGAACTGTTGATATAACCCTTTTACCGGCCTCATTTCCGATCGACCTGGATAAGACTCGAACATTACACTTAATACGTTTAACGTATACGTAAATTTATTAGAATAGCAGTGACAGTTCGAGCAATGAGAAACATGCTTATATCTTTATTTTCATTCAGATCAAAGCGATCAATCAGATCAATTATACCTTCAAGTTCGAACTTTTTTCTCATCTCTTTCGATAAACTTTTATTTAACTCGAATTAAAAACAAACTAATCTAATGCCATCTGTCGGTCGAAATTGAAACTTTTTGGAATAAAAAATCAGAAGTGATTCTGTTTATTTCTCGTTGAAACCTGTTGATGGCTTTTTGTTTATTCTGATTGTGATTAACTAATTTGTTTGTTTAGAGTTAATATCTTTTCTTTATTTTCTTTTATTATAATCAGTCGATTCTACAACACGATTATGACTGATTTCGTTCATTGTAATCAGTGTTTTGCTTTACCTGATCCTAATGGAACCAAATTCTGGTTCACTTCTTGTACTCATATTTTTTGCTCTTCATGTTGTGAATCAAGTAAGTAATTTGTTTCTATTTAATTCTTTGGTTAATTGTTTTATTTTTCATCACAATTTATCATTTTTTATTATTTTTTCCCCTCATCATCTCACATTCAGTTAAAAAGGATCGATTTTGCTCCAAGTGTAAGAGTCGCTGTGAATTTGTACCTTTGGATAAAACAATCAGACCAGAATTACGATCATATTTTGAGCCGATCGAGAGACTTTTACAAAAGCTTGTCAAAATTGAGAGATTCCAACGGGCTCAAAGAGGAAATTTACTTGCACATTTTACCTCTCAGGTGAGAATTTTGTTTTATTAGAATTTCACTTTTCTGTTGATTGGTTTGATTGTAATGAGATTTTTTCTTTTTATTTCTTATACTTTAGGCTTCCAGAGGACAGATCACTCAAGAGAAATGGGAGAAACGGGTGTCATCTCTGAAGAAGGAAATTCATTCTCTAAGGAGTAAAATTGGCTGTAGCGATCCATTGAAACGGTCAAATTATCCAAATGATTATAATTTCTCTAGACCACCAGAAATATTCAGACCGAATCGTCATCAAGTGCCTTCATCATCGATGTTAAAATCTCAATCCCATGAAAACTACTCGTTCAATCAACCAACTCGATTGGATCCAGTCACTCCGATGGTAAATAGAAACGCCATTTTGGATTCACCAGCAAGCTCAAAAATCACCTTGCGCTCATCTTCAAGCATAACAGCCTACAGATCAATTCGTTAACGCAACTCCACACCAACTAAATCATATTAACATTGACAATTTAATCAAATCCATGATAAAAAACAACAACCAACATAAACATTAGTCAATAATCGTAACACCAACTGCCAATTTAACTGTTGATGTTTTTCTGTTAATTCTGCTCCTAATCAACTAATTGTTCGTTTAATTAATCTCTTTTTTTCTGCGTTATTTGGTTCTCTTTTTGATGGCAACGAGTCTTTTCGAGAAATTTTATCTCCCTTCATCTAAGACTTTGAGTGAGAATGGAGATTGTGATTCCAATCGAGAAATTTACTCTTCTTTCAAACCAACCTATTTGATTCCAACTGCGAATTCATCGGCTGTAAATGATCATGTTTGTAAAATTTGTGTTTCTTTTTCAATTTGTTGTTTTTCTCTATATGAGATTTTTTTTCTTTTTCTGTTTCATATTACATTTGATTAAGATTAGTTAAGTTTACAGCTGGTTTGTTCGATCATCATATTTGTTAATCATCTTCTATCAGATCATCACCAACATCATCTTGTAATTTGTTTCTCTTTTGTGTCTCTTCGACAGATCAATGAATTTTTTCAAGAAATTTTATCTCCCATCATCTAAACCTTTAAGTGAAAATGGTTCTGGTGGTGATTGTGAAAATGGCGAAGTTGGTGAAGAAGAGATTGATTCTAATCGGGACATTTGCTCGCCTTTCAAACGAACCTTCCTGAGTCCAACTTTATTTGTTGATTCATCGGCTGCAAATGATTATGTTTGTAAAATTTGTCATTTCATGGCCGTTGATCCATTGGAACATGTACCTGGACCCAATGTCACCTGTTCTAATATTTTCTGTCTCCCTTGTGTCAAAACCTATTCCACTTCTGGTTTAGCCTCTTGTCCAGCCGAAGGATGTTTAACAAGTGGTTTTGATTGGTCATCTCTTCGTGAATTGGGAACCAGAGAGATCGCTCGTTTATCAAATTTAATGCTCAATTGTGAATTTAAATGTTCTCAAGTTATTCCATATCGAGACTATTGGACCCATCGAGAAAAATGTCCCGCTAATCCTGATAATTTTTGCGAAATTTGTGATTCTCCGAAAACGTGTGATACCCATAGTTGCCGAGAAGTATTCATCCAATTAAAGAAAAAGGATGAAACTCTAGTTAAAGAAAATAATCAATTAAAGGCTGAAATTGATAAATTACGTCGTGAATTGGATTCACTAAGAGGCGAAAGAGCTGAAAAAATGTCAAATGGTATCTCATCGACAATTCAGATCACTCATGAGAAGTGGGCGAAACGGGTGTCATCTCTCAAGAAAGAAATTCATTCCCTGAGAACCACAAGCGGCTCGTCGAAACAAGCTAAATATCAAAATGATTTCGATTTCTCTAAACCACCTGATAGATTTAGACTTCGGCATCAATTGGCCTCATCATCAGAACGCTCAAAAATCACCTTACGTTCATCTCAAAGCCTATCAGATCAATTAAATAACCTGAGACCAAAACAATCACATTGTAACAACATCATTAAACCACTTTGGACATTTAATCAAAACAAATTCCCTAATAAACAAA
The DNA here is from genome assembly GCF_014898815.1 of Panonychus citri. NCBI lineage: Eukaryota > Metazoa > Arthropoda > Arachnida > Trombidiformes > Tetranychidae > Panonychus > Panonychus citri. The sequence goes on along the minus strand of NW_026515505.1, from coordinate 949,276 downwards.
AATGACACAACAACAAATGTAAACAATAAGCAATAATATCAACTGTCAATTCACTAAATTGTCATTCAAAGTCAAAACAATTGTAATAAACCGGTTTAAATTGTAACGACAAGAAGAAATTAATTGATGAAAAAAAATGAATTCTCAAAACGACCACTCGGAACAGTTTTCATGGTCGATTTGGAGTATCAACTGTTTTCTTCACTGAGAATGACTGGAAAACGAATGAAAGATGATGATGATTAATATAACAGTTGAGAAGATAAGCAGAGAGAAAGAAATTCGAAAGAGAAAATAGAAAGAGAGAGAGAGAGAGAGAAAAGAAGCTTTTTGAGGAAGAAAAATTATTCTCATTTGAGTTCAGTTTACCGAGAGAGCAAGAAGATCTTTTTGCTCTTCTCTCTTTAGAATTATTGATTTTTTCTTATTTTCTGTTCTTCATCTGATAATCACCATTTTCTTCACAAATTGATTTTCTTTTAATCAGTGGAAACAATTAAAAAAATAGAATTTACATTTGTTTCTTTTCTGTTTTTCTCTTCTCTCTTTCTCTTCCCTTCTGTTGATACAATAATCTTCTGGTTCTGTGTATCCATTTGATGGCAACGGTTCTCAAAAGACAAGAATCAAGGAGAAGGTTAGCAGCAATCACTTTCCTTTCCAACATATCATTGGATGGTACTCATCGGGACACTAAATTGGCCCCTTTCGTAATTCGTGACAATTATTTGGACGCAACATATTCATCATCTTATCCAAATAAATCAAATTTTCTTCAACCACCATTTCCATCAACACCAACAACTGACCCTCAGCAAGACACCACAGCCTCTTTGTTACCATCATCAGGCTTTTCTGAACATCATCATCATCCATTTGACTCAACAACATCATCATCTTCATCATCACACCTCCAACATTTGCGGTTACCACTTCAATCGGTCAATAAATCCTATCAACAAGATTATAAGCAATCAACTGAGAAACGGTTACATGGTAACAGTTTAACCTTTGGTGGTTCAGGTCATGTAAACGGTTATTCTGACATTGGCTCAGGAAAACTCGGAATCCTAGATGAAAATGGTGAACTCAATGATGTCTCACCCTCTCAATCACGAAGACAAAGTTGCTCATTACCACTTGGTCAACACTGTTCCTCAAAAGAAGTCCGAATATCGAATGAAAATGGTGACGAGTGAGTATTTTTCTCTTCTCTCTCTCTCTCTAGATCATTTAACCTTCTCTCTCTTCTTTCATGTGTTTTTTTCTCTATCAAGTGTTTGTTTAAAGATTTTTCTCATTTTTTTTCTAATCCATTTTGTCTTATATTCTCATTTCTCCTTCCACCTCAACAGGGATACTCGCGGTGTTTTATCATCAGTTGGTAGCTGCAAACGCAGTCGACACAATTTATCATCATCAAGTATCTTAAACCACCAGTTGAATAGCTGTGAAAGCAAATGTACGTACCCTAGTTAATTAATTAATACATTTAGATACATTTCTCTGCATTAAGAGATAATTTTTTCTCTCTTCTCTCTCTAATCTAATCTTGTCATCTTTTCACTTACCTTTCTCTCTCACAGCATCAATTGTTACTCAACAATCTCACCGATCAAGAAATGGTTCTGTGAATCGAGGTGGAAACGATATACCTCTGAATTCTAATAAAACAATCACTGAGACAACGCGACATCAGGTTCGCTTTCAGCATTCACTGAAGGAACAAACAGTTCAAAATGAGAAGATCGTGTTTGTTGCCTCCAAACGGGCTCCGGTTGCCTTATTTTCGTACATCCCTTTTTCAAGGAAATCCAATAGCACAATTAACAGGTAGACTGATGAATCTTCTCAACAATAATTCTAATCCAATATTATATTTTGATTATCTAATCATTTTAATTCACTTTGCTTCCATTACAGTCAAATTAAACAAGATTTAATCAATAAACGACGACATACTGGTGCTCGTCAATTATCAACAATCGCTGATGGTTCAGATCCTTATGAATCAATTTGTATTGTTGGCTATGAGAAACCAATGGATGGCCAAGAAGTATCTTATTCAAATTTACTTAGCCCAACAATTAAATTAATCCATGGGAAGAAGGCTAAAATTCACGCAGCTGAACACAATTTTGTTAATCGTTGTATCTCTTACGATTCAGCGGTTGCCTATCCTGGTAAACAATCAATTGGAAATAATCATTATCACCTATTACATCAGATAACGGCTCCTTCGGTATTAAATGACTCTGAATCAAATCTATTAAGAGACAAACATCAATACCATGGGTACCCAACAACTCTCCTCAAGTACAATCCTGATATTCTTGATGATCCAGAATTAATTACTGGTAAACACAGTACTTTATTAGATTTTCCATCCTACTTGGTAAGCACAATAACAATTAAATTCTATCATCAACAATTTGTTTACTTTGATCAAAGTCTAACTCATTAATCCTCTCTCTTTCTCTCTTTCCTAATTAGACTTCAATAATTAATTATGTCAAACCATCGGATCTCAAGAAGGAATTGAATGAAAAATTTAGAGAAAGATTTCCTTATATTCAATTAACATTGAGTAAGATGCGAAGTCTTAAAAGAGACATGTGTAAAATTGCCAAACACGAGGTGAGAACAATCAATTAAATAGTTAATTTGCATCAACAATCAACATGATTTTCTAATTACCAGTTATGGTTGGTTTACATTTTATTTTGGAGGGAAAACTGTTGACTTTTTCTATTACATTTAGATGATTAGTTAATTGTTTTTGATTGTTGATGAAAATCTAGAAATATCGTTTTAAGTGATTTGTTTTTGGTTATTTTCTTACCAAAAATAAACAATCACAATTAGACGTGATCATAAACTATTATTATTATTATTACTATTATTGTTTTCTATTTTATCATCATTCACTAATCATGATCATTAACTGATTTCTTTTTGATTTATCTTCTTCCTTATTATCTTATTCTAGGGTAACATTGATTATCTAACGGTGGCTCAAGCTTATGTTTACTTTGAGAAATTGATTCTTAAATTGTTGATTAACAAACAGAATCGTAAACTTTGTGCTGGTGCTTGTTTACTTCTCTCTGCTAAATTAAACGATGTCAAAGGAGTAGAATTAAAAAAATTGATTGAGGTAAATTAAATCTCTATCTCTCTCTCAACCCTTTACTTTCATAATTATCAATGTTACAATCTTAAAATTATAACAATCTTACAATTACCTATTGATAAAATCATATCTTTGATTGTGTTTGATTCAGTATAAATCAATTACTCATTAGTGAAGAAGGAGTAAAAATATTTAACCAACATTTATTAGATTGTTACTCTTTATTGGCAATAATTCAAAATTAGCGACTTCAATTCACATAATTAACACTAATCATGACCCAATGTCATGAAATACAAGGAAGAGACTAAAATAAACTAGAAAATCGCATCAACAATTAAAACCTCAATTGTTTTTTTTTAAATAAAAAATGAGTCAAAATATTGAATTAACCTTGAGCTAAATTATATTATTGCTTCGTGAAATTTAGTCACAATCAAATTTTGACAGTATTTATTTGAATGCTGATCAATCTTAACAATTGTTCAAATGATTTTCTCAACTAATTGTCTTTGTTATTTGTTTTTTATTGCAGAAAATTGAAAATACATTTAGAGTTGATCGAAAGGATTTGTTTTCAATCGAGTTCACTGTTCTTGTCGCCCTCGAGTTTGGACTTCATTTACCAATTAACGAAACACTTTCTCATTACCAGCGACTCATGTTCGAGACCTAATTAACCCTCTCCTCATCATCATTATCATTAATCATGATCATTAGAAGAATAAGAATTTTTTCCTCCAATAAGATACGCAGAAGATGACATTATATTCAACAAGTGTCATTGGCGACAATTTCATAATCAACAATCGAGTTACTACCGAAAGATTTTCATCTTTAATTATAATCGTCATCATAATCTTGTCAAAACGTTAATCCAGTCAAAGAAAACGAGTATCAATATCAAAGATTTAATCATCTTGATTGTTAATCCAAATTTCCTGATAAATCAAAGACAAATGATTTTCCTAAATCATAATACCAAGCCAATTAACTGAATCCTCTTTTAAATCAATCACTAGTGTTAAAAGATTAATTGTTTATGTTATTGATCCAGTTAATTGTTATTCTTTTACATTCTATTAACCAAATCAACTTCTATTATTAACTATCATCATCTAGAACCACCTGTTATCAGTTATTAATTAATCAATAATACCAACACATCCTCATATTTACAATAACTATTATCTTAATTATGTTAAACCTTGAAAATTATATTTACCTTTCAGAATTGTTAATCAATAATCAAGAAAAATGAAACTTTAAATTAAATCTAGAAAATTGATATTTAATTGTTACTATTAAAAAACAACTAAAGTTTATTATCTCAATTTAATCAGCTTTTCATATCCAAGTATCAAAAATGATTCAACTAATTAAGTTGAATTGAATCACAATCAATCAATCAAAAAGTAGTTACTGTGAAAGAGACAATTAAGTGAGTTAATTGTTGATTGTTTATTGTCAAATTCTTGGTCAAATAATTAATCTAATCAGCTGATTTGACTTCCGATGAGTTTATTGTTTGTTAATCAGATTTAATTTTCTTTTTATTTTAAATATTTGCACAAATTGACAAGTTCAAATGTATTAATTGTTTATCTGTTAATTGTTTTACACTTTGATTAGTTAATCGATATGATTAAATCGATTGAAAAATAAAGTAATTCATAGAAATCAAATTTGTTTTTCGTTTTATAATGATCAAGATTTTGGGTTGTTTTTGTTTGTGATAATCAGTTTAATCATTTTCAACACTTTTCTTTGTTTTGTTGATTAATTCATTGATGATAATTAAGCTCTGAGAAAGTAAATATTAATTGTTGATGTTTTTACTTTTGTCTTTTGATACTGTTGGGCTGTTGAAATGATTGTTAATTAGGGGTTATTAATTAACTAATCACAAAAGATTTTTAGATAAATGAGAGATCATTTTTCACTTATGGTAAATCAATGATGATTTTTGGTACATCATTGATCATTTTGATTAGTACAATTGCATTTAGATGAATGTTTTTAGTGTAAACATATAAGATAACAATTAATTTTACCTTTTCTCTCTCTCTCTTTCTCTCTCTTTTAGCAGCAACAATTAACAAGAATTATGAATATTTTGCATACTACTTGCTTGTAATTTTATCTTTAAGGTTAACTAATTAGCTGCGTAATTAGTTGAGCAAATCAATCATATGTTGATTTTATACCTAAATATTGTGAATATATATTACAATTAATTTAGATTATATTGTAATACCTGAGATAGTTGATCAAATTTAAATATATACCATTAATAAGGAATTGGTAAATTTGATCAACAGACAAAGCATATATTATATGGGATTGTTGATATAAAGTTAATTATTGCCGAAATGGAAACTTTTCTGCTTTTAAATCCGTTAATTGTAAAAAGGATTACAAAACCAAAGAGGCCATGGAATTGGTTCGACTTTTCAATTTTCCTGTAAACTTTTTACTCATTTTCCCGTTATTCCTGAAACGTATTAAGTGTAATGTTCGAGTCTTATCCAGGTCGATAGGAAATGAGGCCGGTAAAAGGGTTATATCAACAGTTCCAAATCCTATTCCGTATTGTCTAACGGTCATGTCGTCTCTGATCAACTGGTGGGTTATATGCATCATTTTACCGCAACCACCTTCGATCATGTAATCGACCATTGATCTAATCGATCCGATGGTCTGGTCGCGTTTCACTTTGATCTCTAATGAATCGTCTTTACCACCTTTATGGAAAGATAATGTAATATCCTTTTCGCCAATTTGTGGGTCCAACGAGTTTGAATAAAAGTCAATCGCTTCCTTTGAAATGAAAGGTAAATCATTTGGTTTAATTGTTCCTGGTGGCACTTTTTTGGCATCTAATGGATCGGTGGCATGTTTTAAACGATAAAGTCCTAAACGGAAACCTGGCTCATTGAAATCAGGAGTATCATATGGAACCAAAGAGATTGAATTTAATCCTGGCTTGAATCCACAAGATGAAATGGTTTCTCTATCGTCAAGGATTCGATGTCGAACCAATAACATTATACCTGGATCATGTTTCATCATATCATGTAAAAGTGACCTCAAGGTGCGAAATGTAAATGTAGATTGGGCATCGTCTATTTTGTAACTTTTTTCTCCATAATGAAATATCAATCGGATTCTACTGTGATCCGATTTAATCATAAAACAATTAGAGTGAAATTTGTATTGAGGAACTGCACCTCGAAGGAAACCCGTTTCTTCACTTTCTCTAATTCCCTTATTGTTATGGCTACTTGATGATTTAGAATCCCAATTATCTCTATTATAATTGTGTTGACTGTTTGTATTATTATTATTATCAGGTTTTCCATTTTTATTGCCGTTTACTTTTGGTGGTCCAACTTTTGTTCTTTGCGATGATTTAATAGCATTTTTGTCTTCACTCGTCGTGGAAACTGTACCAGCACCAGAAGAAGTGGTTGGTGTGTTTGGTGTGTTAGAATCAGAGTTATTGTCATTACTATGATTTGATTGATTTTCGGGGGTATAAGTAGTTGTCGATGAGATACCATTTGACATTTTTTCAGCTCTTTCGCCTCTTAGTGAATCCAATTCACGACGTAATTTATCAATTTCAGCCTTTAATTGATTATTTTCTTTAACTAGAGTTTCATCCTTTTTCTTTAATTGGATGAATACTTCTCGGCAACTATGGGTATCACACGTTTTCGGAGAATCACAAATTTCGCAAAAATTATCAGGATTAGCGGGACATTTTTCTCGATGGGTCCAATAGTCTCGATATGGAATAACTTGAGAACATTTAAATTCACAATTGAGCATTAAATTTGATAAACGAGCGATCTCTCTGGTTCCCAATTCACGAAGAGATGACCAATCAAAACCACTTGTTAAACATCCTTCGGCTGGACAAGAGGCTAAACCAGAAGTGGAATAGGTTTTTACACAAGGGAGACAGAAAATATTAGAACAGGTGACATTGGGTCCAGGTACATGTTCCAATGGATCAACGGCCATGAAATGACAAATTTTACAAACGTAATCATTTGCAGCCGATGAATCAACAAATAGAGTTGGACTCAGAAAGGTTCGTTTGAAAGGCGAGCAAATGTCCCGATTGGAATCAATCTCTTCTTCACCAACTTCGCCATTTTCACAATCACCACCAGAACCATTTTCACTTAAAGGTTTAGATGATGGGAGATAAAATTTCTTGAAAAAATTCATTGATCTGTTGGAGAGACACAAAAGAGAAACAATTACAAATAAAATCAAATGAAACTAAAAAATGTCAAATTCTATTCTATAGAAATGAAAAATACCAAATCTATTCCAACAACAGAAGAAAAAAAGGAGAAAAAAGTGTGAGAGAAACTAAGAAATCACTAGATAGTAACAAGATAGCACATTTAGCAAACACAATTGATTAGATTCACAATGTTCTCAACAAGATGATGTTGGTGATGATCTGATAGCTGATGATTAACAAATATGATGATCAAGCAAACCAGCTGTAAACTTAACTAATCTTAATCATCAAATGTAATATGAAACAGAAAAAGAAAAAAATCTCATATAGAGAATAATAAGAAATTGAAAAAGAAAAAGAAACACAAATGTAACATACCTTAGAAAAAGAAAATCAATCAATTGTTTAATAGAAAATAAATTAACTACCAACAGCAGGTAATTGAATAGCCATTAAATAGATAAACAAATATTATACAAAAAAGGAGATCAACTAAAAATAGACAATTAGTTAATCACAATCAGAATTAACAAAAAAACATCAACAGTTAACGAGAGAAAAAAATATTCTGGGTTAGTATTAAATTCTACCGACAGATCTCGCTCGTAGAATAGAAAATTTTATTTTCTCTCCATTTGTATTTGCCGCTTATTCGGTTTCCATAGTAACCGCGGGTGAATAAGAGACAATTGTTGTCTTTAATTCGTGTTATTAAAAGTTTGTCGAAAGAATGAGAAAAAAGTTCGAACTTGAAAGTATAATTGATCTGGTTGATCGCATTTATCTGAATGAAGATAAAGAAATAAGCATATTTTTCATTGCTCGAGGGCTTTGAGGATGATTAAAGAAAAATAGATTAATTTTAATCTTCCCTATAAATAAATCAATCCAAAGTTTTCTCGCAAACTTTTTCATTTGTTTCATTTCATTGATTTCGAAAATGTCTAAATTGATTCAAGTTTCTCTGATTTTACTTATTACCATATTATTATTTAGCGAATGTGCTCCAATTGAAAAATTTGTTCACTTTTATAAGGATTTGGATGAAAAAAAGGTAATTATTTATTCCAATTTTTTATTGTTGTGAAAAAGTATTTCTGTATGTTGATATCGAATCAGTATTGTTTAGTGCGATTCCTTATTAATGGTATATATTTAAATTTGATCAACTATCTCAGGTATTACAATATAATCTAAATTAATTGTAATATATATTCACAATATTTAGGTATAAAATCAACATATGATTGATTTGCTCAACTAATTACGCAGCTAATTAGTTAACCTTAAAGATAAAATTACAAGCAAGTAGTATGCAAAATATTCATAATTCTTGTTAATTGTTGCTGCTAAAAGAGAGAGAAAGAGAGAGAGAGAAAAGGTAAAATTAATTGTTATCTTATATGTTTACACTAAAAACATTCATCTAAATGCAATTGTACTAATCAAAATGATCAATGATGTACCAAAATCATCATTGATTTACCATAAGTGAAAATGATCTCATTTATCTAAAATCTTTTGTGATTAGTTAATTAATAACCCTAATTAACAATCATTTCAACAGCCCAACAGTATCAAAAGACAAAAGTAAAAACATCAACAATTAATATTTACTTTCTCAGAGCTTAATTATCATCAATGAATTAATCAACAAAACAAAGAAAAGTGTTGAAAATGATTAAACTGATTATCACAAACAAAAACAACCCAAAATCTTGATCATTATAAAACGAAAAACAAATTTGATTTCTATGAATTACTTTATTTTTCAATCGATTTAATCATATCGATTAACTAATCAAAGTGTAAAACAATTAACAGATAAACAATTAATACATTTGAACTTGTCAATTTGTGCAAATATTTAAAATAAAAAGAAAATTAAATCTGATTAACAAACAATAAACTCATCGGAAGTCAAATCAGCTGATTAGATTAATTATTTGACCAAGAATTTGACAATAAACAATCAACAATTAACTCACTTAATTGTCTCTTTCACAGTAACTACTTGTTGATTGATTGTGATTCAATTCAACTTAATTAGTTGAATCATTTTTGATACTTGGATATGAAAAGCTGGTTAAATTGAGATAATAAACTTTAGTTGTTTTTTAATAGTAACAATTAAATATCAATTTTCTAGATTTAATTTAAAGTTTCATTTTTCTTGATTATTGATTAACAATTCTGAAAGGTAAATATAATTTTCAAGGTTTAACATAATTAAGATAATAGTTATTGTAAATATGAGGATGTGTTGGTATTATTGATTAATTAATAACTGATAACAGGTGGTTCTAGATGATGATAGTTAATAATAGAAGTTGATTTGGTTAATAGAATGTAAAAGAATAACAATTAACTGGATCAATAACATAAACAATTAATCTTTTAACACTAGTGATTGATTTAAAAGAGGATTCAGTTAATTGGCTTGGTATTATGATTTAGGAAAATCATTTGTCTTTGATTTATCAGGAAATTTGGATTAACAATCAAGATGATTAAATCTTTGATATTGATACTCGTTTTCTTTGACTGGATTAACGTTTTGACAAGATTATGATGACGATTATAATTAAAGATGAAAATCTTTCGGTAGTAACTCGATTGTTGATTATGAAATTGTCGCCAATGACACTTGTTGAATATAATGTCATCTTCTGCGTATCTTATTGGAGGAAAAAATTCTTATTCTTCTAATGATCATGATTAATGATAATGATGATGAGGAGAGGGTTAATTAGGTCTCGAACATGAGTCGCTGGTAATGGGAAAGTGTTTCGTTAATTGGTAAATGAAGTCCAAACTCGAGGGCGACAAGAACAGTGAACTCGATTGAAAACAAATCCTTTCGATCAACTCTAAATGTATTTTCAATTTTCTGCAATAAAAAACAAATAACAAAGACAATTAGTTGAGCAAATCATTTGAACAATTGTTAAGATTGATCAGCATTCAAATAAATACTGTCAAAACTTGATTGTGACTAAATTTCAAGAAGCAATAATATAATTTAGCTCAAGGTTAATTCAATATTTTGACTCATTTTTTATTTAAAAAAACAATTGAGGTTTTAATTGTTGATGCGATTTTCTAGTTTATTTTAGTCTCTTCCTTGTATTTCATGACATTGGGTCATGATTAGTGTTAATTATGTGAATTGAAGTCGCTAATTTTGAATTATTGCCAATAAAGAGTAACAATCTAATAAATGTTGGTTAAATATTTTTACTCCTTCTTCACTAATGAGTAATTGATTTATACTGAATCAAACACAATCAAAGATATGATTTTATCACTAGGTAATTGTAAGATTGTTATAATTTTAAGATTGCAACATTGATAATTATGAAAGTAAAGGGTTGAGAGAGAGATAGAGATTTAATTTACCTCAATCAATTTTTTTAATTCTACTCCTTTGACATCGTTTAATTTAGCAGAGAGAAGTAAACAAGCACCAGCACAAAGTTTACGATTCTGTTTGTTAATCAACAATTTAAGAATCAATTTCTCAAAGTAAACATAAGCTTGAGCCACCGTTAGATAATCAATGTTACCCTAGAATAAGATAATAAGGAAGAAGATAAATCAAAAAGAAATCAGTTAATGATCATGATTAGTGTGAATGATGATAAAATAGAAAACAATAATAGTAATAATAATAATAATAGTTTATGATCACGTCTAATTGTGATTGTTTATTTTTGGTAAGAAAATAACCAAAAACAAATCACTTAAAACGATATTTCTAGATTTTCATCAACAATCAAAAACAATTAACTAATCATCTAAATGTAATAGAAAAAGTCAACAGTTTTCCCTCCAAAATAAAATGTAAACCAACCATAACTGGTAATTAGAAAATCATGTTGATTGTTGATGCAAATTAACTATTTAATTGATTGTTCTCACCTCGTGTTTGGCAATTTTACACATGTCTCTTTTAAGACTTCGCATCTTACTCAATGTTAATTGAATATAAGGAAATCTTTCTCTAAATTTTTCATTCAATTCCTTCTTGAGATCCGATGGTTTGACATAATTAATTATTGAAGTCTAATTAGGAAAGAGAGAAAGAGAGAAAGAGAGAAAGAGAGAGAGAGAGGATTAATGAGTTAGACTTTGATCAAAGTAAACAAATTGTTGATGATAGAATTTAATTGTTATTGTGCTTACCAAGTAGGATGGAAAATCTAATAAAGTACTGTGTTTACCAGTAATTAATTCTGGATCATCAAGAATATCAGGATTGTACTTGAGGAGAGTTGTTGGGTACCCATGGTATTGATGTTTGTCTCTTAATAGATTTGATTCAGAGTCATTTAATACCGAAGGAGCCGTTATCTGATGTAATAGGTGATAATGATTATTTCCAATTGATTGTTTACCAGGATAGGCAACCGCTGAATCGTAAGAGATACAACGATTAACAAAATTGTGTTCAGCTGCGTGAATTTTAGCCTTCTTCCCATGGATTAATTTAATTGTTGGGCTAAGTAAATTTGAATAAGATACTTCTTGGCCATCCATTGGTTTCTCATAGCCAACAATACAAATTGATTCATAAGGATCTGAACCATCAGCGATTGTTGATAATTGACGAGCACCAGTATGTCGTCGTTTATTGATTAAATCTTGTTTAATTTGACTGTAATGGAAGCAAAGTGAATTAAAATGATTAGATAATCAAAATATAATATTGGATTAGAATTATTGTTGAGAAGATTCATCAGTCTACCTGTTAATTGTGCTATTGGATTTCCTTGAAAAAGGGATGTACGAAAATAAGGCAACCGGAGCCCGTTTGGAGGCAACAAACACGATCTTCTCATTTTGAACTGTTTGTTCCTTCAGTGAATGCTGAAAGCGAACCTGATGTCGCGTTGTCTCAGTGATTGTTTTATTAGAATTCAGAGGTATATCGTTTCCACCTCGATTCACAGAACCATTTCTTGATCGGTGAGATTGTTGAGTAACAATTGATGCTGTGAGAGAGAAAGGTAAGTGAAAAGATGACAAGATTAGATTAGAGAGAGAAGAGAAGAGAGAAAAAATTATCTCTTAATGCAGAGAAATGTATCTAAATGTATTAATTAATTAACTAGGGTACGTACATTTGCTTTCACAGCTATTCAACTGGTGGTTTAAGATACTTGATGATGATAAATTGTGTCGACTGCGTTTGCAGCTACCAACTGATGATAAAACACCGCGAGTATCCCTGTTGAGGTGGAAGGAGAAATAATATTAGACAAAATGGAATAGAACATAAAATGAGAAAAATCTTTAAACAAACACTTGATAGAGAAAAAAAACACATGAAAGAAGAGAGAGAAGGTTAAATGATCTAGAGAGAGAGAGAGAGAGAGAAAATACTCACTCGTCACCATTTTCATTCGATATTCGGACTTCTTTTGAGGAACAGTGTTGACCAAGTGGTAATGAGCAACTTTGTCTTCGTGATTGAGAGGGTGAGACATCATTGAGTTCACCATTTTCATCTAGGATTCCGAGTTTTCCTGAGCCAATGTCAGAATAACCATTTACATGACCTGAACCACCAAAGGTTAAACTGTTACCATGTAACCGTTTCTCAGTTGATTGTTGCTAACCTTCTCCTTGATTCTTGTCTTTTGAGAACCAATAGAATTGAAAGGTTAAACTGTTTTGAGTTGATTGTTTGAAACTTGCTGATGGTTGGCTTAGATAAGAAGACAAAAACGTCTTCTAGCTCTCTCACTCTCTCTTTCTCTTCTTATATAAACCAATAACTTGCATTTTCGGCTTCAATCTCCTAATTTTTTTTATAATTATTTCTTTCTTATTTTCCCTTAATTTTAATCATGACTAAAAACTTTATTTTTATCGTTTTTTTTACCTTTTTTATGCAGATCCTAAGTACCCCATCAAATCCTAACAATTGCTCGATATTTAGCAATATTCAAAACTCTACAATAAGTTTCACAGGTAATCTCTATTGTACTGTCAACCCAAGCCCCGCATGGTATGGACATATATTGACCGCTTTAAAGGACCTGTTCATATGGCTAAAGCTGATGGAGTAAGATCTCTCTCTCTCTCTCAAGACTCTCAGTAGCAAACACAATTGATTAGATTCACAATGTTCTCAACAAGATGATGTTGGTGATGATCTGATAGCTGATGATTAACAAATATGATGATCAAGCAAACCAGCTGTAAACTTAACTAATCTTAATCAAATGTAATATGAAACAGAAAAAGAAAAAAAATTCATGTAGAGAATAATAAGAAATTAAAAAGAAACACAAATGTAACATACCTCAGAAAAAGATAATCAATCAATTGTTTAGTAGAAAATAAATTATCTACCAACACCATATAATTGAATAGCCATTAAATAAGGATCACAAATTTAGCAAAAATTATCAGGATTAGCGGGACATTTTTCTCGGTGGGTCCAATAGTCTCGATATGGAATAACTTGAGAACATTTAAATTCACAATTGAGCATTAAATTTGATAAACGAGCGATCTCTCTGGTTCCCAATTCACGAAGAGATGACCAATCAAAACCACTTGTTAAACATCCTTCGGCTGGACAAGAGGCTAAACCAGAAGTGGAATAGGTTTTGACACAAGGGAGACAGAAAATATTAGAACAGGTGACATTGGGTCCAGGTACATGTTCCAATGGATCAACGGCCATGAAATGACAAATTTTACAAACATAATCATTTGCAGCCGATGAATCAACAAATAGAGTTGGACTCAGGAAGGTTCGTTTGAAAGGCGAGCAAATGTCCCGATTAGAATCAATCTCTTCTTCACCAACTTCGCCATTTTCACAAGCAACACCAGAACCATTTTCACTTAAAGGTTTAGATGATGGGAGATAAAATTTCTTGAAAAAATTCATTGATCTGTTGGAGAGACACAAAAGAGAAACAATTACAAATAAAATCAAATGAAACTAAAAAATGTCAAATTCTATTCTATAGAAATGAAAAATATCAAATCTTGTCCAACAACAAAAGAAAAAAAGGAGAAAAAAATTGAAGAGAAACTAAGAAATCACTAGATAGTAACAAGATAGCACATTTAGCAAACACAATTGATTAGATTCACAATGTTCTCAACAAGATGATGTTGGTGATGATCTGATAGCTGATGATTAACAAATATGATGATCAAGCAAACCAGCTGTAAACTTAACTAATCTTAATCATCAAATGTAATATGAAACAGAAAAAGAAAAAAAGCTCATATAGAGAATAATAAGAAATTAAAAAGAGACACAAATGTAACATACCTTAGAAAAAGATAATCAGTCAATTGTTTAGTAGAAAATAAATTAACTACCAACAGCAGGTAATTGAATAGCCATGAAATAGATAAACAAATATTATACAAAAAAGGAGATCAACTAAAAATAGACAATTAGTTAATCACAATCAGAATTAACAAAAAAAATCAACAGTTAACGAGAGAAAAAAAAGCTTCTGGGTTAGTTTTAAATTCTACCGACAGATGTAACTCATGGAATAGAAAATTTTATTTTCTTTCTATTTGTATTTGCCGCTTATTCGGTTTCCATAGTAACCGCGGGTGAATAAGAGACAATTGTTGTTATTGTTTGTGAACATCTTTATTGTTAATTGTTGTTTCCATTGATTATTTCCTACTGCTGGTTGATTTTCTGTTTTAATTTAACGTTTAGTGAATATTTAATTCATCATAATGTCCTCGCCTGATGATGGTCTTTCCGATCAGAATCAGTATCCTGTTGAATCGACGAATATGAAGTTGGTTAAAGTGGTTCCCTTGCCTCATGCTCGTTCTGAGGTTTGGGCTTATTTTGGATTCATTGCTGGAGATGATGGTGAAATTCAGGATAAAAAGAAAGTCGTCTGTAAACTGTGTGCCACTACTTTATCGTATTCTGGTAATACAACGAATCTTTTCACCCATTTGAAAGCGCTCCATCCGGAAGCAAATCCATCTAAAATGACACCAACCTCAAAACCTATCAGAGGAAAAAAGGGTAAATTTAAATTTATTGGTTTCTCAACCGGTGACAGTGTGGAAAACGAAAATCAAGAATATATTGTACGAGGTATAACCTTTGGTGATTCAAGTTCAATGCCGATAACTTTCGTTGCTGAAGATGAAACACCAAATACCAGTGGAGGTGATGGTGAACATCCAACCGAAATGAACACTCAAGAAGATTATGTACTTTCCACATCAACTGGATTATCCAGTACAATGGAAACAACGACCGAAGTGGAAACATCTAATGATATTAGTCCAGAAAATATTCCCTTACTTTCGTGTGACGATATAACCAATGCAATTGTCAATATGTTGGTGGAAGACTGTAGACCAATTTGTTTAACCCAAGGAAAAGGATTTACCGCTTTAATCAAATTTTTAGCTCCTGGTTACAAGATTCCGGAAGAACTCAAACTGAAATCATTGGTTAAAAAACGACACAAAGAAATTCAAAGAACATTAATTTTAAGAGGTCTCGATGATGAATAATTAGTTAATTAGTTAAACAATTAGTAATCATGGATAATTTAATAATAATTACCAGTTTTCACTGACAATGCCTGTATCACCATCAGCGACTAGTGTTAATCATCACCAGATCTACTTATTATTATTATTTTTTTTTGATTCGACTGAAAATATTTATACAATGAATCTTTCTCTCTCTCTCTCTTTCGCACTCACACTAATCACTCTTATATACATTATCATTCATCATCTTCATCATCATAACTGCTACCATTATCTTCACCCTATTCCATTACAATTATCATCAACATTACACTTTCTTTTTGTAATTGTAATATACAAACGGATTCATCAATTAACTACAATTAACAAATCATATTGAAAAACAATTGTAACAAAAAAAAGCAAAATAAGCTCATAAAATTTGTATTTTAACAGATTAATTAATGTAAAACAAGTAGCGATCAATTGTCAATTGTTTTACATGATTAAGGTAAAATAATATACATTAATTGTAACTAATTAACTCTGTAAATGAGTAAGCTTATCAATTATTATATTGGTCCTTAAATGGATCCAAAAGAAAAACAAATTGCAATCAAAATTGACGAAAATCAATTGAAAAGTCAAAAGCTAATGAGTCAACTAGAGGAAAAGAAAAGATATTAACAATCAAAAAGTGGTTTTCTTTTTGATTTTAATCAATATTTTTTAAGATGAACAACAATCAACAATCGAGAAACAATTAAACAACTAATGTAAACAATCAATTGGAGGTGAAAACACACAAAAGGATATCAACAAGACAGAAAAATTAATCAAAGATTAACGAGACTTTCCACTCGTAACAATAACGATAAATGTTAATCGAGGGTATTAGACGAGTAGAACAAATTGTCAACAATTGTCGAAATGTGAAAAGAACAAAAAAAAACAGAATAATATGAAAAAAGAAAGAAAAGAAAGAGAAAATCTATTCGATTGGTTGAATTGGATTCTCTCAAGTAACTGGACAGACTCAGGATCTTTTCCATTCAGATCCTATAGAATTAAACTCCGCCTTATCATCTCTTGATTCATCTCTTCATCTTCATCATCATTATCTCGATGTGTTCATCTCTCTACAAAATATCTCCACCGGCGGAGAAATGTTATCAACAGTGGGAGAAAGTGAACAAAAAATAACATCAGAAAAAAAGAGAGCTAAATGTTATATTAACAACAGATTGATCACAATTTGTCGCAGAAAATAAATTTAAAAGGCATCATCATCATGATACACTGGATGATGAGAAGAAGAAGATGAAGATGAAAAAACAAACTCACTTTATCCTCTCTCTCTCTCTCTCACTTACTCTTTTCAACATCATATGGATCCATTCCCATAGCATTAACATTGGATCTGACATGATGGCAAATTATTTGTAATCATGAGAGAGAGAGAGAGAGAGAGAGAGAGAGAAATTCATCCATGATGAACACAAAGATGATGAGGATGAAAAGGAGGATCATTTGGTTACAACATTTCAAACCTCAGTTTAGTTACTGGCTTCCGATGGTAAATAGAGTGAGCAGAGAAAAGAAAGAGAAATATCATCATCTTCATCTTTCTTCGTCCCAATGATGAAAAGGTAAGAAAGCTTATCATCATCATCATCAACAACAACAACAACAACAATCCAAAGGATGATAATGATGAAAAGAGAGCAGTTAATTCAAGCCAATCTTTTTTTTCCTCCTTCATCTTGATTCCTTTGCCTCTTTCATGATCATTTACTTGATAAGACAGGTAAATATTATTATATAATCATTGATATATGAGATGATGATGATGATAAAGAAGATGAAAGTTTGAGATAGATGATAAGGATGATAAAGATGATATAATTTCTGATGATATGCTTTTTTAACTCTACCTTTTACCTTAACATTATCTAACCAATCCTGAAATCGCTTGGATTTTGCTCAATCTACTTTTACTTTTATTATTATTATCACAACAGATCAAACAACAATTTAACAGAGTTAACAACACCAACTACAGTTAACAGCAATCAGTCAATCCTATAGCCTATCAACAATTTAACTGTGATCTATTTAAACATCATCATCATCAACATTTATCTTCATCTTGGAAAAAAAAATTTTCCAATTCATTTTTATCCTCATCAATTTCTGATCAATATTTTTTCCTTCCTTTTCTTGACTTAATAATTTGTTCACAATCAATGGTTATCATCTTAATTACAATTAATCCCCTATCAAGATAATTGTTTTCATCTGATCAAATATATGGTGAGTAGATTATTTAAATTTATCCTTTAATCAACTAGAACAATTAAACTTAATCCAATCTTCCAATCGGATTCTCAATTCTGAATCATTATCATTTTTTTTTACTCTCAAACTTTTATAATTTAAATTAAACAATAGCCAATCAATTTAATATTTATCTAATTAGTGTCTGTCTATTTGTGTGTTAATTGTAAACAATTAGTTAATGAAAATCTTTCCTTTGGGATGATTATGAGGATTCTCAAGAAATCCCAATTAAAAAGGATTCCCTGTTGAAACCTATGGAAAAACGTAAGATGAAAAAAGATGAACCAATCAATTGAATCACAATTAACCTAAATTATTGATAACAGTCTATTTACAATCTTTCCCTCTGTTCAACAATTAACTGATTGTTGGCGAAAACAAATCATGTTAATAGGAGATCGACTTCTTGACATACCTTGTCGTGTTTGCGGTGATCGCAGTTCAGGTAAACATTACGGAATCTATTCATGTGACGGTAAGTTGATTAATCTTTTTTTTTCTCAATTTGTAAGAGCCAATTAACTAATCATCGATAATCTATCATTCTAATTGTTCAGGTTGTTCAGGTTTCTTTAAACGTAGTATCCATCGTAATCGGGTTTACACTTGCAAAGCCCAAGGCGAAGCTCATTCAAAGTGTCCCATTGATAAAACTCATCGAAATCAATGTCGAGCTTGTCGATTGAAAAAATGTTTCGAAGCTCAAATGAACAAAGATGGTAAGTAAATCCAAACAATTAGACTAATTATCCTAAATTATAATCCAATGGATTTGTGTTTCTGTTTATAAAATCTCAAAAAACTCAATCGATTAACTTTTAACAATCAATTTCTTACCTTAAATGAATCAAACTGATTTGATTGTTTGTTACAACTCTTTGATTATTATGATCACACAATTTGTGACTATTTAATTGATTGAAAATACGTTACAATGTTTATACAATTCACCTTGTTAATTGTTTATTTACTTGAATCACAATTAACTTGACTTTGTTGATGGTTTAGATTGGCTAATCAATTGTTGTACTAATCAAGTCATTTATTGATTATCAATTGTTTCCCTTATTCATCTAAGCTAATTAACTAATAACAAACTGATGACAAAGGTGATTAAGTCAAATAAATTATTATATCATGAAAGATATTAGTTAATTGTTAATTTTTTCAAAAGTAACTAAGTAACTAAAATAAAAGGTAAAAACTAATTAATGATAACTAATCATTTTCCAAAATTTTTTGTATCACCAATTTAAGGTACATAATAAATCAATCGATAGCAAAGTAAACATCAAATTGTAACAATTAAATGAACAAGATTAGCTGATAATCATAATAATAAGATGATGATTAGGATTAGTTGATTCGAGAGGATCGAAGGGGAAAAAGTAGGAAAATCGAAAGAAACTTTTTGATCCAACCTAATATATAATTGGATTAACGGTCATCAAGTTAACCAGAGCTAAAAGGTATAAGGTCAACTGATACACATCATCACCATTATCATCATCTTCATCTTCATCATCATCTTTATCTTCATCCCCATCATGTTCATCATCCATATAAAACCCTATTCCTTGTTTCCTCTTCCTACTTACAAGACTTTGAATGTTTAGTTATCATCATTATTATTTGTATAAAAGAAAGAGAGCAAATTTTTTCTCTCTCTCTCTCTCTCTCTCTCTCTCTCTTTATCATCATCTTCATCATCTCAGTTCAAGTAACGGTAAATCCAACCATGGGAATGGTAACATCAGTTGTTGTTGTATCATCAATATATTACATACACAAAGAGTAAACTAGAAAAAGAGGAAGATGAAAAATCCCATTATTCTGGGAAGATGAGGATGAACATGATGAAGATGAAGATGATAATGATGAAGAAGAAAAAAAAAATAAAATCATTTTTTACCTCTCATCATCCTCATCATCATCTCTTACGTGAAGGAAACGGATGATTGAGTTGCAATGTAATTTAGTCTGAAACAATTTCACTCTCATCATAGGGGTTAATCATGATCCTCCACCTTCACCTCATCATCCTCATCATCCCCTCACTCATCTTATCATATTCATGATGATGCCTTGAGGATTTACCTTTAAAATTACATTTAAAAATGATCAACATGATGATGAGATTTGATTAAAGACAAAACTTTCAACTACATTAATATTATCACTTTCCATTTATGAATTCATCCTCTTTCTGCTCATGGATTTGCTTTCCTCCTCTTTCCTTACCCTCCCCACCCTCAATTATCACTCCCTTTGGTTTGTAAATGATGGTTCATATTATTATTATTCAGTAGGTATTATTATCAACAAGATTAGCATCCTCATCATCTCATGTTCCGCATCATCAGTTGTTGTTTTTACTTTACTATTTATTAGCTACTGTAGTTAGTAAATTGTTGTTAGATTGTTAAATTGCTTCCTTGTCAATTGTTATATACCTTTTGTTATACTTCCCACGAGATGTTGATTAATTTAATTCACTTTTCTGGCAACCACAACAATGTAACAATTAATTATTACAAATGATTATACAAGAAAAATAAAATAAAACAGTTGATCAAGAAAATCTAATCTAAATTGCTTCAGGCAATTTAATATTAAGTTTCTATCAAATGGATTATTTTTGATTATTAGTTGATTGTTGATTTCTGTTTTTGTCTCTTGTTATTTGATTGTTATTAAATATCATAAGGAATTAACCTTTTGATTGTTTTACCCTGATTTTTGATGCTAGTTAAACAACAACAATCAAAAAGCAAATCAAATCAAAGTAATAAGTGAATCGTAAGGTAAACAAGGGTTACAATTATCTTGATGATTTTTTGATGATGAAATAACAAACAAAAATCAATAAAAAGATGAGGATGAAGATGAGGATGAGGATGATAAGTGGAGGAGGAAATCAAATGATTAAAATTGATTGTCTTAGCAAAGCCAATGGTCAATGTGTAATCAAGTGATAATAAAACAAATACTTTGTTTACATCACTGATTAGCTTTAATCAGATGAGAAAAACAATCAACAATCAAAATTGAATCATCAAGTTAATCAAATGTTTTTACACTTATTTAATTACAAACAATTAACCAGCATAATAGCACAATTAATATATGAAATTGCTAATTAACAACAACAACAACATCAAAAGACCACCAAAGTATTTTGATTAGCTGATTACAATCAAATTTATTTACCTTTTACTTGGTTGATTAGTTAATTGTTTTCAGGTAAAAGATGATTACGATTTCAATCAATCATTTGTTTACCTTTGATGATGAAAAGTAAATAATTATTGGTAACAAAAATTAAATGTCTATTTTTAATCAGTCATTTAATTAATCATTTCTCTTCATACATTTAACTTAATCATTTGGTTTTCTAATAATAATAAGTTATCTTAATCACGCTAACATATTCCTGTTGATGATTGTAATCATTAACATGATGATTGTTAAATTGTTTTCATAATATCACGCAAATTAATATCATTTAATAATGATCATTATGATTAGTTGATAACAATTAACTGTTGGTTGAATTGCTGAAATACAATAATAAGTAATAAACTACAACAAAGTGGAAAAAGTAGTTAGTTAATTGCTACTCATTTACTCAACTGAATTAAGTGAAAATGATGATAATCAATTTGATCAACAAGCAAAAAAGTCACATGGTTAACATGATTAAGATTATTTGTAAATTGCTAATCATTTGGATTAAATTGTAAAGTGAAACCAAAATTTAATTAAAATCAATTTTTGTTTAGCAACAACAAAAAAAAAGTTCAACATTACAATCAATTGATTTATACAAAATACAAACACACTCACACATAAAATTAAACTAATTAATTTACTAATTGTTGGCTATTACATAGATACATATATATTTGATTTACATGTGAATATCAAATTGGTAGATTAATTTGAGTTAATTGTTTTCAATTGAATGGTAAAAGTGTTAAGTAAATAATCAAATCATTTTTTTCCTTGTTGATTGTTGGTTGAATGACTCTTTACCTTGTCTTTTTGTTAACAGTTAGTTAATCAACATTCAACAACAGCAATTAATTTGGGAATACTTAACAATCTGATGATGGTGATAAAAAAAGAGATGAGGATGATAATGATAATGATAATGATGATGATGATGATGATGATGATGAAAACTGGAATATAACAAAAAAAACTCAGAGTCACTATTTACACAATTAAAAGCATCCAAATGTAAACTATCAAGTGACACTAAGCCATTTAACAATAATCATGTTATTAATGATGATGATGAGGATGGGGATGATGATTAGGATGATGATACGGAAGTATTCAACCTATATTTGACATTATCATCCTCATCACTTTGTCTTCCCACTCCCATTTCCTCCTCTTCCTCCTCCTTTGCCTTCATCTCTATACAATTATCAATCTATAGGTTTCTACCAATAGTAACAATGAATTCACCTTAATATCAATCAATTGATTTAATCCACAATCTAATTAACCTTCAACAATTACGAGGAAAATTTAATCATCTTCGGGGTTACTTTATGATTGGAAACGAAAACAAAAGTTTCGAAGGTTGAAAAGTTTATTTTTCTAATATTTTCTATTAATACTTTCGATTGATTTGTCTCTATCTCTCTCTCTCTCTCTCTGATTGTTTAGTGATTAAGATGATAAACTGAAACGAAAATGATGAGCAAATAAACAAAAAAGATAACTTATTTAATGTTCACTTCGAATTCGAGGAAAAAAAGTTGGAAAATATCAGTTCGAAGTTTTTTCTCTTTTTCCCAAACATCGAAAACTCAATTTATCGAAAAGAAAAATATCAAGATGATAACGAGAAGATGATGGTTAAGAAGATGAAATAAAAGAAGATAAAAAAATTCTATACTTTCGAATTTTCCAAATAGAACTTTTTTCCCCACAAATATATAGGTTTTCTTATCATCTTTCGATAAGCAAAAAAGTTTAGAGTAAATTTAAACGCTATAAAAAAAGAGTAAGAAATTGTTACAAAAGTTGATTGTTGAGTGTTAATTGTTTGAGAGATAAATTTAATAGTGTTAATTGTGATTCTTTTCAGCGGTTCAACATGAACGAGGTCCTCGAAAACCTAAATTAAAGGAAACTTCATCAATCTCATCAACACCTTCATCATTAGATAGTCATCAAAGTCTTCATCATCACATTTCTCATCATCATCATCATCATCATCTTCATCATCATTCCCGATCATCACCAACCTCTTCAACCTCCTCATCAACAACCTCAGGGGTGACCGGAGGTCCAGTGGGCAGTAATAATAATAATAGTAATGCAACTACACCTAATTCAGTGACAACAATTAGTAAACCATTTCCAATTAAATTAGAGGGACATCGGACATTTTTAACTAAATTACACCAACAACATATTCAGAATCAACTTAATCATCACAATAATCATCATCCTCATCATCATTCACATCACCAACAGCAACATAACTTTCAACAACTTCAACTACATCGGGAACATCATCAATCACCCCACCATCAACATCATCATCAACCACAATTATCACCACCCATTCATATAACTTCATTACCCTCTTCGGGTTTATCATCATCATCATCCTCATCTTCATCAACCTCCTCCAATCATAATCATAACCATCATCACCTTTCCCATTCAATTGTATCATCTCAGCATTTATCACTTCCTCCTCCTCCACCTCCACCTCTTGTTTCATTGACCACAAACGGTTCAACTTCAATTGAAATGACCGATGCAACTTGTAACGGAATCGGCGGAAATGGTAACAATAATAGCGGCGGTGGTTCATCC
Organism: Panonychus citri; assembly: GCF_014898815.1. Lineage (NCBI taxonomy): Eukaryota > Metazoa > Arthropoda > Arachnida > Trombidiformes > Tetranychidae > Panonychus > Panonychus citri. Next base: position 925,205 of record NW_026515505.1, on the reverse strand, counting down.
TCTTTGTTTACTCTAAACACCAACAATGGGACGACAAGTAACTCAGTTAAATCCTCGGTGGTTGATGTTAGTTTGACCAATTCTCCCTCTTCAATTTCAACCCCAACCTCAACCTCGTTCATCGATGAGGCCGCCGCTCATCCCGGTTTGCTTCAAATGCTTCTTAATGCTGAAAAATCCCAAGAAGTCATTTGGTCCAATTTACGCTATTCAACGGCCGCTGCAGCAGCAGCAGCAGCGGCGGCAACTGCATCCTCAGGCCATCCACTAAGTCGACCTGCTTTCCCGTATCTTGGTTCTAATAGTTTAGGTCGCATCTTCGACGAGTCCGGTCTACCCAATCCTGCGTCTTTTAACCTTTTTCCCACCTTCTTCTCACCTTCATGTCCACTCCTCACTTCCACTCCGATTCCCTTAACGGGCTCATCAAGTGATCTGCTAACAGCGACCACAACAACCTCATCCACTTCAACACCAAACACGGACAATAGTGACCACCATCTAGTGAACAAATCTCGTGATCACAACAACAACACCTCCAATAGCAACACCGTACCCAGGCCAATACCTATTGCACAATTATCGGCGCCATTGGCACATTTAACCTCGAAACCTTTTATCGGCCATTGGGACTCAGTTCAAGAAATCACAGCTCGATTGTTATTCATGGTCATCCGATGGATTAAAAGTTTACCAACATTTCGAACATTATCAAAAACTGACCAAGTAAGTTAATCAATTAAAAGATTGGAAATTAATGACAACCAATTAATGAGACGAAAAGTTTCAAATCGTAATTGTAATCGAATCAATCAACAGAAATGATTTGAACTTTTCCCTTTTTCTTTTCTCATTCAATGATAATTACTTCTGATTTATTTGATTCTTTTTTCTTCACCGTCAACAATTAGAAGTAATTGTTTTCTATTAGGTATAATCAATCTGTGTTCTAACGATTGATACTTTGTCTCTTTTCCCTTGAAGGTTTTTCCTCTTCTTCTTCTTGACCAATGGCTATTTACTTTTTCTGCTCATTATCACAATTCTCATCATCACCTTTCATTGTCTTCATTTCGATCTCATTAGTTTTCATCTTCCAATCTCGATCATCCTCATCATCCTTTGCCTTTTACTTGCCTCAAGGTCCAACTGATGACCTCTGGTCAATTTGGATTGGGTTTTTATAGTAACAATTAGGATCATCATCACCTATCATTTGATATCATTTTTACCGTTAACATGAAATAAAAGTTATCCCCCTGGTAACAGATCAATAAATATGATTGAAAGATGAAGATGATGATAAGTAGATGACTTTCTATGAACTTGAATATCTGTTTTCATCAAGAATCATCTTCATCATCATCATCATCATGAGATGAGAGAGGAAACGAAAATCGAATCCGAATCAAAAAGGAATCGAAAACAATAATCAAAAGAGTGTGAAGATGAAGATGATTATCATCATGATGATCAGATGAAAGATCTGATCAAGAGTTAACATTGATCTTGATGGAAAAGGCAAAGTAACAAAAAAAAAGATGATGAGGATGAAGAAGATGAAGAAGATGCTTCAACAAAGGATGGAGAAATTTTTTCTTCTTCTTCAAGTTTAGATAATATTATTGTATAAGAGATGAAGATGAAAATGAAAGAGTAAAATAACATTGAACATAATCTTTCATCACATATGTTATTTCACACGAATATAAATATTACTCTTTGCGGATCAAGTTGAGGATCAAGATGATGATCATTTTCGTGTAATAATAAACCTGAAGCCCTTTTTAGTTTTTCCTAATTGTAATTTAGGTTAACTATTCATCCGAAATGATTAACTCTCTCAATAGTTGAAAATAATTAATCACAATTGATCTTGTTCGTTGTTTTAAATAACAATAGAAAACAATTAATGTTGAATTATGTCAAACAATTTCAATGGTAATTAACTGGAAAGCTTGATCATAGAGAGTTAATTGTTTTAACAGAAATTATTATTTACTTATAATTAGCAAGATTAATTGTCTCAACAACTTTTTTACTTGTTAATTCATGATTGATGATTGATCACATTCTAATTGCTATTGTCTTAAAAAATGAAAACTATTCAACATCAATGGTCAATATTGTGGTCAACAAGCAAAGGTTATTTTGACTCTTTGTATTGGTGGAATGGCCAATGGTCAGTGCTCAAAGGTTAATGTGATTTTTTGTCTCTTTTGATTGACCAATTAGTTGACTTTATTGGAAGACTCTTGGAAAGATCTGTTCCTCCTGAATATGGCTCAATGGTCAGTCACCTTTGATGTGGTCTCACCCACCACCCCCGGTGGGCCAAGTTACGTTAATCGTGCAATAATACAAAGTAAAGCGGCTGAAAATCCCGAGATGACCATCGATGTGCAATATATTCAGGAGATAATGAGACGATTCCGACAATTGTCACCCGATGGAACTGAATGTAGCTGCTTAAAAGCCGTGGTTCTTTTTAGACCAGGTAAGTGACCTGAATGTCCGATTGAATTTTTTGTCACATTCTAATCCTCGTGTTATCCTTGATTTACATTTGCTTTTACAGAGTCACTTCGTCTTTGTGATGTTCATCCCGTTGAAATGCAACAAGATCAAGCTCAATGTGTACTAAGTGATTATGTCCGACATAAGTACCAACGGCAGCCCACTCGCTTCGGTCGCTTATTGTTAATACTTCCTTGTCTTCGGACAATTTCATCAACTACGGTGGAAAAACTTTTCTTTCGTGAAACAATTGGCGAGATTCCCATTGAAAAGATTCTCGTTGATATGTATCACATGGAGAAAGGTGAAGGTTAATTAAGGTTAATTATCATTCAATTAACTTGAAAATTCATAACTCGAACAATCTTAGTTAATGTATTGAAAAACTTAATCATCATCAAAATAAATTGACCTGTTTTTTTTTTCATAAATATTATTAACTTTTTGTTGTTGTTTTTGATTAATCTGGTTCCTTTTAAGGTGATTTACAAGTTAATTTGATTACAATTTTTGCTAATTGTAATTGCCTGTAGGTATATAATATATATTAAAATTATGAGAATACAAAATTTAACAAAAAAATTAGATTAACATTGGATTAGGTTAATATATTTTTTTATGGTTGGATATTTGTTTTCATGATCAATTAATGTTGATTGGTTGTTGTCGGATTGTCATTGTTTCTGCGATGGTTTTAATTGTAATTGAATTACATTCCATCATATGCTGGTCCACCTCCACCTTCAGGGGTGACCCAGTAAATATTTTGACTCGGATCTTTGATATCACAGGTCTTACAGTGGATACAATTTTGAGCATTAATTACAAGGTGTTTTCCTTGGCCAGTTGAATTTTCAACATACTCATAAACCCCGGCGGGACAAAATCGCTGCTCAGGTCCATCATAAATTGCCAAATTTCTGGCCTCAGGAATTTCATCATCTCGAAGAGTCAAATGAGCAGGTTGATCTCCTTCATGATTGGTTCCCGTTAATGCAACTGAAGATAACAGGTCAAATGTTATTTTGTTATCAGGTTTAGGATAATCGATTGGTTTACATTCAGCGGCGGGTTTTAATTTAGATGAATCTGTCCCACCATGAGAAAAGGTCCAAGGTTCTTTACCTCGAAGAATCAATTGAGAGAAACCGGTGTAAATCATTGTTCCCCAAATACCGAGCGGATTATGAAACGAAGGTCGGACATTACGAACAGCCGAAAGCTCATCCCAGACCCAACTGTTTCTTAGCTCTTCTTCATAGCGAACAGGTTCAAATCCGAAGGACAGATTGTTGCTTTCAAAGGCTTCGAAGATCGCATCAGCGGCCAATATACCCGATTTCATAGCGTTATGAGTTCCCTTAATTTTGGGCACATTCATGAAACCTGGCGAACAACCAATTAAACATCCGCCGGGCATTGTAAGTTTAGGAATGGATTGAACTCCACCTTCATTTAAAGCTCGAGCCCCATAACCGATTCTTTTGGCCAATGGATCGTCAAAATAATCCCGAACTGAGGGATGAGTTTTAAATCGCTGGAACTCACGGAAAGGTGAAAGATAAGGATTCGAATAGTCTAAGCCCACCACATATCCGACAGCAATCAAAGGTGAATCTTCATTTAAATGGTACAAAAATGATCCCCCATACGTATTCTTATCCAAAGGCCAACCTGTAGTGTGTTCAATTGTCCCTGGTTTATGTTTGTCCGGATTGATCTCCCACAACTCTTTCAATCCAATTCCATAAGTTTGAGGTTCACAATTGGCTCTTAAATTAAAATCACTGTACAATCTCTTAGCCAGATGACCATGACATCCTTCCGAAAGATTGTACACTTGGCACGAATTTCCATCCCTCGTTCAAACGAATCCTTTGGACTACCATCTTTAGCGATACCGACATCATTTGTGGCAACACCTTCAATATAACCCTCACTGTTTTTCAAATATTCAGCGGCAGCGATTCCAGTGTAAATATCAACACCAAGCTCTTCAGCAATACTACCTGTAAGTTTTAAAAGGAAAGTAAAAAAGGTAAATTCAATTCTCGGATCAATTAACGCGAAAACAATAAATCCAATGGTAAAGAATATGATATTTACCTAACCATTTAACTACATGTCCCAATCTAACAATATAGTTGCCATGATTGTACATTGGTAATGATTTAAAAATCGGAATGTTGTAAGCACTTTTTTCCGTCAAATATTTAAAAATGTCCGCAGTTACGGGTGTTTTCAATGGGGAATCTTTATCCTTCCAATCGGGTATTAACTCATCAAGGGCTCGAGTTTCAATACAAGCTCCACTTAAAGTGTGTCCACCCAATTCACTGGCCTTTTCAATAACGGTTACCTTGATCTCTTTATCACATTTAGCTGCGAGTTGTTTAAGCCTAATTGCAGCGGAAAGACCTGCAGGACCTGCACCAACAATTACAACATCCGATTCATCTTGAACCCTTTCCATTGGTACCTCTGACCATCTTGCATCAGATTCACGGGGATGAACAGTATGATGAGTAGTTACATGTCCTTCTGCTGATTTATTTCTAACAATTGAGGTGTGAACACATTGACGTTTAATATTGACCAATGATTGACGGGAAAGTGACAATTTTTTGAAACCTCTAGCCCACATACCGATCTAAATGCCACCAACAAAAACAAAACAAGAAAAGATAAAATGAAAGCCACAGAAATAGACAAATACAACCTTCAAACCAAGAGAGATAAAAATAGAAAAAGAAAAATTATCGATAAATGATCAACAATTAGTAGAAAAGAAAAAAGAAATCAGATACTTACCCTAATCAAAGTAGAAAATGATAACAAAAAATCAACAGATTGTTAACCAAGATTATCTTTCAATATAAAAGAGGAAAAAAAGATAAAATCAACTAACCTAAACCATAGAAACAAAAAAAAAGGATTAGAATAGAATTTCCCAAACACCAGAAATTAATAATTCTGATTATAAATTAAATTCTAATTAAAATGGTTTTACAATTAAAAAGTTTTCTCCTCAATGATTAACAAGTTAAAGGAAAAAATTTTCCATTTGATAAACAAAAAGGTAAACAAATATTTCCTCAAGTTTGTGGCGCGTAAATGAAATTTTATATTTCCAATCAAATAAATTGTTCCAATTGAGTTACAATCAATTGTTAGATATAAATAGCGATTTTTTCAAGCTAAAAGAGGTAATTGTACAAAAATATTCTCGATTGTAAAGATGAGAAGAAAAATAGATGAGAGTTATTCGAGTTCATTTGGTTCTTGATCGGCAGCACTTTCATCGTCAATTTCATCTTCAGATAATTCTGGCGATCCTGGAACTCGGACATCACTGGCCAGGGAAGGTGAAGATAATTCCGTTGCCGTGGAATCGGTATAAACTGAAGAAACCACTCCCATGAAATCCATGAATTTATTTAACATTCGATTGACCAGTTTTTTGGTGGAAACATCTTGTTCGGGTAAAGGATAGCCTCGAGCAATTGATTCGTGAATCCAATTGGGTTGAACAATTTTAATTCTTTCACTTTCAAGAGCTTTCTCATAATTTGGACCTTCTTTTTTCACCAAAACCAAATGGGTTGTTCGAAAAGGGTCAATTATATTCTGATAGGTTCCTCCATTGCTACAGACAAGATCACAGAGACGCTCTTGACCTCGTCGAGATAAATTAGCACCCGAGATAATGAAACCAGAGAAAACGGGTAACCTACAGTTACGATTATAAGATAATTCGAGAGCGTCAATGGCCTCATCTTGGTGAATATTTTCCCAACAGAATTCAACCCAATCAGGACTCATAACTAAAGGATAACCATGAGTTCGAGAGTATAAACATTTTCCGTATTCCAAGAAGAGGCAACAACATGAGTTGTACGATCTTTAATGGAAGACGAAACTTGACCTGCCATGAAACGAATCTTGTTTTCCAAATTTTTTCTAACCTCTCGAGGAAAACCGGAAACAGTAATGAAACAATTTCTCATGGAAAAATCCATAACTGGATGATCTCGAATGGGTGTTGAACGTGAATGAAAGTGTAACAATCCAATGGGTAGAAATGCCTTCCAACGAGGATGATTTTTTATCTTCTCGAAAAGAGGTCCATCAAATTCGGGCAGAACGAAGTAAAAGTTAACCGATTCATTATCTTCCGGTAAATTGTCAACCTCAGAAGGGTCAAGTTGAGTTGCATGAAGACCACGACTGACCAAACAAAAATATGCTCTCTCCATGATATCATTATTTTCATCTTCGGGTGAAGTTTTGATAAAATAATAAGTTGAATCAAAAATTGGTTCACTTTCAATTGATTGATTACACGAGTTGCTGATAGTTTTATCGTGGATATTTTTGTTCAGATAACTTGAAGCTCTTTGAGTTAATTGGTTTGATAAATCATCGAGAGCAACATTTGAATTGTTCATCTGAGGTGAAAGGCTGTTACCAAGGGTCACATACAGGGTTGTACTGGAGAGAGCATCATTTGGTGACATGTAATTCCTGATCTGTTCATAAGAAACATCTTTAGGAGATTCAATTGGTTCATCATATCGATCATCTGATTGTCTACTTGACTCATTGGGTGAACTAATTTCATCTTTCTTGGGTGTGACAATACAAATATTTGCTTCAACAATTGACACTGACTTCTTGGTACCAATATAGTCAGAGACATTGGGTAGTCTGGGAATTATGATTTCGGGCTGAGTTTCATTGATATCGGAATCATCGAGTATATTTTCTGATACAATTAAAGTAGGAATGGTTGATGCAGGTCGAGGTTGTTGTGGTACTGGTGGTGTGGGTGGAGGTGGAGTTGGTCCAGAATCGCTTTTACCAATTTTGCTTTGAGCCGCTGTTCGTTTAACAGTAGCTCGGGTTGTTCTTGTCACTTTAGTTGCTGTTACTGGTTTTCTGGTGGATCGAATTTTCTTGGGTGGACTTGGTTCCAATTCTGGTTCTGGTATTATTTCTGGTAGTAAATTGGGTTGTTGATTAGGCTGTTGATTCTCACCAGCTTCATCTTCAATAACTTGATCCAATTCACTGGCCTGAGTTGTGATCACACGTTTCTTTTGACGGGTTCGAGCCATAATTTAACCCAATTAAACAAATAGATAAATAAATGGACACAATAAACAGACAATTAATTAAAAAGAAATTACCAATCAGACAAAATTAATATAAAACAATAATTCTAAACTTAAAGACAATCAAGACAATTTAAAAAACAAAGAATGAAATTTGTTCAGTTTACATTTTTGAATTTCAAATGACCTCAAGGAGAGAAACAAAAACCCGCGCTTTTGGTCAGCTGATCTTTCAATTATTTGGCGCTTATTTTAGATTAATTAAGAATTTAAATCAATTGATTATTGGACAATTAAGAATTAGAATGTATTTTTATTACGCAATTACCCTTAATTTCTTCTTCGTACTGACCCAATTAAGCAAATTGCATCTCTTATAAATGACAATTTCTTGTGCATAGTAACAGTTTCAAGTGGCTATTGTTGTTAATTGTTGGTAATCACAATCATCGATTGAACAATTAAATAAATTAAAAGATTTCCGTACATCGGTACTAAGATAAACTATAAACTACTTTTTAATTATATTCGGTTAATTATCTTGTTTATAATTAACACCAATTGATCAAGTAATTGAATAATCAACTGAATCAGTTACATTGTAATCAATTTTAATTTTGTAGGAAAATCACGGAAACAATCAAATCAATTAGATTATTCAGATTATTATTAGAGCAATTTATTCACTTTGATTGATTATCCAAAAAAAATCGACAATTAATAGACTAATTAATTATCTGTGATACAAAACAATAGGAAGATGATAGTGAGATTTAATTAAATTAGTTAATAACAATCAACATCGATGAAACCAATTGATACAAAGTATCAACATTATTATCAATTTGTTTATCTGTTTGTATTATAATAAATTTTCAAACAATCAGATGAATTAATCAACTAAATTGTTACCAACTAATTGAATATCAATTGAATTAGCCCCTGGAACCTAACGACAAGAATTTAATTGTTTCCCTAATCAAAATACAAAGACAATTAATCTAAATGAGCGATAACTAACCAAAGGTCATCAAGTAATTTTACTATAAAAAGCGACAATTAACTCAATTAATTTTCATTCAGTTCTTTTCATTGTAACGATTAACAATCAACAACCAAACAAACGAAAACAATTATGTTCAAATCAATTGCTGTTCTTTGCCTTTTCTTGGCTGTTTCATCAGCTCGACAAATCACCACTACCAAATGTGGTTGTAAGTATTTAACTAATCATAACAATTAATCAATCAACTAATTCATTCAATCTAAACCATAGCCGCCGCTGGTTCGGTCCAAAATATCAACGTCGAGCCCTGTGACTCCGATGTCTGCGCTTTCAAGCCCAACATGAAGGTCACAATCACCGGTGAACTTGTCCCAAGTAAGTTAATTGTCATCTACTGTATTGCCAATCATGATGATCTACAAATTTTGCCACTTTAATTGTTGACAATTTAGCTGTTGCCGCTGCTGCTCCAACCCTTTCCGTCCAAGTTGAGGTCTCTGGTTTCTTCGTTGAATATCCTGGTCTCTCCAAAAACGCTTGTGATTACCTCGCATGTCCATTGAAGGCCAATGAGCCCAACAAGTTCAAAATCGAGGTCGAAACTCTTGACTGGCTTCCACCCGTAAGTTGACAATTAACTAAATTACTTAATTCCATCGATTAATTGTGTTATTGTTTCGATTGAATTCTCAGATGGAAACTGACATGCAATTCCACATGTACGCCTCAGACGGTGGTGAAGAATTGGCCTGTGCTCAAGCCCGAATCGCCGTTACTGCTTAAATTGTTATCGAAGGTCATTAATGGTTTTTATTCAATAGATTAGATTAACTTTTTATGTTTTTAAAATGATTTATTTTATGACAATTAAATTGATCTAAAAGTTGATCATTTGAAAAACTTAAAGCAACAATTGTCTCATTTTTTTTCCTTCTTCGAATCAAAAAGAATCATCAATCTTTTCATCGAACTTATTTACAGGTCACATCGGGTCAGATTCGAAAGTGTATCTTAGTATAAATTTGTAGAAATCTACAAACTAATTAGTTATTAGATTTATTATTCCAAATTCCAACTTCTTACCTTTGGACAATAACCAATCAATTTGTCGAATGTTGGATAATAATGGATTTGGAAATTTAATCAAAATCGATTATATTTGAAAAGTATTTTTTTTAGTTTAAATGTTAATCAAAAACAGTTAAGTTTGGAATTGATTCGTTTTATATAAACACCAGATCAAATCTCGTTTCAATTTTGTTTTTCTTTCACTTAAATAGCTTAATGGTTATAAAAGATTAGAGTTTTCCCATCGATTAGCCAAAAATCGACGGTAAATGATCGTCACATAGATCGCAAAGAGTAAAACTACGAACACATCGTCTAGTAGACCGAATAACCCGAAAACTGCTTCCGGTAGAATATCAAGTGGACTTATTAAGTACATAACAGCTCCAATGAAACATAAGAATATTCGTATTCGAAACATCCACATTAAACCACCGACTGTAAAGAACTCAGATAGACTGTGGCGAAGAAGAGTCGGTAAATCATAGACATAATCGATCCACTGTAAAAAAAAGAAATAGAAAAAGAAAAGAAATTCAATTAATTGGTCATGAAATGAATCTAAAAGATGGAGAATATTGTAACTTACTGGTCTTGGTGCACCAGAGAATCTTCTGTTATATTCGTGGACCTCTCGAAGTAAATTTTGTATCTCATTTGATTCCTCAGTTGAAATATCATTTTCTATCCTGAAACATTGAAGGATAAGTGAAACTTGTTGACGACAAACTGGACAAAGAACTGGACCTAACCAACTACCATGTCTCCAATAGACAATTAAACATTTACCACAAAACAAATGACCACAATTTGTTTCAACCGGATGAACTGGATCATTTAGGCACACGGGGCAGGCAGAATCAACACCATAATGATTAAGATTAACAAAATTATCTCCTAAATTATTTTCATCGGTCCTCTGATTATTTCCATCACCATTATCGGTATCATTTGGTTGCTCGCCATTGGAATTGTTACCATTTGATTGATTTGTCCCATTGGAAATACGACTGGAAAGTAATCTATTAGAATAGAGTATATTTAATTGGTGCCTTGCACTATCAACAGCCTCTTGATTAGATGGATGAATAAATTGAAATCCATTTGTCCTTATTTGACGATTAATCAAATAGAATAATAAACTTAAGGTTAATGTGGCAATAAATCCAGTGATTAAAACCTCACTTCCAACACCTTCAATACTTAACAGGTTAGTTAATTTATCCATATAAAAGTACATAAGATTATCAACATTTTCCATCAAAATTTAGAATCACAATCAAATTAAATTAACAAAACGGCAAAAGAGAAACATTCAGTTGAAATTAAGAAAGGAAAAAAAACAATCAGTTAGAATTTTTTGTTTTCCTTTTCAATGACAGATGACAATCTCCATAGTAACAACTATGCGCTTCTTTCAAAAATTGTAATTAACTTATCGAATCCTAATTAACCAGGTTAATCCAGATTTCTTTTCAATCCAATCAAATTAATTGTTGACTAAATGATTACCTTAATTGTTTTTGAGTCCAAGCGATTTCGTTCATCAAGATTCTGAAAAATTAACACACAATTGAAATTAAACATTTTAATCAAAAATGGAAGACCCAATTTCTTTAGTTTAAATTGAATTGGATTAACTAATGATAACTAATTTGTTACTTTTGGGTTAATTGTTAAAAAGTTTAGTTAAGAAAATAATCAGAGTGATTAAAATTAATTTTCAAATTTTCTATTCTTTTCTTAATCTGTTTACTAAGAAGAGATTTTCTTTTGTGGGCGGAGTTTGAGTTTTCTTTGAGTCCTCGTAGGGTTCAAGTCTTCGCTGATTGGTCAAGTGAATAGAACACCAAAAGTTGGTCATATAAATACAAGCGAACTTTTTTCTTGTTCACTTTTAATTGTTTAATTGATTCGTAGTCATTGATCAAAGTCTCGTACTTAATTTTATCTTCGTTTTTATCTACTTTTTTTGATTTGTTCCATTTTAATCATCATGTCTGGACGTGGTAAAGGTGGTAAAGTTAAGGCTAAAGCAAAGTCTCGTTCTAACCGAGCTGGTCTTCAATTTCCCGTTGGTCGAATTCATCGTCTTGTCCGTAAGGGTAATTATGCTGAACGAGTTGGTGCCGGTGCTCCAGTTTACATGGCCGCTGTTCTTGAATATTTAGCCGCTGAAGTGTTAGAATTGGCAGGTAATGCTGCTCGTGATAATAAAAAATCTCGTATCATTCCAAGACATCTTCAATTGGCCATTCGAAATGACGAAGAATTAAACAAATTACTCTCTGGTGTTACCATTGCCCAAGGAGGTGTTTTACCAAATATCCAAACTGTCCTCTTACCAAAGAAAGGTACTGGTGCCGTTCCAACCAAAGGAAAAGCCTCACAAGAATATTAATCCATGACAACAGTAACCTAACCAAAAACCTACACATTAACTCACTCACTTCAATTGGAAGACTGTATTATAACAAGTATTATCGATATAATAGTAAATTATAATTATTAATTTGATAAAAATAAGACGATTGAATAAATCATAAGTTAACCAAAAAAAAGAACCAAAAACGATTCAAAAATTGAAACAACTTCTCTGATTGGCTGTAAAAAGTCACGTGACATGAACATCTAAGATTCGGTCAGGAATTAGTCTTTCGTGATGTTTTCATTCAATGACATTGGAAAGATGGATAATTATTCCCTTTTCCATCAGAAAGTTTTCCTAATTAACTGATATTCTATTGTGTTTAATTTTCTTTTTTGAAACAAAAACTCATCGCGAGAAATTTGTTCTCTTTCCAAATTGAATCAAATTCTAAACCCAGAGTAAGTTAAACATTTTCCAATTTGTATTCTGTGGATTTCATTCGGTGGGTGGTTCTTTTCCTGCGTGGTGGTGGATAATTCATTCTGTTGTGAAAAAGAAAAGAAAAAGTCAATCAGTTTGTATTGTCTTTAAAAAGAAGAAAGAAAGAGAAAGAGAAAGAAAACTCATCCTTCTCTCCCCTTTGTGTGGATAAAGTTCTTTGGTAAACCCTGTATCTTCATCTCCATCATCATCAGCTCATCTCTCTCTCTTTACAATCTCTTTCTTTTCTTTCTTTTCTTCTTCCTTCTCTTTCTTTCTTGGCTTCTCTCACATTCTCCCAAATCTTTTTTTCTCTCCCTTCTTGTGTCTGCTCTTCATCTTCTCTTCTTCTTCTCTCATCATCTTGTATCTTTTCTTTCTTTCTCTCTTTCTCTCTCTATTTCTTCTTCTCTTTTCTTCAAAACCTCATCATGATTTACTTTTCTGGATTCAAGAGATAATAATCCAGAATAATTTTTTCTTTTCTACTTCTCTTCAATTTTGTTTAAAATTGAAGATTGAAAAAAAAAGGGAGAGAGAAAAAAATAAATATTCTAATCTAGAGACCAAGAGGTCAATCATTATTTTCTGTTGTTCTGAGAAAACCAAACAAAACCATCACCTCTAATTGTAACCTTTTACATTCATCATCTTCCATTTGAAAGCTCAGTGTTTTTATTTATTCTAATTGTGTCTTTCTTAATTCTCTTCTTCCATAGCTGTCATCTAATCGCCATTTATATTCAGTTAATCATTGGATCCATCAACTCAAACAAGGTTAGTTCATTCATCGGTTAAATATTCATAATTGTGAACATACAGTTGTGCTAATAATATTTTGACAGAACTGTTTTCATCATTTGGGTTTCTTGTTTATCCAGGTTACCTTTTATTTTGAATTTACTGTTACTATTTTTTATATATTTCTGCTTATTAATGTTCTTTTCTTTTTTTTTCTTCCTTTTCTCTCTCTCTCTCTCTCTCTTTATATATAAATATACCTAATTCATCATAACCTTTGTGAATAAACTTGGATGGTCTCAATATCTACACACACACTTACTTTTCTTATGCCAACATTATCATGGTTACAGAGTTAATTTGATTGTTTTGGTTTTGTGTCCAATTGAATGGATTCAAATTATTTGGGTAGATTATCTGGTCTCTCCGATGACCAGATTACCAATATGCTGGTCAATGATAATGGAAATATTCAATTAAGCTCAGAATTGATGAATCAATTTGCCATTACACCAAAACTGTGCGCCAAGATATTGCTTGATATGTGTGATCCCAGTAAAAATCAGGAAACACAAATGATGTCCTCCCAAAGGTTTGATGAGATTGATTCAGCAGCCAATTTATGCCGTGAATTTTTACCCTCATCACCTTTAATGAATATTATCCAAGCAATAGATAATTCATCAAACTACTTATTATCAAAGACTTCGTCATCATCGTCTCCATCTTCTAGACAATTGGTACCTCCTGGACTTTACAGTAATGATAATGATGTCAAAAATTCATCAGTTCATCATTCAATTAGTGATCTTAATGGTAGGATTGATAATTTATCATTAAACGGATCTATGAATGCATTTAACAGTCATCAATCTAGGCAACATCAGCAACAATTTACATCTTCTCAATTACCTTTAACAACTCAGTTAAATAATGTCTCTCAAGTTGGTCCAATTTCAACGAAACAAAATCAACTTCAGGTAAAAAGTCATCTCCTTAAAGAAACATTTTCTTCTTCATCTTCCATCAAATGAATTATCTTCTCATCTTATCTTATAATATAATCTTCTTTTCTCTTAACTCGTCTTCTTTCAGAATTCACTCCAAATACACCACCAACAACACCAACACCAACAACAACAACAACAACCTCAACGAGATTACATGTTCGATGTGAATAATATATTCCCAGAGCCACAGTTGTCAATAAGTCCCGAAATTGAGAAAGAAGCTGCTACATATTTCCAGCGAATCTACAATCAATCAACTAGTGAAAATTTGAGCATTAACGAAATTCTTGACATGCTGAGTCGATTTCAATCATCACCCAATAAACAGGAGCGAGATATATTCCATTGTATGATAAAAAATCTTTTCAAAGAGTATTGTTACTTTCCACAATATCCGGATAAAGAATTATCATTAACAGCCCAACTATTTGGTGGTATAATTCAACAAGATCTAGTTAAATTTGTTGCCCTGGTAGATGCACTTACCTGTGTATTGGAAGCACTTCGTCAACCCTTTGCAAGTAAAATGTACTTTTTCGGGATTGCGGCATTAGATCAATTCAAGTCAAAATTGAAAGAGTATCCACTTTACTGTAGACATTTAACCGCTATACCACATTTCAATGAGTTTCCACTCACCCTTCAAGAATATATTCAATTTGGTACTGCTTCAAAAGATCCTCCTTCGACCCAGTTTCTTACTGTTGATGATGTTGGAAATTCTGTTGAATCAACTACACTTCACCATCATCATCAGCAGCAACAACAACAGCATCACCATCAACATAACGTAACAACATCTCACTCGCCTGTTTCATCTTCTTCATGTCATCATCCTAATTCAGGTTCAACTGGTCTCATTATGAACTCATTGATGGGTGTCAACAATAACATGAAAAATGATGTTAATCTATTGATGCCCGAATTAATTAATAATAATAATCAAGGTATTATTATTGGAAATAGTTCAGGTAATCATCATAATACAATAAGTAATCACATTGGCGGTATTGGTGGTAATGGTGGTGGAACACAAGAATTAACTATTGGTAATTGTGGTGGACAAGCATTTTCTCCAATTCAATCTGAATTAACTAACGAATCAACAGTTAATTTAATAAATAATAACAACAATTCACTTGCATCAAGCCCAATAATTAGCAGGCCAACAATAAATCGTAATGGACCATCAACATCCAATACAAATACAAATACTACTAATACAACAATTAGTAATATTAATACCAATATCAATACCAATACTAATGGTAATCTTATTGGTAATAATACCAATACTAATAATGCTAATAGTAATTGTAATAATAATAATGTCAACAGTGCATCTGATAATAACAATTTAACTATTGCTACTCCCGTTACCGTTGCTACTTTATCATCAACTACGATTACTGAGACAATCCAACAAACATCAAGTGAACCTCAAAACCATCATGCATCTACATCTGATCAACCTTGTCATGCTTCCTCGACCACGACACCAACATCTTATAGTGATATTGTCAAACGAGCTATAAAAGTAGTATCAACAACAACCCCACCAACAACAACGGTAACAAACAACAACAATAATAATAATAATAATAATAGTAATAGTAATAATAATACAACTACTATTATTACAACTGCACCAACAAATAATATTACTTCAAGTAATACAAATGGTACAAAGGCAACGGTAATTAAGAAAAGTATTAATAACATGGGTGATAATAATATCATGGATTCAATTGGCGGTATTGATAATCCAAAACAAAATGGTACAATTGTTAATGGTAATCATGAAAGTAATAACTCCTCTTCTGGTTCTAGTGCTAATAATAAAAAGGTTAACACCAATGGTTGTGATAACCAAACAAATGGATATGAAAATTATACTAATGATGATCAAAGCGATTTAACTAATTATAGTAACAACTATTCTAATAACAATAGTTGTGATAATAATTCAATTAATTCATCACAGTGTGTTAATGGCTCGACTACTACCGGTAATAATAATACTAATTGTAATGGTAATTTGACTAAATTGAAGCCAACCAATATATGGGCTTATAATGGATTAAGAGTTTCCAATGTGTCATCTAGCTGTTCTCGGTCAACTTTACAATCGTTATTCAATAAATTTGGACGTGTTAAACTAATTGAAAGGATTAACAAAACAATTGAAAACAGTATTTGGGTTTATTATGATAATCCAAGTTCACCCGTGGAGGCAGCGCATAAGCTTCAAGGTATCGTGATGGAAGGTATCTCAGTTAATGGTTCGGTACCATTGCGACTTTATTTTGCTCCAACTGATGATCAAAAAGATCTTAAATTTTCTCGACCAAAACAACCACCAGATAATAAAGGTGAATGTTACTATTGGCGGACAACTAATTGTTTCTCTCGAGAGCAATGTCCTCTTCTTCATATACCTGCTAATAAAAACATCGACGCTCAGATTTGGATGGGTAAAATGAACAAAGAATCAACTGGTACTAGCAATCAACCTCAACAACAACAACAACAACAATTAATAAATCAACAACAATCTAATAGCAAATAATGCAAAAGCTTCCTAGGAAATGTACAATTGAAATCCCTGTTTTCAAATTACAACAACAAAAGGATAAAATCATCAACTTTAAATTTCCTCTTAATTTTCCCTTCGATTTACTCTTTGAAATTAATAACACAAAATGAAACATAAACAAACACTTTTCTCCGTTAAAATCTTATACCAGATCAGAACGACAAAAACAACACCAGGATTCAAAGTTTTTAAAGATGACAAATTGCTGATTAATTACTAAAAAGATGATAATCACGATGAGACAAAGAAAAAAACATCTAAACAACAAGAAACTCCAAAAATTCAATTTTCAAATATCTTCTTCTTCTTCAATGGTTAACTAATTCACCTTTTATCTCAATGGGATCGAAATTGATGATTTGTTTCATTTGAAAGAGAAACAATTAACCAATCAAGGAAAACTTCAGTATCGATAAAATAATAATTAACAAACACAATCAACAAAAACTTATTCACACTTGGAATTTATAAATCTATAGTTAGATGACTCGAGAATACTTAATTAGCACCAGGAATTAAATGAAAGCCCGACTACCCGTTTATGGATTTTAATTAGCATTTTCTGTTCCTTAATATCACAATTATTATTTTAATTATTACCAATCAATTATTATAATTATCTTACCTTTTTTTAACCTGATTTTTAATCAGATTGTAATTACCTTCTCATGGAGTCAAGTTAAAAAAACACCACCAACACAAACACTTACAACTGAACGACACTTTGGAGGACAACAAAATCATCAATCTAATTGACAAAACTTAATCAAATCAATTTTGATTATCAAACTTTTTTTTCTAGCTTATCAATACATATACACTAATTAACGTAAAGTAATATATGTAATTAATGTAACATCTTTGTTTCCTGGAGGGAAAAAAACTGTCAAGACTGAGGTAAACAAACAAATTATACCAAACCAACAAAACCCTACACACCTAATCAGTAGTAATTAAGACTTATATAAATTAATTAAATTAAACTAATATTATGATAATAAATTAAACAAATTACACAATTGACGAACCATTTTGATCATTGATAATCTATCGATTTCTAAATCATATCACCATCATTATCTAATTTAATTGAATCTTGCAAATTTCAATCGCAATAAAAATCTAATTATCGGTTGATTGAGAAATCCCCAGTTAATTAATTGTTAATCAATATTTCCAACAATTCGATGGCACCTTAATAGATGGCAGTGTCTGCGAATTGATTCCCGCTCTTAAATCATTATGATGATTGACAACAATTAACTTTCATTGTCAACAGGTTTCACTACCATGATCATGATTAGAATTACTGATTTTCCAATTCGAGATTATCAATTGATCAAATTTCAATAATTATCGGAAGAGAATCGATTCAAAAATCAATTATAACTGATTTTTAGTCTTAATTGTTTTCAACTAATAAACGACAAGTTTAGATTGATTAGATGATACGAATTAGTTGATAATTGAGATGGATTGAAGTTCAATATCAATAGATTGGAATTTAAAATAGAATTCGAATAGGAAGAGAAAAAAAAAGTTTTAGAACAATTAAATTGTAAATTGTTTGAGCAAATTCGATGTCACATCAAACAAAACTGTCAACCGAATGATCAGTAAATGAAAGTTGAATTGACAAAAGAGTGAAAGAAGAAAAAAACTGAATGATGATGAACAAAATAAGGAAGATGAGGTATTATTATGATGATGATGAAAGAAGATGATGAAGAAGAAAAAAAGAAAGAGAAGACAAGGAAGATAAGAAAGGGAGAAGGAGAGAGAGAGAGAGAGAGAGAGAGAGAGAGAGAGAGAGAGAGAGAGAGATGAGAAAGGTTATATAAGCGCCACCAATTCCTTCAGGTATCAAGTAGGAAGATGATTCAGTTTGTTACCTGCCGTTGACAGAATCAGTCCAACGACTTTTACTTATCTCCGTTGACATTATCATGGATAAAGTTAATTTCTAAGATAATTAATCTCTCATCTTGATAATACTCAACACTTTTATTTTGGTGACAAAACTCATACACTTTTCTCATCATCTTCATCCTCATCATTTGTGTATCTTCATCCTCATCGCCAACAACATCAAAACTTTTCACAATCAACAGTTAACTAAATAACCAACGATGGAAAAACCAATCAAATTATTTATTCTCTTTTGTTTAACATCATCAGTAATTAGAATTGATTGTTACTCCCAATGTAAGTAGAAACTTTTAACATTTCTATTGATCAAATTTTTCAAGTTGAATCACTAAAAGAAATTTCAATCAATTCGAACTGATCAGATTAATAAATCGATAATTTTTCTCGATGAAAAAAGTGTAATCATTTCAGAGAAACGATAATATTTTGAGAGAGAGAGAAAAAGTTTGTAGAAACTTTGAAAACAGCTGATTACTATTATTATCATTATCGTGTAATCTGAACGGTAATACAATTGTAGTAATCAAATATAAATAAAAATTGCAAACAATCAACAGTTGAGTGATTGCAATTTAGGAAAACGTTGACAGTAACAGCAATTTGATGACCAGTAAGGTAAGTCTGGTCATTTTTGTTGATTACGTTGATTTTATCGGTAACAATGATGATGATGATGGAAGAAGCAACAAAAAAAAGTACAAAATTTGAAGAGCAACAAGAAAATGATTTGCAAAAGGACAATAATAATCAACGAAGAAAAAAATTAAGCTGTCCAGTTGAAAGACATCGTTGAAATTTTTGCTGATTCCCGTTTGTCCATCCAAGCGAAGTGATAATGAAGATTGTGGGATGCGAAAGGCTTCATTGGTGATGAGAATGAAAATTTGATGATGCGGAAAGATGAACAAGGATGTAAACAGATAGATATATGTAATAAGCAATGGTGATCATCATCATCTTCATCAGATTGTTTATCAGATGAGGAAGACAAATTTTTTGCTCTCTCGCAATTACACCTGATATAAGGTCAATTTAGTTGTTTTTTTTTTGTCTGTTTTGTGTTGACACGAAGCAGAAACAATCAAAAAAAAATCAGATGCAAGTCTCCTTATGGTTTGTTTACATTTACTCAGCTGATGAAGAAGAAAAAAAAAGTTCCATCATGTAATTTCCAGTCCATTCAGCCCCTTGTAAGGGCTAAACCGTTAACCAGTTGATATTTTTTTCTCCTTCGTCATCTCATCAAAAATCAACTTCGTAGGGTCAGTTTGGTAAATTTCAACGATCGAAGATGAAAATTATCAATGAAAAACTTTTCTCTTGGACTCATTCAGATTGGTGAACAATTTATGTTTTGATTAGTTGCCTGGTCTTGTGATTGATTAGAATACTTTGTTGATTGTTGACCTTTCCACTGGTCAGCTCATTATGAATTAAAAAAAGGATTTGACATTGACTTTGAAAATTGAGGAAGCTCTAATTATCGTCAATCCTTCCGGCAGATAATTTCAACTGAATCAAGGGATAAGTATGAAGAAAAAAATTGAGATCTTATTCAATGAATTCCCTTTATATATTTGCTTTGGTTTTTATGCCCATCAATTAGGTATTACATACATGATGAGCTTCATTGAGCTTCAAAGTAATCAAACCAAGAAGATGATCAGAAAAAATCAACAAACAATCAAAGTTTTGTGTGTTGACCATTTTTCCCGTTGATCAGTTTGTTCAACTATTTCGATGATGTAAAAAAAATCACCTTCCTTAATCAAGCAGATTCTTTGATTCATGATATGAGAGAGAGGAAAAAAATCAACACCAATTAATGAGAAAATCAAGTTCTAAACTAAATTAAACCTTTCGATTAGAATCTAAATATATTTTCGCTAATTTAAATTTCTGTCAACACCAAATCCCAACAACTACATGTATACATGATTCTGTAGGATTGATTGTTGATATTTCATACAATTTATCATCTTTAAGAGGTGATGATTAACTTGATTGTTATTGGAAAAGGTTAACTATTCAATGGTAATCATGATAATGTTTAATTTTTTAATTACGATTGTGGGAAAGGTTCAATGTATAACTTTTTTTTGGTTGTTCAGTTTTCTTGTCAAAGTTCAGAGTTTTCAATGGAAAAAGTTGAAAAAAGTTTTGATTCAATGAGACAGAATCAATTTAATTTCATAAATCAAGTTTCTAGTTGATGGTTAATCTAATTTAATTTGAAATTACGTTCTGGCTTAATGATAGACCTTGAAGGTTACCCTGTAATCATCATCTCATGTGTATTCTGCCTGAAGCTTGAGAAAATGAAAGTTTCTATTTTTTTCTTGTTGACAATTTTTCCTTCCCTTTGGAAAATGTCAACACTTTGTCCGGTTGTGATTATTGTGTCCACCCAATTGTTGATTTATTTATATAAAATGAGAACCGTTGACATGTCCGGTTCCGTTAATCATGATAAACACAATTAGAGAATAAGAAAATCACTGAGAAATTTTGATGTAGATCTTTGTTGTGTCAATCGAAATGACAACAATTAACTTTGATTCCTCGTCAGTTTTTAATTTTCAATCGTAAACCTGAAACTACATGATAACAACAAAAGGTGATGACAGTTAATCAGTGTAATTGCCTGAAGGTTTAAGTAACTATCTAATTGACCAAAGATAATTAGTGGGCCAAACCCTAAAAAAGTTAATTGTTCAATTAGGAAAGTTTTTCACACTGGAAAAAATATTTTCTAATTTGCATATCAAACGCATTTGAACATTTCGATTAGCATATTAGTTGAGTAACTTTATCCATCTTCATATTAATTATCCACTAATTACATGATAACTGATTTAACCTTTTCTTCAAGCAATCAAATGAATCATCATTTTGATTGTTACAATCTTGAAACTGGTAAAGTAGATCTGACCTACTAGAGGAAAACAATTTTGCCATTAGTTGATTGTTACCCGATGATTATGGGAAATTTAAATTGTTACTCTAATTTGGACATGACTTTTTTCAACTACTAACACTAAACCATTAACTGTTAACCATTAAATTACCATTGAAATTTACGAGCAAATTAAATTGTTACAAAGTAATTGAAAAGAGTTGAAAAATTACCAATAATTATGTTACTATATTTTTCTGGATAAACTTAAATTCTGAGTGAATAATATTACAATCAAAATAACGGATTCTTTTCTGACCTGGCTCGATAAAGATCACAATATATATATAAATGAAGAGAAAAATATTCAACAATTACATCAAATTATGCGGAAGTTAATCAACAATCAATTCGGGGGCTAAATTGTATCGGTACATTGATAATGTTATTGTATGGGAAATACAAGACTGATCATTCATATTACCATGTGAATGAGAATTGAGTAAAATTCATGTTACCTTAATGATTAGTTTTCTTGACAAATCGTAAGGTGAGTGAATTATTATATTACTTGATACACATTTCGATATCAAGGTCATTTAGAACAATATTTTCTTCCGTCAATTCTTGGATATAATAAAATGTTGTTCCAATTGATGTAACCTTGAATCTCCAATGACATTTGGACATCATGTTGATGACATTTTCCATTTTGTGAGCATATTTCATGTGGATAATGAGCAAAAGTGATGACACAAGATAAACAAAACGGAGACTGAAGGTAAAAAAAAAAGATGAATGAGATAATTACCTGAAAGAATTACAAATTTATGCTCTATCAATGACAATTAATTAACTAACTTTCTTTGAAAAGAAACTTCCTCTTCTTTTCAATATATGTATTCACTTTTCATGGTTAAATATTCATCAATTTACCATGAAAATATATTCTCAACGTGGTGAAAGTAAGAAAAGAAGATTTGATTTTCTCTACCAGTTGAACTGAACTGAACTCAGCTCAAGATATTGTGGTGATTTGCAAATTTCCAGTTACCGTTAAGTTAATTGTTCCAATTCAATGTTTTCCTTTTCCAGTGAAGAAAAAGCAAAAAAAAAGTTCTTTCTTCCTGTTCTCAGACTCATCTTCATGATCTTTATCCACCAAAAATATCATGTAAATTTCCAGTAAGAAAAAAAAATGATAAAAACAATTCATTTTCTGATAACTATAAATTTCGTGGGTAAAAACATCAACAAAATGTCTCGTTTAAGGTTGATAATCGTCTTGATCATGATTATGGTTAACAAATTGATTGAACCATATTAAAACATGATAGTAATTAATATTCATTATGAATTTACATTATCGTTCAGCTGATTATTAACTGATTGTCTTAATTATCCTCTAGCTTGTCGCAATGGTGTCCCAGGCTTTGAATTGGTCACTGGTTATGCTTATACAACTTCATCTGATTTGATGAGATTGATTCCTGGTTCATTGGAGTTGACACAATGTTTAACTTATTGCCAATTAAATAATTCCTGTAAAGCAATTAACTATGAAACTGGATTATGTGTATTACTATCAACTGGGGCCACCCAACGGCCTGAAGCCCTGAAACCCGCTCAGTTCCCAGTGTTCACAATTTACGCTGAAAAAGTTTGTCTACAAAGTGAGTTTACTTCTCGTAAATATCATAATCATAATCATCATCATCTTCATCGACAATTAGATTAATTAACTCGTATACACAATCGATATTAATGGTTTTCTCTTCTTCAAAAATGAACGTGTAATTTTCTGGTATTCAGATTTTACTATTGAACAGAAATTAACTCGATAAATCATGATAATGGTACTAATTTAATTTCTATTAGTTCTGGATAGTGGATTTCTTTTCTTAAATCATCTTAACAATAGAGTTAATTTTATTTTATTACGAACCATTTTAATGGATTTACAAGAATCTCTTCAACCAGAAATGAATCATTATTCATCATAATCATTTAACCTCCAGTTTCTAGTGACAATTTAGTGGTTACAGATAATCAATCAACAATTTAACTTAAACATTTTCACTATTTTCATGATTTATTTTCATTTTTTTTTCTTATTATTATTCCAACTCCAAGTATTAATAATATTATCAGAGTATTTTTTGTTAATCCAATGAACCCGTTTTCATGATTAACGATTATCATAAATTGATATAATCTCAATGGTTTCATTTTTTTCTTGCTGTTGGTGTTAACTTATGGTTCCAATTGATTTGATTTGATTTGATTTGATTTGTTGTATTCACAGGGTATGCGATACATAAGTGCAATAAGGCCTGGGTCTATGAAAGGGTAATCGGCTATAAATTGAAGAGCGAGGCCCGAAGGGTTGGAAGTGCATCGACACGGGAAAAATGTTTCGAGTCTTGTCTTCGAGAAAGTGACTTTGAATGTAAGGCCGTTAATTATAACACAGCCTCGGGCGATTGTTTTCTTTTGGATCATGATCGTCATTCATTTTCAACCCTTTTACTTGATGATGTTGAAAGTGGCCTACAAACTGATCCAAGTTTCGATTACCTTGAAAACAATTGTATTCCAGGTAAGTCGATGGATTTTAAAAGGTCAGAACTTTTTTTTTTTGACTTCGATTTTTATTTCTTCTTTTTTCTCTCTATCAAAAAGGTCAAGGTAAAGTTTGTGAGTTTAAAAAGATCAATGGACTTATATTGAAAACCGTTGATTCGATGTATCCTGATGTCGTTTCGGTTGATGAGTGTAAACGAAAATGCCTCGAGGCACCTTATCGATGCCATTCCTTTGATTTTGGCGATGGTTCTAATAAAGTCTGTCGAACGAGTCATCTTAATCGAGCTTCATCTGTACATATTCAAGATCCATATTTAGAAGTGGCCAATGGGGCAACTTACGAACTTGATAATTGTTACAATGGTAAATTGATTCGATTTCAAGAGTGATTATTATATTTATATTTCTAATTGTCATCTTGTTTGATTCGATTACAGTGAGTTTACATTGTGGTTCACGGGAAATGAAGGTCAAAATTAAAATGAATCGGCCCTTTACCGGTAAAATCTATGCAACATCCAAACCAAATTCATGTTACAATTTAGTTAAACGTCAATACGATTTTGATATTTCAATGCCATATAATGATATCAATTGCGGCATAATGGCCTCAGCTAATGGCCGTTACACTAATAATATTGTTATTCAACATCATGAACTTATTGTGACAAGTAATGATATCGGTTTAACAATTAACTGCCAATACGATTTATCAAATAAAAAAGTTGTTCATAATATTCAACTTCAAGACATGGGGTGAGTTTTATTTACTTTGAAAATTTGAATTGGTGACAAATGGATAAACAATTAACTAATAACTGACTTTTTACAAATTGTTTCAGAGACAATTTGAATGAATATATTGCTGAGAAAGATAGTCTTAGGCCTCCGATTCAAGAAGCTACGGTCACTTCACCGACGGTCACTATGAGGATAACAGATCGAGATGGAAACGATATTAAATCAGCTGAAGTTGGAGATCAGTTATCGTTAAGATTTGAGATTCCCGATTATTCAAGTAAGTGATGGACAGAAAAAAACGTCGGTCAAAGTGATTAGATTACTAATTTAAATTTTTGGTTCGATTTTAGGTCCTTACGAGATCTTCGTTCGTGAAGTGATTGCCGACGATGGTGTTGACGCTTCAGAGTTTACACTTATCGATGAGAAAGGTTGTCCAACAGATATTTCGATAATGTCGGGAGTTCGTAGAGTCAAGGAATCGTCGAAGTCGGTTGAGGCTCCATTCGAAGCGTTCAAATTTCCAACTTCAGGAATTGTTCAATTTCGAGCGCTTGTTGTCCCTTGCCTTCCAAGTTGTGAACCTGTACATTGTGCGACAACGGGATTGGATGGATCGAGACGTAAAATAACCTCATTGGGTAGACGAAGACGAAGTTCAAACCATTTTGATTCAGGAATAACAAATACAACCAACGATTCTGAACTAATCGTTATCCGAACAATTGAAATTGTTGATAAATTTCCTAATAAAAATCAACGAGGAAATGATGATGACGATAATTTGGAAAATGAGACAACCAATGACAATTTAAATCGACAAAAAATTCCAACCCAATCGAGGAAACAAAAAAGTTACAATTCCAGTTCATGGATCCATGGTAATTCTGATGCACTTTCCCGTCTTTCCGCTGGTCAATTGGTCAACGAAACTTGTATCGATATCAACAGTTTGATCATCATTTGTTTCATCTTTTTAACAATACAATTAGTTATCATCTCGACCTGGGGCTACATCAAATATCGTAACAATAAATTTGAAAGTAAAGGTCATCGAGATGGACAAAGAATCAGAGTGATACCAATGAAAATGTCAACCGACAGGACGATTGATCCATCGTTTTTAACGATAGACGATATAAATGTACTCGCTTAAATTTAGACAATTTGTAATAACCAACAACAATCAACATGCAAAGAAAAAATCCAAAGAAAACTAAATCAATAAGTCAATTGAATTTAATTTGATTCAAGAAGCAAAAAAATGTTCCTTTTTCATGTAAATTATTTATTCACTTTTTTCCCCTGTAAGTCCTTTGATTACATTATCATTTAATTGTAATAATCAATAAATCAAACATCTAATATGGGTAATCCTTATAAATAGAAAACATTTTTGTTTTTAATTTCCAATTAAATTGAATATTAAAATTTATTTGATTGATTTGATTGACTTTTTCGGTTTTCAGTTAATAAATTTTCCAATAGGTGTCGCTTAGTACTTTCTTGCCAAAAAATTAATTAATTTTTCAATTTTTTGTTTTACTTTTTGTTAAATTTACAATTAACTGGACTGATTGTTGACGAAAAATTTATCTTAATCATTTATATGTATTTATGTATGTATATATATATGTAATATATTGATCTTTTTGTTTGTCTTTATTATTGGTTCCCAACAGGTTTACAAAAGTCCACTTGGTGATGGTGACGGCGACGGTGAAGATGATTATTTATAATTAAATGATGATTGACAATTGATTATGATTTCTGATTAGGAGATATGACAAGTTAACAAAAGGCAAGCGAGACAATTTGTTGATTATAATCAAACCAACCACAACCTTGATGAGAGAGACACAGAGAAGACGGAAGATAATTGTGATATATTGATTTTCATCAGGAAAAAAAAAGTGGGTGAAGGAGATAATTAGATGAGCTGAGATAAATTTAGTTGCTTAATTGTGTTTTGTGCATGTGAATATATATATTTATAAATATATAATATATAAATATGATTATTTTTTGATATGATTGTTGATCTTCATTGTATTATTGTCCAATGGTTTTTGAAAGGTTGTCAATTCGGGTGTTGATGAACTGCCGACAGTTGATGTTATCTTGAAACCAATTGAGGTTTTAATTGCTACTTTCTGGCTAATTGGTGGACAATCCATTAAGGGTAAAGATAAAGTATCAGGATAAAGTGATATACTTTCCGAGCAAAGTGATGATGAGGATGGAACTGAGGTTAAAATGTTTGATGTTGATCGACGGACACCATTATTTAAATCTTGAATTCGTTTAATGGCTAAACTTAATTTCTTTTGATGTCCAAGCTTTTTAATACCAATTTCCTCATAGTCTTCCCAAGTTAATTCAATAGCTCGATCAACTGAATCGTAACCCTGTTGACATAGAATTTCAAAATATTCCTCAAGATGGATTAACTTTAACCATTCCAAAAGTGATTTAGGTACATAACTTGGTAATCCATCGGGTATATTTAACTTGGCAATACTCGCTTTAATTATTTGACGGTGTAAAGGTTTGGTGATTCCAATTGCGGATAAATCGGCTGGTGTCATTCGTGATACTGTTGGCATATCATAACCCGCGTTGGTAAATAAAGGTATATATTGTTCAAATTGTAAAGTTGTTAACCAGGTTTCAAGTGAGATATCATTTGTTGGCAGTACATTTAGAATGATTGATTCTTCCTCACTGTTGGTTGAAGATAAACTGTGTCGATGAAAACTGGTCTTTAAATTGTTTGATCGTCTTTGAATAGTTGCCTGAGAACCAGCAACATCAAATTCTACTGGTGCAACTGGACTAGGAATTTTTTTCGCAAAACTCCATTTAAAGGTTCCTTTACGCCGCATTATCTAAATAAAGGGTCAAATTTTTGGTGTTAATTTGGGTGTTGTTGGTGGGGAAGAGAAAACAAAAAGAATTTTCAAATTTTCAATCTCTTCTTATCCTGAGAAAACAAGATGGCAAAACTGTGAAAAGAAAAGAGAAACAAAGAGATTGAGAAAAAAAGAATATTTTTTATGTAATTTTGTTCAGTAAAAGAAGGTGAAGATGATGGAAGAGAGAGAAAAAAAGGAAAGAAAATGAAGAAAAAGCAACAGCACTATAAAAATAAATACGCTATTACAAAGGGAGAGAAGAAGCAAAAAGAAACAATCATCAGCCCAACATTGATTGGAAATCCTCAACAACCAAAAAGAAGAAAAAAAGAAGAAGGAAAAAAGAGAAGAGAAAATGTTAACTGAAACAATACGAGAGATTATTTAAACTTCTATGGGTGAACACAAATGACACAAATGTTTAAAAGAAATTAATTAAACTATAAAATTAGAACGATAAATAAAAAGAACTAAATTAATTAAAACATAATTATCATGACAAATAAACAAAAGTCTTTCATTTAAAAGACAAACCGAAAAAGTGGAAAATCAAAACAAACAATTTCAGGGAGATTGTAGTAATTGCGTTTTCTTCCTTGAGGTGTTTTCTTTTTTTCTATTTTCTCAACGATGAGCTTTCCATTTTTCTATTAAATTGTAGTTAATTGTTGATTTAATTAATTCTTTTTAGACATTTGTGTTCATCAATGTGTTCATCATCAATTGAAACTGAAATCAGAGGAAAATATATCGGCAATTGAAGTGATTATTACCATTTTCATTTGGAGGTTCCAACGGATTTTATATGTTGATTATTTTCTCAATGGTGTAAATTGTTATTCCTTTTTGTTTGTATTTACAATTGTTGACACTTTTATTAGACACAAGACAATTATCTCCATTCATTGGTAAGTCATTGATCAAAATTCAAGTTGAATTAATCACTACAATTTAATGTAAACTAAATGTTTCACTTGGCAAGTAATTTGTATGTTTGAAACAAAGGGACAATGTTGATGTTTACACTTTTCAATTTTCTTTACTTTTTTAGTTGATTGTCACAATTAGCTGATGATTCTCATTGGATTGATATTGGATATGGTGAAGATTCAGGTGATGATGAAGATGAACCATGGGAATTGAATGAAAGAAATTGAAAGAAACAACAATTATTAAAACATTGGTGCCAATTGGTGACATTTAAGTTTGGATTAGTGTTCATCTTGTTGTTTGTTACCTTAAAGATTGTCAATTACTTTAAGTGGTAATCAAATGTTATCTCACAATTTAGATTCAATTAATTACTTTTCTAGATTTTCCTTTCAATCATTAATTGTTTAACTTCACAAACGATTACTTGTCAGGACAAATTATCCATATTGTATTGTTTTAATGTTCACATGAAGGTTAATATTAATTTCAAGTAATATCAATTTCTTGTTTAAATCTATCCTTCATCTTCATCTTCATCATCCTTATCATCATCATTATCATCATCATTCAATATCAATACCATTAACTGATTGTGTTAATTAGGTAAGGGAAAAGTTGTAAACATTACCATTAACTCTTTATAATTGGTGATTAATTTTAATTTGATTATTAGGTTGATTAAATTGATTAGTCTCAAATTCAATTTACTACATACCAGTTCAATCATAGCCTAATATCAACACTTAATCATCGACAAATCACCAGAATTAACTGATTTATTCAAAATTCCCAATTTTTTTCAATAGATTTTCGATAGATTCAACTGGAACCTACATACTCCCCTTGTGACAAATATTATTGATTAGCGTTGATCAGAACGGCAACAAAAAAAAGGAGATAATTAACCAATTGTTTGAACGCTTAAAATTGATTATGGATTCTAACAATCAATCTTATTCACACCTTCCAACATATTCACCGCAACCACCACCAACAACACCATCCGATTTAACTATTCACGGTGACGATTTTGACGATACCGTTATGCTTACCTCATCTTCACCTCCGTCCCCGTCCTCCCGCCTTCACAAACCACTGCCATTGAAACAAAAATTAGGCTACTCGGTGGGCCATGTTTTAAATGACCTGTGTTCCGCTATTTGGTTTAGTTACCTGTTGGTTTACATGACACTGGTGTTGAGTTTTTCCTCCGCTGCCGCTGGTGTTTTACTTTTAGTTGGTCAAATTGCCGATGGTGCAGCAACCCCACTGGTTGGAATATTTTCCGATAAATTTAGTTTCGGTAACTATGGTCGGAAAAAGTTCTGGCATCTTTTGGGTTCCATTGCAGTTCTGTTAAGTTTTCCCTTAATTTTTAATCCGTGTGTTTTTAATTGTGATAACTCATCAACTTCAAATCGACTCGCTTATTATTCAATTTTCATCTCTCTCTTTCAATTTGGTTGGGCTGCGACCCAAGTTTCCCATCTATCACTTATTCCCGATTTAACACCGATCTCAAATGAACGGGTTGGCCTTAACTCTCTTCGTTACTCTTGGACCGTCATCTCATCAATTACCGTTTACATAATTACCTGGTTGGTTCTTTCGGTTGACGAATCAACATCAACCAACACCAATGATAACAACAATGTAACATTTTCGCTAACCAATTATCTCTCTCAAGAAAGTCACCATTGGTCTAGTGATGAAATTTCCAATAAATCTCTAGGAGATTCGACAATTGGACCAACCGATGCACCCAAATTTCGTATTCTAATAATTTCCATTCTTTCACTTGGAGCTTTTTTCACTTTACTATTTCATCTGATTGTTGATGAAACATCCCGAAGTAAAAGTAACAACAATCAAGTAAAAGATAATGATGAACCTCAATCAACAAGTGATGAAGAAACAAACAATCAACAAAATGGAAACACCGATCAAAGGTCAAGAAATGTTGAAGATCCTCATCTTAAATGGTGGGAATGGTTCAGTGTCCCTCAATTTTACTCTCTTGGTGTCTTGTACATGGGAACGCGATTAGTGATCAATATAACTCAAGTTTACATTCCGTTTTACCTTCACTTTACTCTTAACCTGAGGAAACAAAGTATCGCCTACATCCCGCTCGTCATGTATTGCGCCTCATTCATCGCTTCCCTGGCCACCAAATACCTTGACCGTCGACTGGGTAAACGCTTATTATACGCGATTGGTTGTATAATGTCCGCCGCCACTTATACCTGGATGTACCTGAGCGAAGGATCATTTTACCGAGTCTATGGTATTTTTTTCGTTGTCATTTTACTTGGATTTTCTGGAGCAATAATGTTGGTCATTTCTCTCGGTTTAACCAATGACCTTATCGGACATAATACAAGTTCGGGTGCCTTTGTCTTTGGTGCAATGAGTTTTCTGGACAAAGTTTCCAATGGTATCGCTGTCATGGTTATACAGAAACTCCACCCGACCGATTCACCTTCGTGCGCGGGTCACGTTGAATTTTATCGGGATGTTTTATCGTTCGTCTGTGGATCAGCTACTCTATTAGCCATTTTTGGCCTACTTTTAATCATAATCAAACCGCTTCCCACCGATAATCATCAAAGTGACAAAAGCTAAACACAGAGAAATTATTTTCCAATCAAATATAAACAATTGATTGTCACTATTTTATCATTTGTTACAATTTGATAAATTCAATTATCTTCCTTATATTTATGTATTTTATGTTTGACAAATTGTATTTTAATTGTTTCTACCTGGCAATTAATTGCTCTAATATTTATTTTTTAACAATCACTTTTTTTTATACTCAATGTTGTCATAAATCATCAAATTTAAATCATCATGTTAATCACTTTCAGGGGTCTGATCAAAATACGAATCAGTTTTTTCCCGATCTCCTGATCTTTCCCAAGCAATTAACAAATCTTGTCATATTGATTGTGTAAAAGCAATCAGTTAATTATCAAATGTTATCATGATGATATATAAAAATCAAATTAAACATTTATCATTGAAATCTCCTGATAATAAATCATTTTCATTAACTATTTGTCAATTAGTTTAATCACAATGAGCTCAATTTTATCTTAAATTATCTTGAAATGAAATTTGATTAATTTCGGGAGATTCCACTTCCTTGATGAATAATTATCTGCAATTGATTAAAGTTAATCTAATTGGTAAATCAAGCGATTAAATTCAGTGCCAAATCACGAGAGATTTTTTTAATGTTAATTATTTGATTAACAATTCCAGTGAATTTAATCAGCTCAGGGAAAAAGGAAACAATATAATTAGACTATTGAACTAATCATGAACTAGAGTTTCCAAAGGGAAATACCAATTGGTTGATTAATTAACTAGCAATATTAATTGTAGAAAGGTTTAAAAAATTTAAATATGATTGCTAATTAGTAATTAAGATCATTCAAATGATCAAGTTAACTTTTTGTTGATCATTTCCGAGTAATTAACTAACTCCAGGTTAATTATTTCATTGATTAACAAAGAAAAACATTATCCCAATCAGAAATCAATTAACCATAGTTAACCATAATTTAGGTTATATGATTAATACTGCAATAAATGGAAAAGTAATTGTGACAATTAAGGAAGAAAAAAAAATTTCCAATAGAAAAAAATTCCTATTCAATCAACTGAAATTCAATAAACACCCAAAAAAAGACATTAAAAACTCAACGTCTTTCTCAATTATCTGAACAATTTACTCACTATGAAACGATTAATTTAATAATGTTAATAGTTAACACTTAATTGTTCACATTAATTTCAACAATTTAATCAACTGATTAACACTCTGACAGCGCCATCTATTGAGATAAGAGTTAAACTCAATCTTCTTTCATTTTTTTTGTTTGTTTTGTTTTTATTTTGACAACTTTTTGTATTTATTTTGTTTCTAATTAATTTAATTTAAATTGATTACATTTTAACTGTTAAATTTATTCTAATTACAGTTTTAATTAGATTCTGAAATGTAACAGAAAGTAATAAGGTAAAGATTAAATAGAAAAAAACAATTATTTTCTTTCATTGAGTAAATTTTTTCTTCTATTCTGTTTACTTACTTAGTTATCTCTCCGTGTATTTCATCAGATTGAGGATTCGTTGGTTATAATTATACAATATCATTGGAAATACAATCAAATTTGAAACAAAGATGAAAGGACTATTAAGAGGATCCAAGTGTAAAATGATGTCAATTGAGGTGATCACCATGGACGCTCAATTAGATTTTGATATATTACATAAGGCAACGGGTGGTGATCTATTTGAATTGGTCACTCGTACCTTGGGTGCAAGAGAAACGTGTTTCTTTGGCCTTCAATATTTAGATGTTAAAGGTAATTACCAAGAACTATTATCTAAATTTAATGTTATTAAACTGTTCTAATCTTCATTTTATCTTCTATATGTTTATTATATAAATTACAGGTTATATTGCTTGGTTAAAAATGGATAAGCGAATATGTGATCAAGAAAATAGATTAACGTACAAACCTTATTATTCATCAAATTCATCTTCTTCATCGAGTCTTTCATTATACAAGAATAAATCAGTGCCTCAAATGTCATTTCTTTTTCTTGCCAAATTTTACCCTGAAGATGTTGCTGAAGAATTAATCCAAGAAATTACTCAACATCTTTTCTTTCTACAAGTTAAACAAGCAATTCTCAATGAGGATATTTACTGTCCACCAGAAGCTTCCGTTTTATTGGCCAGTTACGCTGTTCAGGCCAAATATGGTGATTATGATGAGGCCAATTACAAACCTGGTATGTTAGCTGATGCTGAAGATTTATTACCTCAACGGGTTATCGATCAATATCAGATGACATCGGAAATGTGGGAGGAAAGGATTAGAGTTTGGTATGCCGATCATAGAGGAATGGGCAGAGATGAAGCGGAAATGGAATATTTGAAAATAGCTCAAGATCTTGACATGTATGGTGTTAATTATTTTCCAATAAGTAATAAGAAAGAATCTGAACTTTGGTTAGGTGTTACTGCCATGGGATTGAACATCTATGAAAAGGATAATAAACTAACACCCAAGATTACATTTCCATGGAATGAGATTCGTAATATTTCATATGATGATAAAAAGTTTACCATTAAACCTGTTGACAAGAATGCGCCGCTTTTTCATTTCTACTCTTCGAAGACTCGAATGAACAAACTAATCTTAGATTTGTGTATTGGGAATCATGATCTCTATATGAAAAGACGTCGTCCAGATACCATGGAAATGCAACAGATGAAAGCGCAGGCCAAGGAGGAGAAACTAAGAAGACAAAGTGAAAGGTCAAAATTTATCAAAGAGAAACAGTTACGAGAAGAAGCCGAAAGAGATAAACGGGAACTTCAGCAAAGATTATTCCAATATCAGGAAGAAGCTCGAGTTGCTCAGGAAGCACTGAGAAGATCAGAAGAAACTGTTGAACTTTTGGCGGAAAAGGCTCGTTTAGCCGAAGAAGATGCCATCATTTTATCGCAAAAAGCGGCAGAAACTGAGGCCGAAGTTCAAAGAGTGAAAATAAATGCCCTTAACGCAGAAGAGGAGAAGATGCTTATGGAAAGAAAAGCCGCTGAAGCTGAATTTCTGGCCACCACAATGGTCGAAGAAAGTGAAAGGAGAACAAAAGAAGCGGAACAATTAAGGGAAGAATTGTTGAAAGCTAAATTATCTGAACGAGAATCGAAAGAAAAATTATTCAGCATCTTGGGACTACCCTCACGGAATCAATCTCTTGATTCGACCACAATCTACATAAATGGATCTCATCAATTAAATGATACAAAATGTTCTAAATCATCATCAATAATCAACGGAGGTTCTGGTCAAATCAATTCAAATTCACTGTATATTACCAATAATCTAGATACTTTGGATTATCATCATAATTCAGTTTGTCAAAGTAAATTGAAAGAAATGACCATTTACGATGTTGCGGTCAACGATATTTATCCAATCATTGTAAATCCAACCAGTTTATCACCACCACCACCGCCACTACCACCCTGTACAAACAGCTCTTTCCAGGCATTAACTTTATCCAATAATCCGACTCTCAGCCCAATACCAACTTCAAGTACCATTGTACCTCCTCCTGGAGTCGGAGTTCTGGTTAACCGACCAGAAAACGTGATTAATATACTTACCAGTCCAACCACAAGTGACCTTATTAACGATACCGATGTTGATAAATTGGTTCTTGAAATCGAGAAAGAAAGGTTGGAATATTTAAAGAAAAGTCGACATCTTAATGAACAATTAAAAGATCTTAAATCAGAGATTGAAGTTCTTAAAGTTGAAGATCGATTAACAACAATGGATCGAATTCACGAAGAAAATTCAACTCGAGGTGATAACAAATATTCAACATTAAAACGAACCAAATCTGGAACAACGAAAGCTCGTGTTGCCTTTTTCGAAGATCTTTGAAAACTTATTCTTCTCACGAATTGTAAATCTTTTTATACTTTGCCAAACAATCAACTAATTATGATAATCTAAAGCTTAACTGCTTCGAAAACTATTAGGATTGAATTACCTTTGGTTAATCAATTAATCCAAATTAGAAACCAAGACTTTGTCTATAAATCTGAAACCTGTGACTGGCACATATACACACACACACCAACCTATTGAATGAACAATTAACAAATTATTAGATGAAAATCTCTAATTATTTATATTTCTAAATGTATTTACCTTTTTTTTGACAAAAACAATTAGTTTGATCAATAGATTATCCATTCAAACAATAATCAATTGTTTCCTTTTAATCAACCCAATTCGATTAGGGATAATAATCAAAACAATAATTGAAACAATTTAAATAATTATTGACGAAAAAGTTTTCCAGGCTATTTATGATAATGAGAATAATTAAAAATGAAAGATAATTAAAAAAACTCACAATTTACAATCAGCACATTAAACATACACAATAATCTAATGATAATGTATGCTAAATATGAATAAAATATTAGAAAGTAATCACAATTAAAAAGGAGGTATGGATTAGATTAACAATCACAATTAGTAAATTTATGAATGAAAAGACAATTAAACAACACAATTGGAGGATTTTTGTGTCTTAGGCCAAATTTAAGGTAAATTGTATTCTAATTGTTGAGCAAATCAATGAAAAGACAGTGAGAGTATATTAAAGTTGGATTAAGGAAAACGGATTAACTGAAATGTGATTGTTGAAACTGATTTGATGATCATGGATGAGGATAAACAATTAGTTAATCATACAGAGGTCATGGAGACCATGAAGATGGCATTAAATTCAGTTAATAGGATCTCAACAATACGATTACAATGAACTCGAAGCATCATATCGTACGAGAAGTCATTTGATTCCGTTCGAGGCCACATTAACGTCGGCCCGAAAATTATTGACAAATTTTGAATCTGCATCCGATTTTTATCCTGATATTGAACAACTCTGAATATAATTAAACGAAAATGATTAGTTTAAATTGCTCGAGAAAAAGAAACAATTAAGTCATAATAATTTACCTTAGTAAATGTTTCATTAAAAATACCAGAGTATGATAATTGCACTTCGGTAATTGATTAATCAGCTTATGAAGAGCTTCAATTTGATCTTTTTATTAGGAATACCTGTAGACAATTAAGTTAATTATAATTAATTTCTTGTAGAAATTCAGGAAAAAGAATAATGAATTATGAATAGTTAATTGTGTCGACGTTTGATTAGAAATTAGATCAATAATCGAAATGATTTTCAATCCAATTAATTGATTTTACACTTTAAATGACAATTCTAATTAAAGTAATTACTATATTTTCTTGAACAATCTAATTAATTGTGACACTGAAAACACTTGAAGGTAACCTTGAAAACTAATCAATGCAACACCGTTGATTATGATTAATCACTGGAAACCATAAATATATACTCTCGATAAGATTAATCAATGACAATTAACTAATTGTTAATCTTTGCTCATCTCAATAAAACAAAAATTATTAGATGAGAAAAGTAATAACAACATTGAAACAACAACAAGATTTGATATTAAAGTATCACGAAATTGACATCATTTGATCAACAGTAAATTAACACAGTCAACAATTAACTATAGCTTGATGACAATTAGTTAATTAACAATTACCAGTAGTGAATATGAACGAGTTGAAAAGGTCAAATGGCAACAAAGGCTCTTTAAGATCTCGAAGGAATAATTTTAATACTCCAGTTAAGGCATGGACATTTTCTTGTGACCAGATAGTATCGTAGTTACCTAATTGATTAGAGAAACAATTAAATTAGTTGATCGTCGACAATTTCATCAGTTTAATCTTTACCATGATTAACTTGGAATCGTATCTTTTGAACCTCTGAAAGGTTACCACAGATACGATAAAGTCCATCCGTTTGTAAGCCTTTCACCTCAATCGCATCGATACAATATTGTAAAATCTTTGGTACTAATTGACCTTCTCGATTGCATAATGAGCTTAAATCACATCCGAATACAGGTCCATCTACAATTAGAATATAATTAATATCAGTTTGTTGATTCGATTGAAAAGAAAAGGTCACTTACCGATAAGAATTCCTTTCTCTCGAATCTCATCTAATGTTGGCCTCCGTCGAAGTAGATTACGAATTATTTCACCGATTCTTTTCTTCTCGGAAGTGGTACTTGGGTTACAATTAACTTCGTTTGATTCCTTAGAGTGATTAATATCACTGTTATCGTGATTGTAACCTAAATTCAATCGTAACAATTAAAGTTCACAAGGAGAAATTAAAAAAGTTTTTATTGTGGGACTTGCGCTCAATCAATTTCTGGTTTATTTTAGCTCAATAATGTTGATTGTGTTCAATTCATTAAATTGTTACCATTAATAATGATAATTTAATTATAAAATGGGTAAAAATTGATTTAAATCTAAATTGTTGAGAAAAGTTTGATTGGGAAACAATTAGCTAATTGTTGGTAGTCAATATTTACCTTTGTTAGATGGTTTAATTTCATTTCTATTTAATTTATCATTTGAATTACCATTGACCAGAACAGACGATTCCTGTTGATTAAGAAATAAACAATTAACAGTTAATCAACAATTAAATAAATTATTCTTGAGATTGTGATCAAATTGATTAGATTTTGATAAAAGCAAATTTGATAATAATAAACAAACAAATTAACTCAATCTCTGAACCTGATTTTTCATGAAAAACTTTAAATTGTTAATTGTAATTATTTTTTCAATTCATAATTAGTTGTTTATAGTTGGCTGAATAATCAAGAAAAGTGTAATTAAAAGCAAGAATTATGATTAAGTAAACATTTCTGAACAATTAACATTTCAAATGAACCATTGACAATCAAATGAAAGTTAATTATTAATTGTAAGTTAATAGCTCACAGAATCAATTATTATTATTATGACTACAGAAACAATTTACCATGTCTATGAAAACATAATCAAATCATAACAATCAGCTGATTATAATCAAAAAGTGAAAGTAAATCAAGATTGAAATGAAATTACAAGATTAGGATAAATTTAGATAAATGATAATTTACTAATCATGATCGTCTCGTAGCACAATTAATATAATTAAATAGACGAGAAAAAAACAGCAATTTGACCGCAGATAACAATCAAAATGTTCAACTAATTAAACTTTTACCTTGAAGGCTAAATCAGTGAATAAGTGAATCAAGAAGAAATTTATTCTTAGAATTAATTAGAGTACCACAATTACCGTTAATTAATCGACAATCAAAACAATTAGATGAGAATAACAAATTTTAATCGTGATCATCAGATTATCAAGGTAAGAGAGAGAGAGAGACCTAAATATTAATAGTAAATTAAGTAAACAAGATTAGTATTAGAAATTAGGTTTTCCATCAGTGATTATGATAACTATTAATCTATTTCATCATAATAATTAAGATGATCATCATCATGATTAAGGCTAATAAATAGACTTCCGTGTTTCCTTTTAAAATTTAAATCAAATTTAGTTGGCCAAAGTAATAATTGAATCAAGATTAACATTGAGAAAATTGAATAACAATCAATAGTTAATTTATCTACAGTTGATTTAATTCAATTCCAGGAATGTTTCTTATTTCATCCTCATCTTAATCATGATGATAATCATGATGATAACCTGTCATTAACAACGTATATATAATCAACCTTGTTTATCTTGATTAAGTAATGTGAGTAGGAAGATGACAACAATCAAATTAAATCAATTGTTGAGATTTTAAGATGATTATCATTAGTTGATTTTGATTGTTTTTTTTCAATTATTTTCAACAATTTATCCTTCATGATGGTGATGATGATAATATTAGTGTTAATATTATCTAACAATTGATTTTCATGTTTGATTGATTGTTTCATGATAAACTTTCAATTTCCTTGATTGTTTGGTATCATCAATTTAGATATGAAATTGAAAGTGAAAGTTTCTCATTTAAAGTTAACCAACAATTTACAAAACTAACCCCCAACTTTGATTAGTTAATTAGTTTCCAATAATTGTGATGATTGTTACAATTTAGCCTACACATTCACACAAATTAAGTGAAACAATTTAACTTTAATCATGATTGACCTTCGTTCATGATGACCATTGATTAAAGCCTAATAACTTTTACATTTCACAATTAAATGCTATCAAAACACTACAATTAACTAGTAGCAATCAGTGTTAGAAATTAATAACAGCTAATAAATCAATTAAATGATGAACGATTAAAGTTAAGGGTTCAAAAGTTATTGTAACAACAATTTACAATTAACCATAAAAAAGAAACAATTAATTGTCCTTGATTGATTAGTAGTAAAAGATTCAATTTACAGAATTGATTCTTACCGATTAACTTTGAAACAATTAAAATAAACGCTAATTGTAAACTAATCTCAACAATTAACCGATTATTATTACTACTATTGAGGAAGACCCGATGTTGACCTTAACAACTTAAATTAACAATCAAAATTGATTGCGTAAAAATGAGTTAATCGTAAAATAATAATCAATTGATTATTGTAATATTGTAAAGTTAATTAAATGTCATCAATACTTGATTTGAATAATCAATCGTGTTGATTTAATCTAATCCGAATCACAATCAGTAATCCCCTTCATCCTGATTAAGTTGATGCAGTTAATTGTTGAAAAGGTAAAAGGTTAATTTGATTGGTTAGTATTCAACAAATCACAGTTAATTTTGACAGGTAAAGGTGAAGGCTAAATGATTAAATTAAATTGTTGTTATCATTTAATTGTAAATGTCAGATTGAAATGAAACACATTGATTAAATAATCCTAACAATTAAATTCTGATGATAATTGTAATCGGTTACATTGATTGGAGAAACAGATTAATCCGGAAGTTATCATTACAATTGTTAATTGCCTTCAACCACAACAACAACAACAGAAGCAACAATTAACCACCAAATTAACACCAAGAAAATGATTAACTTATTGATGATTAAACGATATTGATGTTAGATTAACACCATAAAAAATGATTACAATTAAACAACAAATCAGTTGGTTAATAATTAAAAGCTAAAGGAAAACAATAATTGTGATTGATTGGGAAACTCGGGCAATTAATGAGAAATCAATGAATCAAACTAATCAACAGTGATTAAATTGTCCACAATCAGTAACTGGTCATCAACAATTAACTGACCTCATATTGTGATGATTTGGAAAAACCAGAAAAGGTCAAACCAGAAAAATGAAAATTACCGTTAATCCGGTAGATAGTAACAACGATCAATAATAATATATCATTTTAAATGGAGTTCATGATAATCATAATTATAATCATCATGATTAAATTAAAGATGATTATGATTTTTTCCAGGTCCGCCTTCAATAAGGAGCTTGACCTTACACTCAAAGCCAATACTGACCACAAGGGTGGAGGATAAGGAGGAGGAAGTTGACCAACAGTGAAAGTTTTTTTTCCATCAAAGTGAAAGTTATAATAGTTTAAGAGGGAAAGTAAGTTATTAATATAAATATTATTATCACATCGGCCTAGATAGTGGACAGACTGTTGGTCAGTTTTTCGGATTGACCATAAAAATGATCAACATCAACAGTTAATCAAGTTACAAAACGTTTCACCTTCAACAAGGTAACATTAACATTCAAGATATTACATAAAAGTGACATTCAAGTTAATCCAATTGAAGTTTTCTTGGTTTTCTTGCTTAGTATTTGTTTGTTTCTGTGTAACAATTAAAACTAATCAACAGCAATTAGCTAACCAACGATGGATCAACGTTATATTATCTTTGCCTGTTTAATTTGTTTCATTCTGTTAATCACAATTGAAGAGACTAATTTAGTTGATGGTAAAAAACACAAACTCTTTGGTAAAATATTGAAGAAGAAAATTTTTAAATCATTGAAGAAGAAAAAATTTATTCCTCTGCCAATACCGATTCCATTTAAAAGGTAAGTTAATTGTTTCCATAATTAATTGTATTTACGAACAATCAATTAATCATTTGCTAAGTTACCTTAAGAAAATTACTAATTAACATTAACCTAGTTAATTTGGTTCATTTAAGTTTCAATCATTTAACAAATATTTACTTTCTCATATGTTTGTATTATAAGATACTCTCAATTTGATTGTTATCTTGATTAATCAACTAATTGTTGTTTACATTTATTGATTGTTATCATTTCAATCTTAAGTTATTAGTTGTGACAGTTAATAGACCATTGGATTGGATTAATTAAGTTAATCTTCATTGAAATGCTATTTTTGTAAATTTGAATAACAATCAACAGTTGATTAACACTATTAATCTGTTATCTGATCATTAATTGTTCAGGATTAATATTTAATTGAAATAAGATACAAATATTATGATTTAGCTAATTAACATTTACTTATCATGTAAACAGTTATGATTAGGATCTTGATTATGGTTGATTAATCGTCTATCATAAACAAGATCAAAGTTTTGCAACAATTAACCTTAAATTGTAACATATTTTAAATTAGGTCCAACTAATGATAAGATTTAATCACTAAATTGTAGTTAGGATTAGTTGATTAACTATTGATAGAATTAAGTTAATTAATTGTGTTGGTTTAAATTAAACCTTGAGGTTTGATCAACAATTAACTTAATTTTTATTGTTATTTCAGTGATTTGAACGTAGTTGCTTGGTTAACAATTAACTGATCAAATTGAATTAAACTTCCGATCTTGATTGTTGTAAATGATAATTTGATCTTGAATAAAAGTTTCTCATTCTAATCACTAATAATAAACTTGATTAACCTTGCAATCAGTTGATTTAGTTTGTTTAATCATCAAATATCAAATTGCAACAATCAGTTGATGATTTAAATCAAGGAAGAGTTTAATTAATTATCACCAACATTAATTATTGACCATGACCCTAATTATTGTTGTTAATTTGTTGTTGATTGTAACAAGTTGTCACAATTTAGTTACGGTTATCAAAAAAAAGACAACAGTTTAATTTGATTGTTAAGTCAACTAATTAACTAATTTTTTTTTCTCTCTCTTAATTAAACAGTGGATTCAATGTTCATCATCATCATCATTACTCATCTTGGCAATCACCTCATCACTTTGGAGGAGGAGGTGGAGGTGGAGGTTGGGGTGGGTGGTAATTAACACCACAATTAAGACCGAGAATACAATTAAATGAGCGCCATAAAGACACAATTAACAAAATACAACAATCAATATCTTCGTTTACACAACAATTTATATTCTTAATTGTAAATAAATCAACTAGATAAATCATTTCGCTACTTAATTAATGAAACAGGATTTCTTAATTGTTATCATCAACTCCCCCTCCTTAACCATATGTATTAATTGAAATTAAAGCTTATCAATTTAATCAATAGTTAACTGATTGTTTTGTAAGAAACTCTAATCACTTCCGTTGTTATATGGTTACAATTGTAAAAGTGTTTAAATCAATCAACTGTTTAAGGAATTGTTTATTTTAATCACAATTAAAACCACGCAGTTAACGTTTAAAACAAAACTAATCAAGAAAAACTTTAATCACAATTAAATTGTACACAAACACACACACATATTATCATATATACTAATTACAAGGTGAGTGTTGATTAAATTGTCGATGATTATGATTACTAATTGTCACCTTCACATGTTATTGTCAATTATTGCAACAATCTGACAATGACAACAGTTTAATTTTAATTGTTATTAT
The DNA here is from genome assembly GCF_014898815.1 of Panonychus citri. Taxonomy (NCBI): domain Eukaryota; kingdom Metazoa; phylum Arthropoda; class Arachnida; order Trombidiformes; family Tetranychidae; genus Panonychus; species Panonychus citri. Next base: position 881,992 of record NW_026515505.1, on the reverse strand, counting down.
ATTAATTATCTAAATAAATCATCAGACAAATTGTTATTAAAATAATAATAGAAACATCGCAACAATTAACTAATCATTATATAACAACTTAAATTAAAAAAAAAGTTCATTGATTATTCAATTAATACAATTGAAGTTTAAACAAAAAATAATGACAAAAAATTGAAGCAACTTAATTGCTACAAGTTTGAAACGTGTTAGTTAACAGGTAATAGTTAATTTAATTGTGATATTACCCTTTCAACAATCAATCAAAACAGTATGACAATTAAGTATATTGTAGATGTAAAAATAACAATTGAGTTGTTTTGTCAAAATAATCGGTAAATCAAATCGTTAATTATATTAATCGATTTAGTGATCAAACTTAACTATCACTTAAAAATCAACACAATTAGTAAATTGTTGCAACACAAATCATCAAAAATTTTGTGGTACATTGTGATTGAAAATTATCAACAATTAACTGTAACTAAGATGTAACTTGATTGATTTCTTGATTTCCCATGGAAACAATTAAGTTTTTTTGTTTTGTTTTAAGATAATTAATTGGATTAGGATAACAGTTAGTTGTTAATCTAATTGTGATTAAAACTCTAGGTGGTATACAAATTAATGTAAAAAAAGGTGAAGTTACTTGAAGCAATTTTTTTTCATTGATTGTTGATAACAATCAACAATTAACGGGAAAGGTCAACATTATTTAAGCCTACGCATTGATGAATGATGATAATTGTTACCAAACAATTAAGATTGTGTGAGTTATGAAATTTGTTGATTGTAGGTCACATTGGGTGTTACAATAACTACGCATAAATTAACAATTAATAATAATAATGATCAACAATTAAGAGGAAGGTGAAAGTGTTTAGTGATTTATGGATTGGTGAATCAGATCAAATCCACAATTGATTGTGAATTAAGTTAATCAATGAATCAAAAACACAATCAGTGAAAGTGAAACTATTTTAAAATTAACTTAATTTTGTCAAGAAAATTGTAACAATCAAATAATTTTGATAACCCTTCAATTAACTGATCGCTAATTCAGTTGATTGATTAACCATCAACAATGGTATCAGGGATTGTCATAGAAAATTTTAATTACAATTTGGTCAAGAGAATTAACTTTTTACAACTAATTTAATTGTAACTATTATTATGATAATATAAAATAAGAAAACAATATCCGGGCAACTATTAAATGTAATAGATTTTGATTAACCATCATCATCATCGTGATTTAATCAAAATACTAAATTTGATCATGATGATTAACTGTTACGATCAACTACAATCAGTTAATTGTAATACAACAAAGACAATAACAAATCACAGTAATCTAACCAATAACAATTTAACCAACAATCTTAATTACATACAGAAAAGTATTGATGATAACTTATATTCAATGTAATTGTAATTGTAATTATTGTAACAGCGAGAGTTTCAAGAGATTGTTATTTTTTTCATTCGGGTAACAATTTAAATTATCAACAATCATCAATAATGATGATTAAATTTGGGACACAATTGAATTTAATCCATCTAATGATGATTAAGAATTAGAAATGAGAGAGAGAGAGAGAGAAAAGTTCTGATATTGTATTATCAACTATACTATTTACTTAGTATTAATGATTAACATTAATCAAATCTGTTAATTCCTACCGATTATGAGAAAATAATAGATAAAGTTGAATGATGATCAAGATGAGGATTAAGATGATAAGGGATGAAAAGAAGGAGCAAAAACAGTGAGAGGTTTAGCAAGTTAAAGGTAAGATGATGATGATAAGTTATCATCATCATCAAAGTCCGGCCTTTTGAGTAGATGTGACTTGATATCAGTGAGAGTGATGAAGATGAGGATGATTGTGATGATGTACAGAGATGACAAGATGATGAGGATGAGGAGGAGGATCAATGAAATAGTAAAAATCATTATAATCATCAATGTCCATCCTCAATATGAATGGTCATCATTATTGATAAGCCTAACTGGACTCAACATCTTTATATATAAATAAATTGGTAAAAAGTTTCAAATTCAGTTGATTAGTTGAATTTGATTAGCTAATTGTAAATTTGTTTTCTTTCAAATTTTCTTATATTATTAATATTTGTTATATACATGAGTTCCTATCGTTTTTAATTATTTAATCATCTTAATTATCATTGAGTTTCCATTGTTTTGTTTAGATTTTGTTATTACACTTTTTTACATTTACTTTCCGTTTTATTTTATTATATTAGTGATCAGTTTAACAATTAATAATAAGCTGCCTGAAAATGAGCAAACAATCAAGTTTAATCATCCTTCATTTGGTGATTGTTACCCTAATTGTTATGTTAATTGTTCCCTGTCAAGTTAACGGATTCAAGAAACTTTTCTACAAAAAGTTAATCAAGGCTGGGATATTGGGTAAACTTTTACTCGGAGGTAAAAAAGTTATCATTGCTTTCCCAATGCCGATTCCAATGAGGTAAGTTAATTGTTACAATTAACATTTAATCACTTAAACACTCTTACTAGTTATATGTAGTTTTATCAATAAGGATGTTGAGATGATTTAATTTGATTAATGAAAACATTAGTAACAACTTGTTAATCAATGTTGATTATCAGTGAAACTTGTTAATCAGTTGATTTATATAAAGGTTTCTGTTTACTTAAACTATCAACTATTAAAACTAATCAACAAAGTTGTAATAGCAACAATTAAGATTTCTTAACATTATTATTACCGGTAGATAATTGATTATAATTTAAATTGTTCTTATTGTTATCGTTGCTTGAACACGGCAACAATAAGAGCACAATTAAAGTTTTGTTTCATGAAGAAAAAGTGAATTAATTTGTTATGATTAATCTGATTTTTCTCGGTAGAAGTCATGAAATGTCCTCGCCCTGGGGCAATGGCGTTGGTTTTGGAGGTGGTGGAGGATTCGGAGGTGGCAGTTGGCCACCAAGCATGTGGAACGGCGGTGGATGGGGGGAATCTCCATCACCTTGGTCTTTCTAATTGTAACAATTAGTTAAATGGATAAGGTAACAACCGAAAACTTTGTCTCTCTTAATTGTAATAACCTCCAAAAACGAAACAACAACAACTAACTAACTTTAAGAAAGTATATCAACCTGTTAATTGTACAATCTCAACAAACTTATATTATATATTTAGTAACAATTAATTTCCGTTTTTAACTTTTTTCTTTTAAATTACTTTTCTTGTCTTAATTTACTATGAGCGTTCATTGCTAAATTAACTGGATAAAACGCTCAAGAGAAACAAACTAATTGATGATAATAAAATTACATGTCTTACTATTCATCTTAATTATCATTTCCTTGCAATATCATCATTAACATCATCATTAACATGGTGATGGTCAAAAATTCATGGGTCAAGACACTTTGATTATCATTTCCTTGTTTTCTTCATCTGTTCATCTCTTATATAAGGTAAAGGTGAGTTGTCTATGTGATATATTGTTCCAACTATTTTGTGCGTTTTTTTTGATTGTTTTGCAATTTAGTCTACTTGATTTTATCATCTATCAATTTAATCGTAACAGGAAATTGTCGCAAGAGAAAAACAAAAAAGGTGAACGATAAAGTAATAGAACCGTAGCTTACCTTGGCTTCAGGACTTGAATTACTTCGAGCACGAACAAATTGTTCACCCAAGCCGAGAGATGATGATAATTTGTTGTTAGATGTTGTTGTTGATCTTTGTGATTGTTGTTGTTGTTTAGCCTCGGGAACATTTTGATTAACGAAATGATGATAACTCTCACCACCGATTGTTGGATCTGTTGATTTGATCTTTAAACTTACAATTGTAGCTATTGTAAAGAGAATAAGAAAAACAATTGATTAATTGATAAATTGTAAGAGAGATTAATCAATTTGATTAACTGACCACTTTCATCATCTTCACGAGTTGAATCGGAAAACCATGTGGTCCGTTTATTGCTTGGATTGATTTTATATCCTCTGTGGTTTGCAGTCCATTTGATGAATTTAAATCCACCATCATGGTCACTGGCTCGTTTATCCGATTTATTGGCAAATGAATTAAAATTATTACTTGGATTAGGATTAACTGATATTTCTGGTGATAAAGTGACTCCGGATAATATTATTGAAGACTCTCTCAAAGGTGATGCTGAATCATTTGTATTATTAACAGTTCCATTGGCAGCTTCATTGTTGCTATTAATTGATGACGATGATGATGATGAACTTGAAGATGAGGTTGATATTGATGAAGATGATGATGATTTAATTGTTTTCACTTTCAAACCAACATCTTCAACCTTAAGTGATCCATTAATCTCATTGTTATTGTAAATGAGATCATTATTATTATTTAAATTGTGATTCTTATTGTAAATCTTATGGTAATTAGTTAATACCAATGATGTTGCTCCTTCCTTATCATTTTCATCACAATTAAGTGTTGTTAAAGTTTTCATTGTTGATGATATATTATTGATTGTTTTCAGTCTTGATTTTTCATCTTCATTATTAGTTTTATTACCATTTTCTTGATCACTCTGAATGTAAAATAATTAGAAAAAAGATAAATAATAATAATAAAAATCAATATAATGAAACATAAAAAAAAGTCATTGATTGAATGTCAATCAATGAAGACAATCAAGTGAAAAATAATATAATGTAATAACAATCATAATGATGGCGATGATGATAGTAATCAGTATGGATTAATAAGGAAATCAATTCATCCGAGAGTAAGGTTAATATAATTAGTGTGAATATTAATGATGATTAACTTATTAATTTTCGTTGATTGTTATGATTATCATATCATTTTTATTGCTACTACTTTTCCGATTTTCTTACCTGAGTCAATTCATTGAAATTATTGAAAAAATTTCTTACATCGGGTCTTTTGGTTCCTCTGATTGTTATTATTGATTCAATGATGATGAGGAAGATGAGGAAGATAAGAAAAAGAAAAAAAAATCATTATCATGTAATAAAGAAAGACAATTAAAAGGTTTCTTCCTGTTTCCTTCCTACATTGACAATATCAATCTAATTACGATGATATCGATAATCAATTTTCTCGTTGTAATGGTTTTGATTTCAAGTTATTGATTAACAATTTACAGATTGTTGTTGACTGATGGTAAACAATTAAATTAAATACTCACACTATTTTAACTCTTCTATCATTGGAAGGTACAATCCGACGATCAATCAAACTTTTTAAAGGTGAACAATCATCAATTAAATCTTCAAAATGATCTAAACAAATCTCATTGTCTTTGGGCATGATGATGATGGGGAAGATGAGGATGATCAAGATGATTAGTGAGATGATTAAATGTTGTTGTTAATTGTGTGTTCCAACTAGTGTATCAATTGTTGCCAACTACTTGACATGTGAATGACGATTAACTTTGATTTCTATGTTGATTTGGTTTATCTTGTTGGTATAATGTTATCAATATTGTTGATCCATATTATTAATATGATGACGATGAAGAAAGGTAAAGAAAAGGGATTGATATAATAATTAAAAATTAGATGGTTATGATGAGCACAAAACAATTAAGGTACACAATTAAGTATTGATGATGACACTCTCACGACAGGAAAGATATTCACACTGATTTAATCCAAAATTGATTAATACTGAGAGAAAGTAATAAATTAAATGGTTCCTAATGTTGATTAAATGATTAAAATCATCATTAACTTATTCTGATTTCCATTGATTTTCCTATGAATTGAATTATTGTTAACCTGAAATTATCAAAAGTATTAACAATGATTCAATTGATTTGTACATTTAAAGTGAAACATGTGAAAATCAAGCAAACAGAAAAACAAAATGGTAATTAAATTGCTCATTTAAAAGGTGGTTTAAAACAATTAAAAATTGATGGTTAAAGTTGATTGTTATTACTTGTAGATTATGAATAAATTTCCTCAATATTGTAACATAAGAAACAATATGAGAAACATGATCAAGTTGTTTTGGTGAAAAAAACTGACACCAGAATCAAATTAATTGTATCACCTTTTTGGTTTCGACTTGTCTACCTTACTCTCTCTCTCTCTCTCTTTACATCCTTCTTTCTCCCTCTTCATCATTATCATCATTAACAGCCTCTGCTCTCTCTCTTTCTACACTCACTCATTTTATCTTCTCTCTCCCCTAAGCTTTTTAATTCATTAATAAGTAATTCACAGTAAAAGCAACTAATTCTTGCTCTTGCTCTCTCGTTCTGTCTCTATCTTTTTCTCTCTCATTTTCATGATATTCACAAATCTCTTTCTTTTCTCTCTTAATAATAATATCGTTGCAGTCTGTTGTTGATTCTTTCCAATCCTTACTCTTTAACTGTTCTCCTTTTTCAGCTCCTTGTTGATGTTACTGTTGATCCCGTTAATAGTTAAGAAAATCAAAGTTGGCTTGGGTTGATTAAACATTGACATGGTTGGTTAATCCATGTCATGGATATAAATCGTTGTAAGTCAACTGTCGCAAGAAAATGTTCAGATGAAGATGAAGAACACAAATAAATAAACAGAAAGAAAGAAAGAGAGAAAGAGAGAAAGAAAGAGAGAGAGAGAGAGAGAAAAGGTAAACAATTGATGATCGAAATTGAAAAATATAATTCACTTAAAAAGGTGACAACAGTTAACTATTCAAGTTTAAACATTGATATAATTACCTTAGGCACGGTTAATTTGATTTACTTTGAGAGAGAGAGAGAGAGAGAGAGAGAGAGAGAGAGAGAGAGAGAGAGAGAGAGAGAGAGAGATGATGATGATGATGATGATGATGATGATGGAAGAAAGAAATTGAAAAACAACACTAATCCAAAGAGGTAATATAATCCTTTGATAAGAAATACACATTAAAACATGAAGATGATAAAACGGATGATGAGAGATGATGATGTTTAGAATTGTTTTTTTTTCTCAATCTCATTTATCCTTAAAAACGTAATAAAATAAAAATGTAATTTGTTGGTTCAATTGTATTAATTTTATTCTATTACTTGATTGTTTGGTTAATTTCTCTCTTTCTCAAGAAAACTGTTGATTGTTTGGTAATCATGTTGATTGTTATGATTTGTTTTCTTTTCTTCTATTCTCTGTTGTCATCATTTTTTCTTTCTCTTTTAATGAGTTGAAATCATCTCATTTTACTTTCTCTTCAATACACTTATCTCTCTTTCTCACTCACTAACTCTCTCACTTGGTTGATTATAACCTCGGTAACAATTAAGGGTAAATATTTACTTGATGAAGAAACTATAATCTTCTTCATTGGATCAAGTTGCTTTTTCCTACATTGAGACCAACTCCTTAATCTTACAGAAAAAGCGACTTACCTTTTTATGATCCATGAGAACCGTTAATCGTCAACAAAATCACTTGTTGATGGTTAAGTAACAGTAATTAATTAAATAGAGATGAATCCACACAATTGATAAATGACACTATTCACTTTTGTCACAGATAAATCACCAGTTTCTTGAAACAACAATCAAATCAAGGGGAGAACAGGTAAACACAAAGAGAAGTAAAAAAAATGGAAATCACCAGAAAGGTTAATGAAAATGAAAAGATTCTCAGTCAATTGGTTATTTAAACCAGGCGAATAGAGATTCCAATTAAGTAGATGAAGAAGATTTAACCAAATCAATAAAAATTATGGGTACAAAAAGTGTTTAGATTAACAGATTATTACAAATGGATTAGTTAATCAACCAAACGGTTACTATAGAAATCACTTTTTCTTTTCTTCTTTTCTCTCTTCTTGTTGTGGTTACACCCAAAGGAGAAACAAAAAGAAAAGATTATCTTACACCTTAGGTGAATCTCTATGATTAAAATTACTGGTAATTTAATTAGAAGAAGAAGAAAACAATTAGTTAATCACCGAGAAGAAAATTTAACTGATACAATTGGAGAGACACTAAGAGATGAAGTGACTTGTTGACTTGAAGAATTGAAAATGAAAACAAAACAAAAATGGAGGGAAAATGTTTATTCATCGGTTGACTTTCTGATTAGAATTTTAATTTTAAATTCCAATTGATTGTCATTAATTCCCAGGGTTTTAATTTCGTTTTAAATCACAATTTAGTCTTCAATTCACTTGTGAACATTTTGGTTAATTGTTCGCATTAATTGCGAAAAAATTTCAATCAAACAATCAAATCACTTTTTCTATTGGTTTGAAATTTAATTGTTGTTGTTTTTGGAGGACCGAAAGTTAAAACCAATCAGAATAATTAAAAGTAATTAATGTGATCATCTTTCCTTGTTGATCAGTTCATATGTTTATGGGTTTTAATTAACAATTAAGTGATTTGTTTGTTCGTGTTAATTGATTTCTACAATTTCTATGGGTTAATTTTAAACTAATTGTTAAAGTGATTTGTTTGTATTTCTTTCATCACATTTTCGCGTTAATTGTTGTATTGTAACACGATTGTGATTATTTGGCTAATTAGTTGATTAAATTAGTGACAAAGGTTCGATTTTTTGATTGATTTTCGTTTTTTAATTGAAAACAAATTGGACAATTAAAAGGATTTGGTTTTCTGTTCCTTGGAGTTTTTTGTGATCATTTGGATTCCTCATCCATTTAAATTACTTTTTTCATGTTGTTTTATTTACAATTTTATCAAATCAACAATTGAATCAACTTGATCTTATTGTAATTAAATTGTTCCAACAATTGAATTGATTGTCAACAATAATTGACAATTCCAGTGATAATCGTTTTCTTATCCAATTGGTTTCTGTGAATCAATGGTAATGATGATGATGATGATGATGATGATAGATTCGAGGCTATAATTACATGAGAGATATAACAATTAAATAATAGACAGCAATTAACGGAAGAGAGAGGTGATAATACAATTTAGTATTCATGAAGATTAAAACATAAGAAATGAAGTAACAATTAAGGTAAGAGAGAGAAAACAATCAATGATTAAACTAATAGAAATGAGAAATTAGGTAAATAATAATAATAGTTAATGACAATTAGTAAACAAAGTTTTAAATAAATCTAACAAAATGAATAAAACAAATTTTAACAACAATTTAGGATTAATTAAGCAATTAAATACAATGAGAGAGCTGAATACAATTAAAGAGATTACATTAAGTTAATCTTGGTGCTTTGACAATTATAACTATTTGATTAATGGCAATTACGAGATTTTTGTTTTTCCAATCAATTAGTTTGTTGTTACAATTTGAATCACATTCTGTTGTTTTCCATTGTTTTGATTTCTTGCAGTTAATTAGTAAATTAAAGTTAAATTACAAAAAAAAGCTACATGGCAATTGAAGGGATTTGCTAACAATTAGCAAAGATGAAAGGAATCAAAGTATTTTTTTTACAATCAAGATGCAATCAAAGGGAGTAAACAATTTAGAGAGGTGATGGATAATACATGGAATAAGAAAAACAATTAAGTTAATTGTTGAGAATCAAGAAATTAGAGGAAACAAAATATACAAATGAGAAGAAGAGATTTTGGTAAAACAAAACAATAATCAAGGTAATCAAACATAATAATTAACAGAAATACATCAATAAGGATAAGGTTTACTCCTTAATTGTTTCAAATTAAGTGAGTTTACAAGGCAAGGGTAGAGAATGATTAAGATAATTAGTCAATTGTGGTTTCAAGTAACAGAATTTGAATGAGACAATTCAATCAATGAAATTTTTCATCATTGATCAGTAATTAGTTGTTCCAGTGATGATAGTTAAAGTTATCATTGTAATTAAGGTGTAATTGCGATCAACAATTAAATGTGGTTTATTCTCTGATGATTAATTCCAATCTTGGATATAATTGAAAGTTTGTCGTGATCATGATGTTGGTTAATTAGATGAGAGGGAAACGAAAAATTAATTTACAATCAACAAAATGATAACAAAAAAAAGAGGTGATGATGATGCTAATTAATGAAGTAAATCAATGATGAATAGTATCAATTGTCTTCCATATGTGGTAATTGTTAAAGGACGAAAAATTGTAAATGTAATTGTAGATGAAAATTAGGCAATCATTTAGGATTTGGTTTGTTGGTCATTGCTTCAATTTGATTATAGTAATTAATTTGACTTGATTGTGTGAATTGTTCAGCAATTCAAAATTTGGTGATTAACAAATCGTTGTTGATTAATCTTTTTGAATGATGATGAGATTAATTATCAGCTGATTACATTAATCACTATCGGTTGCAGTGATTTTAGCAAAGTCTCGATTCTTGGATAAGTTAATTGTTAGACCATTATGATGACCATTAAGACCATTATCTCCATCATCATCTTCCTCTTCATCTTCTTCCTCATTTTCATCTTCTTCTTCCTCATCAGCTCGATGATGATCACCGTTAGAACCACCGACGACAATATCTTCCTCTTCTTCATCATCAAACTCCTCGAGAACACATTCCAATGGTGGTTCGTCTAATAGTTGAGATAAATGAGCTGAAGAGTTAATTAGATGGGAATTAAGCAATAAACCGGAAGAAGGACCTGAATGGCCTAAATAATGTTGCATCAGATCGCGTGAATTGATAAATGTTTTACCACATCCGGGAAAATCGCAGCAAAAGGTATCTTCTTCAATCGAGATATGTCTTCGTGTGGACAAATCTTTTAATTGGGTTGATGGTTGTTGTTGTTGTTGTTGTGGTTGAGGTTGATCATCTTCTTCTTCCTCATCACCATCTTCCAAAACGATCCAACTGATTGATTCACTTCTTGCTCGAGCAGCGGCAAGATTACGAGCTAAATTGATCAGTGCCGTTAAATCAGCGGTATTATTTAGGTTATTAAGATTGACCATTGGTGATGGATTGTTGTTACTATTAATGGTGTTCGCTTGATTGTTGGTTGGATTTTTCGTATTATTTTGATTCCTATTGTTGGTGTTGTCTTTATTATTACGATTATTGTTCATCCTATGGGTGATTATGTGACGATTCAGATGATATTGACGTTTAAAGCTCCACCCGCAGCCTGGAAATGTGCATGCATATGGCCTGTCATTGTAGATCATTGGGGTTTCAGCTGATCGATTGACGGATGTTGGTACCATTGAAGAGGATGACGATGAAGCGGTTGAAATCGATGTTGATGTGACTGCTGATGATGGAGATGAGGATAGAGATGAGGATGAGGAGGAGGAAGAGGAAGATATTTGTAGTAAACCATTACCACCATTGTTGATCGGTGTTGGTGTTGGGTGTAGACCGAAATTGGGTGTTAATCGACGATTAACCTTTGGTGCTGGTTTGGCCATTTTGTGGGTTTCTACTAAGTGTCGGATTAAATGGGAGTTTTTAGTGTAAGTTTTATCACAACCAGGTAGTGTGCAGGCATAGGGTCGAGGTGAACGTAAAAATTTAAGAGGATGAGGTGGCCTTAATAAATTATGAGAATCCTCTTTGTGTCGGATTAAATGGGAATTTTTTGTGTATGATTTGTCACATCCAATGGCATCGCAAACATAACGACGATGGTCAGATGAGGGAAGAAGAGGTGAAGATGAAAATGGGGTGGACAGTTTATTGGTCATTAGGGTTGTGTTTTCTTCATCATTCCATTCTTGGCCTTCCACTTTGATGCAAACTTCGGGTTCAACCAACGAGTGCACATGAAATAGGTGAATATTAAGCTCATTTTTGGTGTTGAATCGCTGCTTACAACCGGTAACGTAACATAAATGGAAACTGTAAGTTAAAGCCTCCCTAAAGACGGAAAAGGAAGTACAAGTGGAAAGAGAATGAAAATTTTAATTAGTCAATTATCGAATTAATTAGTGGGTTAGAATTTAATTAAATTGGCCAAATCTTTAGGATCACATCTCAATCATATCATATGCCCAAAGAGGGTCGTGATTATTGACCATTGAGGTGAACGTGCATTGATCTCGATTCGTTGACCCTCTTCCTCTTTTGGTTTCTCTTTCTAATTTACTCACTTTTCTCTCTCTCTCTTCTCAATACTTTCCCATTTTTTTCTCGCTTATTAAGTTGAATATTATTCTTGTTTACAAGCAACATGGAGTAGAAAATTGGAAATGATTGTGATAGTTTTTTTCTGCTTTTCATCAATTCTTGCTGAGTGAATAATGGTTGGTGTGTTTTTTTGTTACTTTAAGAGGTTCCAAGTGAGAGAGAGAAAGAGAGAGAGAGAGTCATTTGGCTACCTTTTTATGCTAACTATTTTATGAGTGTGTTAATACTCAACTTCACTCACACACTTTTACAAACAAACGAGTGCGGGGTTGACTGCAGGCAAGGTGGGTGGGTAGGTTAACGGTAATATAATGGTGAGTAAATATACATTTGACCGTTAGGATGTAGTTGATTCGGCTGGTGATGGAGGACAAGGAGCATGATTTAGATGTAGAAAGAGAGGGCATGATGATGAAAAGGCAGAAAGCAAAAGAGAAAGGAGAGGGAGAGAGAGAGTAATTGTAGAAGAGAAAAAAAGTAAAACAGAATGAGAGCAAAAGGGAAGGGAGGGAGAGCAAGAAAAGCAAAATTGAAAAGCAAAAAGGAAGATGTGAAAAGGAGCATTGAGGGAGAGAAAGAGAGAGAGAGAGAAAGGTTTATTCAATCATATTAGTGACCTAAATCTCCATGAAAATGGCTCACAAACAGAAACACTCACACACTCAGATACTCAAAAAACCAGAATGAAAGTTAAACGGGGCTAAACCAACTGAGAGGGAAAAAACCCTCCGAAAAGTTTTCTTTTTATCTTTATGCTGGAATGAAAGTGACGTCCGCTCCCTCTTATCTTCTGTCTCTCTCTTTCTCTCTTTTCTCTTTCATTTTAGTGTTCAATTTGCTCTCGCTCTTCCGTGATGGTGGAAAAGAGGATGAGAGTGAGTGATCGAGAAAGAGAGTGGATAGTGAGAGAGATAAAGATAATGAAAAGACAGAAAGAAAGTGGAAGATGGAGATAGTAAGAAGATGAAGAAAGAAATTGAACTAAAAGAAAGAGGTCAAGAAAAAGAGGTCGAGATGTGTTTTGTTTACGTTTTCTAACAAGATGACGAATACAAGACAGAACAAATTATCTTATTTTCTCTCTCTCTCTCTTCTCGAACTGGAAAAAAGAAGATGATAACATCTTAAACTCTCTCTCTCTCTCTTTCTCTCAATAAAATGAAGCCTTTGTTGCCAAGCTTAAGTCCAATTGAAATGAATGCACGAAGCTAATCCTATCTGGTTGATCGAGAGGTCAAAAGGGTGAACATGTTATAACTTTCAGTACATGTAAGGATAATAATATTGATGATGATGATGATGATGATGATTTGGCCAACAAAATTATTCTTTTCCTTGGAAAAGGTAAAATAAGTAAACAGTAACCAGTTTTATCCATAGGCTATGAAAGAAAAAAACCAGAAAAAGGAGGGGCTCTTTTCTCCTCCTTTTAGGTTAGTTACTGTCTAAGGAAAAATGGACTTTACTCGATCATGGAAAGTGATTAATCTTCATCCACTAACCTTAATTTAAACCCTTGACCAGAGGATTGGACTGGAGTTGATGTTGTTGTTACTTGTTGTTGGGGTCCATTGGTTGGTGTTTTATTTGTGGCTACCTTTTTGTTAATCGATAAATTGTCGTTACTATTGTTGTTGTTGATTGAAGATGGATTATTATTATTGTTGGTATGATGGTTATTATTTGATCTAGAATTGGAGGTGGTGTGGGTTGGCTTGAAACCAGGGTGAACTCGCTCATGATGACGAACTACATGATTGGTTCGAGTGAAAACCCATTGACAACCAGGAAAACCACATGGATACTTCCGTATTTTAGCTTTATCAATACATCCATTGGGTGGAAGAATAGGCGGTGGAGGCCTACAATTGGTCTTTTTAACTACCGGAAACAGAAGTTTATCAACAACATAGGGTGTCGATTGTTGGTTAAACATTGATGATTGAATGTAGGGTTAGAGAAAGAGAAAAGTGTGAAAATGGGTGAGAGAAAATGCCGAAAGAGCGAAAGCTCCAATTACTTTTGCGTTTTTTATCTGCTTTACAAATATAAGATTTAGCTTTATAAATATTTTTCTCTCTCGCTCTCTCTGTGTCTCTTTCCCTCTCTCCGAGACTTCCTTGATTTTCTCTCTGAGGAAAAGAAAATGAGAGACACCCACTGGTGGAAAATGGCCAACAACCAGTACGAAAGTAAAAATCACCAAAACTGTTTGAATGAATGTTAATCATACAACATGAAAGTATTCAAGATGAAAAGGGTAACCACACATACACAAAGTATCTAAAAATTGAGACCAATTTTTGAGGATGATGATGGTGATTGAGAGAGAAGATAATTAGTCGATGAAGAAAACAAAAATCGAAGGTCGAATATTATCCAAATATTATTATTATTGTTTCTATAAATTATCACAGAGAAAAAATTAAAGAGAAATGGTAGAAAAAAAGTAAAGATGGTGAAACAAGACACACGAACGAGGAGAGCAAAGGAGAGCAAATGTTTAAGTAGAAGAAGAAAAAAAAACAAAAAGATAGAAAATGAAACTGATTGATGGAATATTATTATTATATTCCACAGTAGTTATTACACACACAGTTATTATTATACAGGGTGTTAGATAATAAATCGTTTTGATAATAATAATAATAAAAAGACTTCACTCTATGCGCGAGACAAGAAACAGAAAAATAAACCAAGAACAGAAAATGTTTGTTGACATTTGCGAACAGTTTTTTTCCTCCACTCACCAGATGGCACAATTTTCAATTCGAATTTTTCTTCTTTTTAACAACTAACGACATCTAATGGAAAGTTTCATCACTCAAATGAAAACTTCTCTTTTGTTTTTCTCCAATCTACCAACAGATGGAGCTACTTATTGATAGAATTTGGAAATGAACGGTCACCGCCATCTGGCGAAACTTCTCCTCACTAAAACGTCGCCATTTTGGTCAAATCAGGAAAGAGAAAAATTTTTTAGTCTTTCTTTTTGATTTTCTATGTTGTTGAAATCTTCACCTCGGTGTTTAAAATAGTTAATTTTAATAGAGAAATAATTATTTCTTTTGTGTTAATTAAATTGTCTTTTAACGAGTGTACAACAATTCACCTTTAAAAGTAATCACTTTTTCTTTTCTTTTTGTATTTAAACTAAAGAACCAAAAATACTAATCCATAACAAAGGTAGGTTGATGTTATAACCTTATAACTATAATGTATTTGTATGTGTGTGAGTTGAATGTATACAATGCCTTATATTTTTGACTATTCATTTAGACCCTTAATTATTTGCATCTTTTCATTTTGTTTATTTAAAATTTGTTGTTTTCATTAGAACTGCAATTATTGTAATTTAAAGAAGGTAAATTAATTATTTCTATTTGTATTTTTCTTTTCGCTTCTTTCTGCTCCTTTTTCTTCTTCTCTCTTTTTCTCTTTCTTTATTTTTTTTCTCTTCTCTCTTTTTCTCTTTCTCTCTCTCCGTTGGTAAAATTTTTTAGCATCTCGGACTTCAAGATGACAGATACCCGACGTCGGGTTAAACTTTATGCTTTGAATGCAGATCGTCAATGGGATGATAAAGGGACTGGTCATGTATCATCTTCGTATGTTGACCGTTTGAAAGGAATGTCTCTTTTAGTCAGAGCCGAGTCAGATGGGTCTACCCTTCTCGAGTCAAGAATTCAACCTGATACCGCCTATCAAAAGCAACAGGTAACAAAAAGACGCTTAATTATTCAATCAACTAACCATCGTTTCTCTATTACATTAATATTTAACTTTCCCATCGTCTTCTCTATTTGTTTATATTATTTCTTGTTTATCTTTGACAATTTATATTTTAAATATCTAATCCTTTCTCTTCTCTCTCTTCCTCCCTCTCTCTCTCTCTCTCTATCTATCTATCTCTTTTCTCTTCCTCCCTCATTCTATTCTCATTGTTTTTCCTTATTTTAACGCATATTTTATCTTTTCTTTTCTTCTGACCCTAAAGGATACCTTAATTGTTTGGTCTGAAGGTGACAATTATGACTTAGCTCTTAGTTTTCAAGAAAAAGTAGGATGTGACGAGATATGGGCGAAAATATGTCAAATTCAGGGTAAAGATCCATCAGTTGATCATACTCAAGAACCAATGGAAGAAGAAGATGAACGTTTTGAAGAAACTTCTGATGCCATTGAATTACCTCCATGTGAAGTGGATAAATTAGAAGAATTAAATGAACTAATCGCCAGTTGTCTTGTTCACCCAATGAAAAGAGAGCGACTCGCTTTGGCACTGGAAAATGAAGATTATATTAAAAAGCTTTTAAAACTTTTTCATCAATGTGAGGAAACCCATAATGTTAAATCTCTCCATAAGCTGCATGAAATTTTTAAGAATGTATTCTTACTCAATAAGAATCCTCTTTTTGAAGTAATGCTTGGAGAAGAGACACTTTTCGACGTTATCGGTGTTTTCGAATATGATCCCAATCAACCACAACCCAAACGACATAGAGAATATCTTAAATCTGTTTCCCGGTTTAAAGAAGTAATACCCTTTGGAAATGCTGAATTAATTAACAAGATTCATCAAACCTATAGAGTGCAATATATTCAAGATGTTGTCCTACCAACACCAACAGTTTTCGAAGAAAATATGCTATCCACCCTTAGTTCTTTTATATTCTTCAATAAGGTTGAAATTGTTTCTTTAATACAAGAGGATGATAAATTTTTACGTGAACTGTTCGCTCAAATAACCGATGAATCTACCAATGTAGATAAAAGGAAAGATCTTGTTCTCTTTCTTAAAGAATTTTGTACATTTTCCCAAACCTTACAACCTCAAGCAAGAGAAAATTTCTTCAAAGCCCTTTCAACCCTTGGAGTGCTCCAAACCCTCGAAGTAACCCTTTCGCTGGATAACATTGCGATTCGATCAGCGTCTGTTGATATATTAACCTATGTTGTTGAATATAGTCCATCTATGGTTCGAGAATATGCCCTTAAACAAGAAGGAAACTGTGATGAGGTAAGTTTATCTTTCTTGTTTTTTTTGTGCATTTCCATCATTCGTTTTTTTCTCAACGATTTACAAAAATTGAGTAACATTGTTTACACCCAAGAACAACGTTAAACCCATAACACCAGAACGAAAAGGAAACCTATCTTTATCTTCATCTCTTTTTTGGTAAACATTGTTAACCTTTTTTTGTTTTTTTTTGTTTTATCTCTCATAGGATCAGTATATTATCAATGTAATGATTGATCAAATGATCTGTGACCCCGACCCTGATCTAGGGATGGCAGTTCAATTATCAAGTATATTACGGCTTCTCTTGGATCCCGAGAATATGATTACTGCCTCCGCTGTCAATGTAATTATTGTTTTCTTATCTATTTAGTTTTACTATCGATCATTATTACTCACTATTTTTTACTTCATATTTTTACCTGTGTGTATTTTTTCATCTTTTTTGTCTCTCAATATTACAGAAATCAGAGAAAAACGACTTTCTTGTCTATTTTTACAAACACTGTATGCATGTGTTGGTTGCTCCTGTTTTAGCAGCTACATCAGATGAGAGACCGATCAGAGAGGATGGTAGAATGGCTCAGCTTCTAAGTATAATTCTTGAATTAATGTCATTCTGTGTCGAACATCATTTGTATCATATTAGAAATTATATTATTCAACGTGAACTTCTAAAGGAAATATTGGTTCTCATGATGTCAAGACACACATTCCTGGTGCTCAGTAAGTTTCCCTTCTTCTTTTTTTCTCTTCTACTGTCATTATCAA
Organism: Panonychus citri; assembly: GCF_014898815.1. NCBI lineage: Eukaryota > Metazoa > Arthropoda > Arachnida > Trombidiformes > Tetranychidae > Panonychus > Panonychus citri. The sequence continues at coordinate 864,149 of NW_026515505.1, read as the reverse complement.
CATTCATTCATTCAAAACATAATATCGATTTTTTTTGCTCTTCTATTCATCATCATCTCATTTCCCTCTTTTTTCTTCTTTTTTTCCTCTTTCTCTTCTCTCTCTATCTTCTTTCTCCTACTTTGTTCTTTTAGGCGCACTTCGATTTCTGCGCAAGATTATCGGTTTAAAAGATGAATTTTACAATCGACATATAATAAATGCTAATCTATTTGCACCGGTTGTTGAAGCCTTTAAACAAAACAATGGACGTTATAACCTTCTTGATTCTGCAATAATTGAAGTGTTTGAATTCATTAAGACGGAAGAGATTAAATCTCTCTGTGTGCATATTGTGGAGGTTTTTGGTAAATACTTGGACCAAATTCAATACGTTGGAACCTTTAAAGGATTACGGCAACATTACGAACAATATCAAGATAAACTAAAAGATAGAAATTCGTTAGAAAGGTTGGTTTTTACAATTAATTTATCATTTTCATAGTTGAACTTTTTTTTTCTCCTGTGGGTCGATTTTTGCATTTTTCTTCTCTCTCGATATAATTGAGTTTGCTCAGTTTCTATCATGATTCTTTTTCTTGTCATACTGATGCTCCTGTACATTTTGAGCCTTCACCTTTAGCTCAATCGATTTTGTAAATTACTCTGGTTGTGTCCATGTGAGCTTTCACTCAACATTTTATGTTATTAATTTTATTTCTTTCATTTTTATATATCTTTTTTCCAGCTCACCAGTTATTATGAGAAATGAAAGGTTTAGACGTGATCCACGTCAATTGGATGAAGATGAAGAAATATGGTTTAACAATGACGAAGAGGAAGATGGAATGGACAATAATCTACAAGGATCATTAAGCTATAAACTAGAAGCTGAATTTGACCAATTCAACAAGAAGATATCTGAAAAAAAGTCAACTTTAAGTAATTAATAAATAGATTTATATATTTAGATTATGTTCGAGCATATATATTTTATAAGATTCTAATTGTTTTCCCTTTTTTTCAGGTTTATCTTATGCAGATTTAGAAAATGTTAAAAAATATAATGATCTTGATGTGAAAACAATGAATAGATCAACGAGCCCTCGTAGGACAACTCCATTAACTGCCTCACAGACATCACCTAGTTTACCTCATGTGGAAGTTCAAACCACTCGTAAGGTACGTTCAAAGGTCGAGATCCATTTCACATGGTCAGCATCTACTCGCCACAAATAGCAGAATGGAAAAGACAAGATCTGAGAGAAACAAAACATCCCAAGTTTTCATTGTATTGGAATTCAATCGAAAAGATTTTTTCTTTTTAAATGATTAGTTAGCTCAATCTACTCTTCATCTTTACTACCTTTGTGTTTTTCTTCTCATCTTCAGTCTCTCTCGCTCGCTCCCTTTTCTCCTATTATCTGTTCTCCTTCTGTGACCAAAGTTCATCTCAAGTGACTGATTGTATAATTGATTACATCAATACTACAATTACTGTGATGCTTTTTGCCTCTTGTTCATTTGCTCTCTCCCTCTCTCTCTCTCCCTCTCTCTTACTTTCTCTCAATTCTCGTTTATATTGTTGTGTAGAGGTCAATCATAATCACGAAAGGTCATTACCACCATTCTAGCAGCAGATAGTAAGAGAGAGAGAGAGAGAGAGAGAGAGAGAAGAAAAGAAGAAAGAACGTTTATCCTTTCATTACAGTTAAGCCTTAAACATAACGATGTTTAATTTGATGTGTATTTAATCATTTGATTTTCTTCCTCTTTCTCTTCAAGGTGCAAACTCTTTTGTTTCACTCATTTTTATTCTCTTAATGGTTAAAGCAACTGCCTCTAAGAAGGAATAACAAAGGCAACTAATTAGAAAGTTGTGCTTTTTTCCCTTCTCTCTTTAGCAAGAAGTTCTTTTCTCAATATTTTTACATTCTAATAATCTACTCACTATTTTCTTTTTTACTCATATTTCTGTGATCTTCCCATTTTCAAGGTTGATTTTTTTTCTCTCTTCCACTGATAATTAGGTCTGAAAAATCTTTGAGACTTTAAAGATGATATAATAATTACGATGAAGCAAGAGAAAGAGATAAGAAGAGAGAGCAGAACACAATTCTGAATCCTTTCTTGGTAAACCTTTGTGTCTCATTTACAATTACAAGAAAGAGAAGAAGCAGAAAAACATCAACAGTAGAAAGATGAAGATGAAAAGGGGAAAATAAGATGAACATAAAGAGAAGAGAGGGAAACACACAGATCATTGCTTGTGTGTCTGTTTTTTTCTCTCTTCATCCTCAAGTTCTGAGGATGAAGTAGAAGCAACAAAAACACGATTAACCGGTTTTGTTACGTCACACGACCTACACGTTAATCCCGAAAATGATCAGATCGTGGTAACTGGTTTTGTTGTGAGGTGTCGCTTTTCCCTCTCTCTCTCTTTTTCTTTTTCTTGTTTTTGTTTTTCTTTCTCATTCAATTATGCAATTAATTTTCTCCATCATCTTCCTTTGTTATCGTTACTGATTAATCTTGGATAATTTTACGATATCACAATCATTCAGATATCATTAAGCATCTTTCATTGTCATTAGAAACCGATACTGTAAATATAACCGCAATTAAGACTTTGTTTGATAAGATGTAGCTTTTTCATTTGACAGATGATGTTACTTTTTAGTTTTTTTAGGTGTGGCTTTGTTTATATACGTTAGAATACATTTTTTGTGTATATGTGGCTGGAAAATACTTAATATTTTTCTCAGTTTGGAGCTTCTTCACGCGAGAATATTTTTTGTTTTAAAATCAATTTAATCACTTTTGTAATTATTATGTTTTCATCTAATAATTTTTACCTTTTATATTTTTTCTTTGTATTTTTAAGCAGGGAGGCCTAGTGGATTATCCTGATGAAGATTCAGATGAGGAAGACAATGGAGACGAGGGAAACTTGGCTCACACTAAAAGAGCGAGATTAAGCTCTTAGTAAATAATTAATTATCTAATTTTGTTCATATATATTATTATTATATTATTTACCTTAATCAAATCATCTTCGCCAAATTATGTGAAGCGGTAACATACACAAAGAGCAAGCAAAGAAAAAAAACAAAAAAAAATCCAAGCGAACGATTTTTTTTACACATATTCTTAGCTTACAATTTAACAAAGTGCTAAATTAATTGCCAGAAGACGAAGGGAAAATTGAATCATTTTTTGTCGATCAACAAATTCGTCTAAAAGCAATGCAAGAAACATCAACCCAGCGATCAGACCCAGAGGAGTGGAAAATATCAACACCGACTGATCATTTTTGCCACCACCATAAATCACCAACATCAACAACAAGTGAAGACTAAAAAGCAAACAAGGTTTACCATCGTCTTTGTGAAATTTTTTTCTTTTCAATGTATGGAGATGTTCATGTTGGTACAAGGCATATGAAAAACACTCGAGGCAAACACACTCGGAAAGATATTGGCACTCCAAGTATCGGGATTCTAATGATCAGCTGATTTAACACGACAGAGAGACAGTTTTTCCTTCAGCAGTAAATGGACTCAAAGTAAAAGTGTATTATCAACTCACCAACTCCCAAGTCTGATTTTACCAGTCAAAAGAAAAACGATTGTCTCTTCTTCTCTTTCACTCTATTTCTCTCTCTATGACTCTATCAATTCTATCTCTTTTTCTCATATACCTTTATTATCATTGTAAAAAGTGTCCATCATGTCCAACAACAACTACTACTACAAAAAAAACGCATAGTCGCATTTACTAAGTTTTTTTGACGCTGATCAAGTATTGACTAATTTCAGCGACCTTTCCCCCTCCTCCTCCTTCCTAATCAACTCAACAAAAACAAAAATGACCACATCATCTTAGCCAGTCTGATCAATCTCCTTTCACCCTCTATTCTTCCATTTCACTATTCTCCTCTCAATCTTCACTTATCATCATCAACTTCATCGTCGTCATCATCATCATCATCATCTAGCATCAACTCTCTATTTCTTTGCTTACCTTTAATCTTCAATTACAATACCAGCAACAATTTTCGCGCAAAATCTCAGTCTGCCTTGGAGCGCAAATCCCTCTATTCTATTTCTTTCTTCATATATCACTTATCTCTCTCTTTCTCTCCATGTAATCATCTCTCTCTCTCTCTCTCTATCCTTATAAGACAATATTGTGTACAAAGTTATTTAAGATAAAAAAGCTGCGTTAATTTAAATCAACAATTTACCCGAAAACTTTATGATAATCAACACTTTCTCCTCTTCTATGGCAACATGATGTTCACGCTATGTCCAAACAACAGGATCTTTTTTTCACTTTCCATCAATGATTTTCTGTTATTTGATTGTCAACAGTGAAAAACTAATCAACTAAACGAGAGAGCAAAAAATTAATGATGCTAATGATGATTGAATTAATGCTACAAATCAAAAGGAGCTGTTGATTTGATCAATTTCATCTCTCAGCTACACTACTCACTCAAAAAGAATTCAATTAATTGTTGTCATTAATTATAAACAATTCTAACAAACAAAACTTCAAGAATCGTGGCTCAGTTGATTGAAATTAATTTTGGATTATGATTATTGAAGAGTTAATTGTTAGTTGATTGTCTCTCTCTCTCTCTCTCTCTGGCAATTAACTTTCTCCTCCAAATAATCTCTGAGAAAAGCCTTTTAAATTTGCCTGATTATTTGATTAACCGATTGTTTGAAATGTTTTCTCTGTTTTTCTAAATCAAACAATCAACTGATCACCAAACAATTAATTGATTACCATTAATTTTTACCTTCGATAAACTTGATCAACTCCTTGCCTGTATTATCTTGCCATCAACACTGGAGCTGATTTAATTTGGATTATGATGACAAATTAACTAAAAGATGATGATAATTATCTTGCCATAGATGATGATGATTTAAATTGTTTTTAAATTGATTGTGTTGATTAAGGAATCAAATGTTTTTTTCAATTGTTTCTCTACAATCGGTAATCCATTCAGAGGAAGACAAAATTTTTACAGCTCTAATTAGGATTATAAATATTACATATGAAAATAAATCAACTTTTTCGAAACTTAATTGTTACGTTAATTACTGATCATTGATTAGTAAAAACAGAGCAGATTAACTCAGCATCAACAATTAACTCGTGTAAATATATTAACGGTATTTTCTTTTCTTGAATTAAACTTGAATATGATTGTTTATCATTCTAATTGTATTTGGTTTCTTAATCAATTACAATTAATTTGATTAATTGTTAATTGTTGACTATTATGTTTCAATTGTAAAGTTTTTCTTTTCTCTCTGTGAGGTAAATTTAATTTCCTAGTTAACTAGTTGATTTATTAAGTTAATTGTTAACAATACGATTATGTTTCTTGTCTATACAATTGAATTGAGCAATTAACTAATTTCTCAAGGACTTGAAAATTTAATTTTCCGTAACAATTTAATCAAAAGGGAAGTTAAAAAATATCTTAGTTAATTGAAGTCATTGATTTAATTAGAGAGGCGAGTTTGAATTTCTTGTTATTTAATAACAATTAAATTAAATTTGAAACAGTTAACAACAATTGGTGATGAGGAAAATGTTTTAATTGTGATCACGAGGAAATCTAATTGTCAATAATTAGTCAATGAGGAAAAGTTAAACCCGAAAATGTGATGTTAATGTTGTTTGATTTATTTTTGTTAAATTGTTAATTTTATTGTTTCATTTGATTGGATCAACATTCAATTGATTTCTTATCATTAAATATCATAGAGATCTAATTAAATTGCTGATGATGATGATGATGGTGATTAATGTTAATTGTTATTGTTGAGAAGATGAAAAAAAGTTCGAGAAAGTTTTTGTAAAGTTTTTAAAAGTTTCGTTTCTTCATTTATATATAATTAGTTGTTTCTTTTTTTGTTCGTAACACGATTAACACACAGAATTTTGATTATCCACTAAATTAACAACAATTAGTAAATTAATTAGTTGATAGTTCGAAGTCAGAAGGAAGAGGAAATTGTTCTGTATTTAATGTTATATAATATTTTTCGATTTGTTCGATCAATTGTTCTAAGCATTATCTACGAGGATCTCGATTTCTGTAAGGTTAAATAAAAGAAAGAAAGTTAATTATTAGAATTAGAAAATAGTCCAAACTTTTTGATTGATTTCTCATCGAGAATTAACCAATCAATATCAAAATGGAATCAAATTTATCTACTTTATCCTTTTGTCTACATGGAAACGATCATGATGGTTAATCACAAGATGATAACGTACCTGATGCGGGAGCAGCAGGAGGATTGAAGAGTGATTTTAGTGAGCTGAACAAATCATTTGGGAATAAGGAGGGAGATGATGAGAAAGAGGGAGAGACGGAGGGTGAGCCCCATGAGATCTCAGGTGAACCGAATCCAGGTGATCCTTCAAAAATCGGACCTTAGAGATGACCAGTGAGAGAGATAAATGATGAGAGAGATGATTAGTAGTCGAGAATAGGAAGAGAAACAATTTAGTTGAGAAACGATTAAATTGTTGGACTTAATCACTTGGGAAGGAATTAAATTGTTGGGCAACAATTAACTTACTTGATTGTACGGATCCAAAGGCGATTATGATAACCGAAATGGTAACGAAAAGAGTAACAATTTGATTCATTTTTTTTTCCTTTAATTGTGTTGATTGTTAATCACTGATTTAGGTTTTTATTTTCTGCTGATTTAAATTTCTCTAATCACTCTAGATCAATACTAATAGTAAACTGATAATTTTTTGATCAATTGTTTCTGGTTTTATATTTGTTAACTTTTTTTTCAATACTTTTCTCACCTCACAATTAAATCTAATTACGTTGGTGTTAAATTGTATAATCACAAGTTAATTAATCAATATAAATCATTTCATCAATTTCTATGAGTGTACCTGTCCATTTAATTATGTTCAACTGATTTTAATTGTGGGTTGAATGATTATTTCAATTCCATCTCATGGTTTGGTTAATTGTTAGAGTTAATTGTTCCCATTTTTCATTTGACTGTTATACTTTTTTAATTGTTGCTATTTCCCCGTTATAATACATTGGTCATTGTTAAATTAAACTTTTCAATCGGTGACTCTGACAATCAATGAATTTGATTGTAATTTATTTGATTGTAAACGTCAAGAGTTAATTGTTGTAAATTTTTTACTAATCATCTTGATGGACGATTAACATTTGCAACTAGATGACATTTAAATTATTACAATGATCAATTTGTTTTGGTCATTGATAAGACAATCAATTAATTGATTAAGCGGTTTAATTATTGATTAATTGTTTGCAATTTAATTTTCCGTCTTTCTATTAATTTTCACCATTTCATTTGATTGTTTGAATTGTGAAAGGAAAGTTAATTTTTTTTAGTTTGTTTCAATTGTTTCTCATCAACTTACCAAGTGAAATATTGTTAATTGTTACCAATCAATTTTTTCTTAAGTTGATTATGTCGATCAGATAATCAATCATAACATGAAGTTAAGATGAAATTGTCAATGTAATAGTTAATCGTTGCGATGATCTCTAAATTGTTAAATTAATATCAAAACAACTTCCTTTCAAACATTGATCAGATTAAAAAAGTACCACAATTAGAAATGAAAATGTTTCAATTTGTAAGAAATGACCTTAGGCCTAAGGAAATGAATAAAAATAAATAGAGAGGAATTTAATTAACCTTGGAAATCGTTAAGAATGAATATCAATCAATAAACTGACAATTTGACATCAATTAAATACTCTCAATGAAAATCAATCAAAGAAATGAGTAACTGATTATGTTCATAATCCCATATAACTGAACGGACAATGTGTCAATCTTATCATCGAAGTGGTCATCTATTGTCCACCACAAAGACTAAAAACCAGAGCTACAATCACCAGCACAAATTGGACAACGACAATTATACTTAATCACAATCAATTCAGAATCATTGGTAACAATTAGCTTCTGACTAACTATCAATTTGTAAAAATTTTACATTGAAAAACAATTTTTGCATTTAGACACATAAAATGTACGCTGAGCTATGATAATACTAATTATACGTATTAATTTACAATTCAGAGACCATTGAACAATTAAAATACTTTGATAATTGTTTCAATTCAATCGATTCTCAATCAACATCTTTCTACATGTTTACCATTCCCTTGATTTCGATTTGATTTTTGAAAGAAAAAAAGTCGACATTAGTTTTCTATTCTCTTACCAGATGGCGCAAAAGTCGAAGGAGTTTCGACCAATAGGAGAGCCTGAGAACCGAATTTTTTTCAACAACAATAATTTTCTTGTTTATTTTTATATTGATTGTTCATTTTAAATCATCGCCATTTAAATTATTTAACTCTTAATTAGTTATTAAACTACTTTCTCTAATCATCCATCATGGGAAGTCGATCTTCCCTCATGCTTCAAGATGAGGAAATTGCTATTATCCAAGAAGAGACTGGATGTAAGTGTTTTTTACCTTTTCTATCTTGAGCCTTTCTTTTCCTCTTCTATTCCACCATTTTAATTGTTTATCATTAGTTAACTTTCATCACTATTATTGTTCAAAATCCCTTATTAATTAGGCCTTAAGGTTAGACTTATTCCATCTATTTGGTTCTCTATTCTTTCGTTCTCTTTCTCTCGTTTTCTTTTCTCTGCCTTTTACTTACGTTTTCTTACCTGCAATTTCATATCTTATAACACTTGATTTATCTCCTTTTTTCTTTCTCTCTCTTAATTATCCACTTTTGTATTACTCAATATCTAATTTGATTGGTATTGATTTGACTCAGTTACACCAAATCAAATTGAAAGGTTGTACAGTAGATTTACCTCATTGGATAAAGGAGATAATGGAACATTGAGTCGTGATGATTTCCTTCGTATACCCGAGTTAGCGATTAATCCATTGGGTGATAGGATTGTTCAAGCTTTTTTCGGTGATGAAGAGAGAATCAATTTTCGTCATTTTATGCGCGTTTTGGCCACTTTTAGACCTGTTAAGAAAAATCGTGACAATAAGTTAAACAATCGTCGGGAAAAATTACGATTCGCCTTTAAATTGTATGATCTAGATGAGAATGAAAAGATTACCCGGGAAGAATTACTTGCTATTCTTCACATGATGGTTGGTGCAAATATCTCTAATGAACAATTAGCCTCCATTGCCGATAGAACCATAATGGAAGCCGATAAAGATGGTGATCAGTGTATATCATTCGAAGAGTTTTGTAACATTTTGGAAAGAACTGATGTCGAAGAGAAAATGTCAATTCGTTTTCTTCATTAATTATCAATACCTCTTCTATCATTAATAGAAATGAAATTAATGATTCGACGAAAAGGAAAACAAGTAAAAGTGAGAGAGAAATCAAACCAAACAAATCCAATCAACTAACTAACTACAACATTCAACTTTAATTGTTATAAATACATCAAAGATTTAATTACACAATGATTCCTACCTACAATAGTATATGAAAAACAAATGGAAAAGAGGAAAACAAACCAAATCAAGAAAATCGTTTCTAACTTAATCGGATTTAAATTGGATTAATGCCTTAATTTGACCTCGATTTAATTTTTATTATTACCCTAATGATGGTTATCCAGCTAGATGATTTAACTCATCAACAACACACCACAATTAATTCATTTAATTGTTTTAAACTATTACTATATTTCTTTAATCATATCCACAACAATTAATATAATAGAAAGAAATATTTTAAAGAGTTATATATAATTTGTTTAAATTAACCTTAATCATGTAAACAATTAACTTCAATGAATTTTCATCAAGCAAAAAAAAGACATGACACAATCAAGCACAAAGAAAAGCAACAATTAACTTAATGATGTCAACTAATCAACTACAGTAAATTGATTGCAACATAGGAAATGAGAGATTTATACCAACAGAAAATAAAGTTAATTATGATCTCAATGGAAAACAATCAAAGTTGATTCTTCACAATTAAAAAGTAAAATTAAAAATTCCAATATCATCTAATCATAATGTTGTTAACTTTTTCTTCATCCTAATTAATATTCTAGTTAAAGTCTCAAGGTTTTAATCATTGATTGTTGAAGGTTTCGAGTGTAAATCAATGTGAAAATGAAGGGAAAAAATTAATTTGATTACAATTAAGAGAGATAAAGAAATCAATTGACAATCACCGGAAACAATTAGATGTCAATGATTGTATGATTACAATAAGAGAATCAATAAATTGTGTCAAATTGTTTCTCGAGAAAAAATCAAGGATTTTAATTGTTGACAAAATTTAAGGAAAATATTTAAACATCAAGTTAATCAACTATGAGAAAACAACAACAACCTGTCAACACTTAATTAGAAACTTGATTAGTTTGATTAATCAATTGGCATTTTGTTCATTTATCAAGGTTATTAAATTTGTTAGTTTTTCTCTCGATCAAGTTAATTAATAATATTCTTCCGGTTTTAATTGTGCTTGTTGATCGTCAGAAACTAATTGACAAAATCATTAACATCCGGTTCTTAATTTAAATTAAGTGTCATTAATCAAAATGAATAATGTTTATCAACAATTTAGTGTAAATATTAATATTCAACTTTTGTTTCTTGACAATTAAGACGAAACCACTTGATTGCTTACTGATTGTGCTGTAACTAATTACAGATTATGATGAAAATTAAACGAACCACGAAACAATCAAAAAGAATAGTAAGAAACATTAATTGATTGTCGATTTAATTGCGAAAATCATTAACGATAAACAATTGAATCTATCAATTGTTTATCTCAACGATTTCTAATGAAGCTTCAACCAAAGTAGCGACAATTGCCTGAAATAAATGACCGATGGCCAGTCAAGGTGTTCAAAGGTGAAAGTGTGATGGAAAATCGAGCAATTAACTAATTTCCAAAGATAAAAGTGACCACTGGTCAATCGGAACAATAATGTAACCACAAGTTTATGACGTTCGATTAGTTTTTCTAAATTCCATCAGATGGAAACAGTTTTGATTTTCTGATTTTCGTTTTTATCTTTTTTTTAGTTTCTCTTTTATTCTGATTCATTGTCTTTGTCTCTTTATTTTTGATTGTTTGAAAATCGTTTTTTTTTGTTCCCTTTAATTGTTAATTGTTTTCGTTTATATTTAATCGAAAATGGTCTTGGAATTGTATCAATTACCTTTCTCTGCCCCCTGTCGATCCGTCTTAATGGTTGGCAAGATCCTTGGATTAGACATTGACGCTAAACCACTTGATTTAATGCAAGGGGAACACTTGAAACCCGAATTTTTAAAGGTAAATTTTGTTTTTTTTTTCTATTCTTAATTAAGATCTTAATCTTAATTTTAAGATTAACGATTCTCTAAACCTTTTGACTGATTGGATAAATTGATGAGAGATACTCGTTAAGTTTTGTGCACCAATAGTCTATTGTCTGTTGTCAAGGCGTTGGTCAATATGAGTCTCGGTCTATGTTTCCAAAGTGGTTAGGTAACAAGATTTCATTAGCTATTGGTTGTTAATTTAATCAGGTTTATTTGACCTTCTTCTGATTTTTTGGTAACTTTGATGATCAAAATTGTATTAGATTCACTTGTTGATTATCTTCACGTTTCTAGCTTTTTCCATTGGAACTTTTTTATTCTCTCAGTTCATTCTAATTCAATTCTAATCTTATCTTTTTGTTTCTTTCCAATAGATAAATTTCCAATTTATTTTAACGTAGAAACTCAATTGTCATTGTCATTAGCTCTCCATGGTTGATGATCAACAAGTGATTTAAAATTTAAAACGATTTCAACTCATTCAACTTAATGATTTTTCAAGTCTTTGTTTTCTCAATGATCTATGATAATAGTTAATTTATTTACTTCAATATTTTAAATCGATATTTTCTAGAAAAGAAAAGAGAAAAGATCATCAGTTAGCTTTTCTATCTATCATTAATTGTTATGGAGAAATTAATTTCGTTTACAATTAAGTTTTAGTAACCTAACAACGCCTTTGTTGATAGAGATCGTGATTGTATTGATTGATACAATATTCAATCTGAATTGACTTGAGCAATTTTATTGCTGGAAAAAAAATCTATATCATGAAAGACAACCGGTTAAATATTGATTATTGTTTTAAATAATTTTTTATTGATTTGTTTTTAATTGCAGATTAACCCTTTCCATTGTATCCCTACCTTGGTTGATGATGGTTTCACCTTGTGGGAAAGGTAAATTAATAAAACTGACTGAGAATTTATAACTCATGTCAATATAATTTATTTTTCATTCTAATTACAGTCGAGCTATTATGACCTATTTGGTTGGTAAATTTTCACCAGAAAACGATCTCTATCCCAAAGACATTCAAGCTCGAGCGACAGTTGACAGGTGGTTGTACTGGGACAATGGGTCACTTTACGCATCCCTTGGAGCTTATTATGGACCAATTTTCCGAAAAGGAGCTAAACCCGATCCTTCAGTAGCCCAAACTTTCATCGACAAGGCCAAACTTCTCGATGCGGCTCTCGCATCGTCTAAATATCTTTGCGGAGATAAGATCACTTTGGCTGATCTTTCAATCATGGTAACAATTACCACAGCTCAAGGAGCCGAATTGGATCTCAGTGGATTAACTAATGTTAATCGTTGGTTAAAACAACTAGAAAATGACTTCCCTGGTTGGTGGAAAGAACTGGTCACCGATCCAGTTGAAGGTTTCCGCGGTTTCATTAAATCAAAACTTGCTCAGTAAACACTCCAGTAATTCAATGATGCTTGCAAATCAACTACTTTACTCCATTTTCCACTGATTAACTATTTTGGGTTCTAATTCACAGCAATTAACTAAAACACACTTAAAAAACATATAATATTTTCACCTTCAATTTGATCTACTCACCTTCTTTGTTTACAATATACAACCAAAGACTTGAGTTTACAACCACTTGCTAAATCATTCACAAAGTTGAATATAATCAATGAGAGTTAGCCCAGAGATATAATAAGAATTGACCTCTCGATGTAGTCTCTTGCAATGGTCAACTGATTAGATATCAAAAGTTATCTTACTTGATTATCGTGAATGATTTAACAAGTGGTTGCCAACTCAAAGTCTTTGGCTGTATATTTGGTTATGGTATTTTCTGCAAATTAATAAAACGAAATAAGCAAAACAATTAATCCCGACGTTCTATTGATAATAATTCCTTTTAACAATTAAAAAGAAAAGGAGATAATCAAATGAATTCAATTTTATGGAATAATTTTTATTCTAAGTTTAATTGTCAATCAAGTTAACTACTCGGTGACAATTTAAATGATCATTTATATTTATCAATTAATGTAATTGTATCATAATCATGGATGGCACAATAGTGCAATTTAAGCAACAGGAGATAAAGGAATCAAATTAATTACAGGAAGAAGAGGAAAAATATCTATTAATCCAGTGATTAACTTAATCGGATAATCTGGTAACTAGATAATGATAATAATACAATTAAATTGATCAAGTGAGAGAGAGAGAGAGAAATCATAAGTAAATTAAGTTAACGGTTGAGATTCAATTCAGTCATTGATTGTTTTTTGATCATCAGAATTAAATTGTTGGTGAAAATCAACTTGATGATCTACATAATCAATCAACAAATCAAGAAAAGGAGAGTAATAAAAATAATAGTTGAAGGGAAAAAAGTTTACAATTGATAAAATTAAAAACAATTAAGGTTTGGTGTTTGCACCAATCACACCTTACATAGTTATAATCAGGGTAATTAACAGTAATTAATTTTCTTAATCAACAGGATTAAGGGGAGGGGAGTTGATTCAGTTGTTTAATCAGAGATTTTATCAACATAAAAATTGTTTCGTTTTGTTTTTTGAATAAAAATTAAGAGAAATCAGTTTTCAGTGTGATTATCGTGATGATGATTAACAAATTGTGATGATTAAATTGATGAATGATGGTTGATGATGATCAAAGTCATTTACTGATTCAGTTTCCAGAATTAAGTCTGGTACAAAGAAGTGTATTTAAATTAACAAGGAAATTAAAATTTAATAAGAAAAAAAAATCTTCAATCTCTTTTCAAAACAATCAGTTAATTGTAAAGTGGCAGCTAATTAGTTAATTGTCTTTGGTGTGTGTGTGTTTATCGATTAAACCAGTTATTTGATTAAGCATCAGAGATTTGAAATTGAGCTGTTAATTGTTAAGTTTAATTGTACATTTGTTGGTGTGATTGATTTGATTGCGATGATAAATTGTGATTCTTGTGCAAGGGAATTAAAAAAAACATTTCCAAACCTCTAACAACAATCAACCTTTGCAATTGACAATTAGAAATTAAACTTTACTGTGATGAAAGGGTTTTAAGATGACCAATCAACGTGTTCTTGGGGAAATGACCTCAATGACCTTGAAAATCGTAAGGTCGAGTTCTTTAATTCTGTTTGTCCTCTGGTCAAGTTTGACATTCATGTGACATTTAATTGTCGAGATATTCAGTGAAATCGTCGTGGTGGATAAAAAAAACGACCTGAATTTTGTTTCTGGTTAATAATCAAAGTTAAATCATAATTTCTGCCCTTTAATTGCTGTTGATTGTTGTTTAAGTTACTAATTATTGTGATTAATTGATTAAATATATTTAGGTGAGTTGATTAAAATTTGTCCGTTTTAAAGACATACAATTGAAACTACACTTTGCAAACATTTTGCAAAGTAATCAGAGTTAATTTTTTGGGATTAATTGTTAGAGTTAATCATTTGCAATTAGTTAATTAATGTTAATCAGTTTGCTGGTAAAATTTTCATGTGAAATCATCTACTGGAAAATTAAAATTAAATAGACAGTAATTAAAAATTTGGACTCTCTTATAGCTTAATCATCAGGTTTGTTAAATAAATTAGTTTCATTTAAATTAAATTAATCAAATTGTAAATTAACTAATGATCAATAATTTAGTTTTATCTCCTCTCTTGATTGTTGTTGTTTAAATTCACAATTAAATCAATGGTCCAACGATTTAAATTGCTTCTTTTCATCGTCGTAACTGGTGAAATTAGTTTAATTGTTTGTGTCTCATTCTCCCTTGTTAATTGTTGGCAGCAATCATAATTAAAATGTGTTGATTAGAGTAGCAAATTGTAACAAAATCAATTGATTGCTGATCAGTTAGATTGATATTGTTGCTTATAAATAGCTAAGAAATTAAATCAGTTTAATTGTTGTAGAACAATTAAAATTATGACGATGATTAGATGAAGAAATTTTTTTCCAATTGCAATTAAATCTTGATTCCTTTAAGTTGAATTTCTTGACAAAGTTAATTGTTGATGTTGATCAGGTTGATGAGAGAGAGAGACTAGAAATTGATTGATGATTAATTAGTAAGTAGATCACATTAATTGTTGATGGTTAACTTGTTGGCTTAATTGTGGAAGAGATAAAGTTAATTGTGTTGACTAGAAAATGAAAATGAAATAAACGTAAACCAAATTAAAGTTGATTGTGATGATTATGAATGATGATTTGCGATTTACACACATAGAAGCACTGATATAGAAAATGGTTAAACCAGAAATTAATTAATTGCGTTAATTATCACCACTAACAATTTAGATTATGATACAAAGGGAGAAACAAAATGATTACTATTAAGATTTTGATGTGTGTGATTTGATTTTTTTGTACATATTTATATATATAAATTGTTTATCCCCCAAATCACAATTAATTTAATTGTCTCTTGATGATGATCATTATGTTAATTGTTGTTGTTAATCCAGTTAATCAGGAAAAAGCAGAAAAAGTTTGGACACAATTTGAAAAGTTCATTTGATTTCTGGTTTCATATGAAAACGTTGAAAGTTAATTGTCCATTAATCTCACAATAATTAAAATTGATTACGATGATTAACAAGTGGGGATTTTTGGAGATTTGGATTAACTGATTAGAAAATTTTCAATCCAATTAATTCCTTAATTGTGTTTGTATTGTTATTTTAGATCTGGAATGATGATAATTAATATGATCAGAGGGAAGAATCAGAAAGTAAAAAGTTAATTCTGATTACAATGATTCCTTAATTGTTACCATTAATTAAGTTGGTTGAGTTTACAAAAAGAAAACAAAAAATGTGAAAACTTTTCAATTCAGTTGTTAAGATGATGATTAGTTAATCATCTTTGTGTTGATTAAGCAACTGGTGAAAAAAATGTTAATTTGACTAGAGTTGGCAAAGTTTTAATTGTTTACAATTAAAAATTTTGGTTAATTGGAGCCAAGTCCTCGAATCATTGATGATCTTAATTGTTGAACGATAAAGTTAATCATGAATTATGATGAAGATGTGAAAGTTGATGATGATGATTACAATGAGTGGGTGATTTTTGATTAATTTAAGTATATCAATATCAAAGTTGTCAATTAAATTGTTGTTGATTAACGATTGATGATGATGATGAAAGATGATGTCAATTTGATTTACATTGAATAAAAAAAAAGGATTTCATTTCCTTAATTGTCCATCTTGATATTATCATTTAAATACCAAGTGAATTAAGTTAAATTGTTGCAATTAACCATATTAATTAAGCAACAATTGATAATATATAATCAAAATGGTTGTTGATTTAATGGGTTGGCGTTAATTGTAGTTAGTGGTGGTGGTTTCTTGTTGTTGTTGTTGATGAAAGTGGTTCATTGTTAGTAGTAGTATTGATGATTATTATTATTATCTATTTATAATTATTATTAATTATCGTTAATTAACAATTAGATTTACTCATCTGGACGCTCACTGATGGACGATTTTTCACCTAAAGCTACAGATGACCTTTCACCGGAGGATTTTTCTGAGGCGGATAGGGCAGGTTCAGTGTTACGACGTTTCATTTTTGTTTTCCGTAGCATAGTTGCCTAATTGTTCAACAATTAATTAATAGAAAAGACAATCAATCAAATGATAATTAATAGTAATTCATTGACTACTTACTTTTAGAGCTGATTTAAGTACCACAACCTCACCAGGAGCTTGAATCCAAGGTTCACCATCAACCTGAACAGGCATCTCAGTGTTTATCCTAATTTTAATCTACACAGACAAAAGTAAATTAGTTGATTGTTAGAAATTCAATATAATCTATATATTTATTTGCTTACATGTCCACCCTGAGCGATTCGAATGGCATTTCGAAGGCCACTCTGTATTTGACCCATATGTACAACTCCAGTTACACCGACGATCTCAAGCATCCCGTCATAATGTGTAGGCTTTGAAAATTGGTCATCTTTTTCTTGACCCCAAGGATTGGCACCAGATCCCCAACTGTAACAATCAAAAATAAGATTAATCATGACAACAATCAAATTTCTACAAGATTAAATTCTTACCTGAGTATATTAAGAATTATAATCCCTTCAACCGGAGGTAAATTAACTAATTTACCATCAACTTCAACCCTGATTTCCTTATGAAGCTCTTTCCATGTTTTCTTAGTAACCATTTTTCTTAAACCCATTTTTACATAGACACCTTTGTTATGAAGTCTATGGAAAGTAAATTGCAAACAATTAGTTTCCCATTGACAATGATTATCATTATTATTATTATTATTCTTATTCTTATTTACCTGGAATTAAATTTATCTGGATTCTCTTCCCTGGCAATATGAAAACCTAGACAAAGATCAGCATCAATACCGATACCAAAATAATTGTTCATCACATAGATTGCAGTATTATCTTCAGAGGCTCCCGTTTGATTACCAGGTAAACCAGGTTTATCTTCCTGTTTGGGCGCTGGTTCATCTGTATGAAAGACCACTGTCCATCTATCTAATCTAATCTCTTCCGCTTCGATGACATCTTTTAAAAGGGTCATCGGATCTTCAGCACCAGTATAACCTGAGCCCCATCGAAGTACTCGAGCCAAATCATTACCAGTACCTAAAGGGACAATGGCACATGGAGGTGATTGACAAATTGAGTCTTGACCGACATTATCTAAACACTGTAACACCCAACCAACGGTTCCGTCACCGCCACAGACCAAAATTTTATAATCTTTAACCCAACGGAAAACGTATAACCTGAAGAGATGAAAGGATAACAACAACAATTAGAAAACACAGAGCAAAAAAAGAAAACAATTAACAACAATTAAGAGTTAATTACCCTGGAAGTGGACCACCATTTTCTAAATCATAAACTTGATAAGGATTTAACAATTTACGGAATGCTGAGATTAACTCTAATCCTTGGCAACCACCACTTTTAACGTTAACAAAAACCAATAGAGGCTGGAAAAAAAAGGAGCAATTAACAATTAAATGATATTCTTTTTCGTATCACAATTAACCTAATTAACTTACCCTAACTCCGGTGGGAACCATATCGGCGACAATATTTGGTAATAAAAGGACAAGTAAATTTTTATCATCATAAACCGTTTCTCGTAACATATAAAAAGCTTTTACAGCGATATCGGCATTATCGTAGGTTATAATTAACGATCCATATTCGTAGTAAATTGGACCAACTGAACGGTATTTATAAGCTGAAAATTTTCATCATAATCAAAGATAATTGTTGATAATTAGTAACAGAATTTAACAAAATTTTCTTCCTTCTAGTAAACTTACGTTTTCCTAAAACATCAACAAGGATTTTCTCGTAATGACGTTGGGGCAAATTCGGAGGTAAATTGCCGACGAAAATGGCCACATTTGAACAGTACACTTCGTCTTTGGTTTGTAGATAGAATCGAGTATTTTCCTTCTGACGAACTGATTCCTATGATAATTGGAGAACAATTAAAACAAATATTATTAGTAATTTTCTAATATCGTAAAATAAAATATTAAAATTCTATATGATAAACTTACTCTTGCTACGTTTTTAATTATCTCCCAGGGACTTTCTTGATTATCCATTGTCCTTTCATGGACAGCTGATTGTTGGATAAAATTTACCAAGATAACAATTAGTAAATTGGATCACGTTTGTTTACCCAATTAAGTTAATCATAATTACCTCCTTTCTCTAAGGAAACTTCAACAAGGCGATATCTGTTTATATCTTTAGGATCCAAACCAAATCTTTCTAATGATGATTTAATTACTTCCTCTACTGTTGTATCATCAGTTACAGGTATCACACAATAAGTATCGTTAACGAAAACGCTGCAAAAAATAACAATTAATCAAAGATAAAAAAAGAAACAATTAGAGATTTAAATTACAATGATTATGAAAGGAGGAAAATAAATATTGAAATTAGATAATCAATCAAAAACTCAATTCTTTCATTGGAGAAATTAAAATTGATCAATAACCTAAAAATCAAATTGGAAAATCAAATGATTAGATAAACATGATCAGTTAATCAGTTGATTGCATGTTGATTATTTTGAATTTACTAGTATGAAAAATGTCAAATTTGTCAGGAAAACAGTTGGAAAACCAAAGGAAATTGTTTGATCACTTTGATTGATTGTTAATCACTTGATGATGACGATTAACTTACTTAAGTTTCCCAGGATAGACTCGAATGGTTCCTTGTGAGGAATTGGGTGGACGAAACCTAAAAAAGATACCAGGCCTTTTGCCCTCTTTCCTGGTTAAACTGGGTATCGACATAAAATCACATAATTCTTTCTCATTTGGATCTATTATCAAGGAGAAATTCAAACGTAAACAATTAAGAATTAAGAGAATAAAAAGTTGTCGAACTTAATTTACCATAAAAATCGGTTATAATATAGTGTTTGGGATCATCGTGAATATGAAAAGCTCGAAGAGCGGCCGCTATGATCTGTTCCTTGTTTGCACTTCGTGAGATGGTGATTGTCCGGAATGTACTTCGTTTCATTGAAGCATTACCATCGTAGATTTTAACTACCTCTGTGTAATTAGAATTAAACAATTAACTGTTAATAATTTGGGTCTTTTCTAAATCGAAAAGGTAAACAATACCTTCATCTTTATCTTTATCCTTAGGTGATGGATACTCTTCGGCTTCGGATTTTGTCCTCTGGTCAGATCCAGGTAACTCTTCAGAGCTACTTCGAGCTAAATAATCAAAGAAAAAGAAGAACCAATTTAATCAAGACAGTTTTTTGGCTAATATGACATCGTAATTACACAATAATTAAATAATACTTCGTGCGTGTTGATCAATAGGTTTAGTTGACAGGGAAGAGTGGGATTGATTTGGACAACAATTAACAATCGTTTACAACACTTACTAAACTTACGGGCTACATTTTCGCCTTTTTTACGATTTTGAACCCGATGATCGTTTCCAATGGTACATCGGTTCGAGGGATGCTAACACAATATGGTGGTAACATTATACTCTGGACTAGACCAAAATTACATTCTGGATTTAATTGTTTATAACAAATTGCGTGAGCCTAGAGAAAAAGGAAAAGGTCAGAAAAGGTCAATAATGTGTCGGGATAATATTGAATTTGGAAAAAGGGTCAAACTTACCGTCCATCCGCACCATTCACATCTCATACCAGCGAGACATTCAGCTGACCAACATGATTTACGGCAATAATGACACTTAGAGTTAGGAGGAAGATTACCTTCTCTCCAATGGTGAAATTGTACTACTTTTGGCTGGAGAAAAACAGGAACAGGAAAACGGAAATAGAAAAGGAAAAAGTGGAGAGAGAGAAAAAAAAATAAGAAAAGTGAGAAATTATATAAAACAAAAAGGATAATCGAGAAAAAAATGATTCGAATTTTTTTCCCATTAGATTTTTTTTTCGCCGTTCGCTTGCTATCAATCGAAAAGCGAATTTTAATTGTTACAATTAACTTACCAGTTCTTGATCAGGAATATAAGTGGCACATTCTTTACAATCGGCTACACTGAAATCTTGACATTCTAAGTGAACACAATATTCACAAGTTTCACATCGAACTGCACTTTGATCTTCGATTCGTTTTCGACAAACGTTGCAAAATTTTCTCTTAAAATGTCCGACATCAGACCAACAATGGGGAACTGGATTCTATTGGGTGACAACGAACAGATTATGAAAAAAAAATTCGAACAATTAAAATTCTAAAATTGGAAATATTAGTTGAGAAAAATAAGAAAAAACTTGTCGATTCCAACAGAGAAACAGTTGATTTCGAGTAACATTTAAATGGATAAAACAATAATTTATCATTTGATTTGATTATTGTAAATGATTAAGTGTGCAAATATTATTAGTAAATTGTTATATTTTGTTTTTCTTGTTAATTGTTGTACCAAAATGATTATAATAATAACAACACAATATAATCCAGGGTTAACCTAATTTCATTAACCAAACATTCACACAATTAATGGTAAAAATCAAACGTTTAATAACATTGTTCAAATCTAATGATTTACTGGTGATAACAAATGTATTGAGTGGTAACAATTACCTTCAGTCTTGATATGATTAGTTAATCAGTGGATGAGTAAAAGTAAAATGTTAATAATAAACATGAACATTAACCTCATTGATACAATAAAATTTCATTCATTCATTAAAAATAGTAAAAAATCAATAATAGAGTTTCAAGTTGATCTAAAAAGAGAAACATTTTTCATTCTCAACTATTTATTACCATGAAGATGATTTTTCTTGGTTACTACGATTATTATTTGGGTGAGAAATTTTTACAACTGATAATTCAAAAAAGAAAGGAAGGAGAGAGAGAGGAAAAGATTCAAGGAAGATGAAGGAATGATTATAAATACATTGAGCAAAATGATCCTCAACTTGATCCATATCATGATCCTTACACCATTGATTGAGAAAAAAAATTTCTCCATCATCTCTAAGAGTTACTAATGAACATTTTTTGCTTGAACTACAAAGATGATGATAAATACTCGAGATGATAGAGAAAGAGAAAGAGAGAGAGACAGAGGGTGGGAAGGGGAGAGAGTTTAATAGAGATGAAAACCTTAACCTGGAAAAAAAGCCTAAAATAAACTTCGCCTCATCCTTTTTCCCATTGACGTCATTCCCAAAGTTCATCAGCTGATTCAAGTGACCTGGATTCAGAAAATTCATTGATACAACATGATATAATAGACAATCTCTTTCTCTCTCTCTCTAGTTTTCCCACTGCCACCATCTCCTTTCACCTCTTTTCTCTCTCTCTCCCCTGTTTCAACTTTCTCAAAATAGACATAACAATAATGAGGATAAGGCAAAGGAGGGCGAAAGAGGAGGAGGGGGAGGATGAGGAAGAGGAAGAGGAAAAAAAAGTAGTACTACTTGCGCATAAAATATTATGAATAAGAAGAAAGAAGAAAATCATCCTCATCATCTAGATGATGAGGATGATTGTTTATTTGATCTTGTTCATCTGAATTATATCTGAACATGATCATATGATGAGAAGATGAGGATAAGGTTGAAGATGGTGACAAAGATAAATAACTAACGGTAGATTTTTAGATGTCAATGGGTAGAAAATTATTATGTGCATGTAACTGTGATTTTTTTTTCAATTTCTTCTTGCAGATTTACTAACGTATTACTTTTCCATCTTGTGGAGTTTTTTTCTTCTAATTGTTACACTAAATTAATTTGGGTTACGAACTTACCTTAATTACATTTGAGGCTATTGTGGAACAGGGAGAAACAACAGTTTTGAGACATCGATCGTGTACTACAAAATTGCACACTACAATTATTCACCAATAATTAATGGTTAACAGAAGAAGATAATTACATCATGATGATTAGTGTAATTAAAATGATAAATAAATAACGATAGAATAGAAAATACAACAAAATGATAATAATAAATGCGAATATCAATCAGGTAAACAATAAAAAATCAAAAGAAAATAACGAAAAAGAAGAAGAAATTAAATCAAAGGTAAATCAGAAATAAAAAGAAACAATAATTAGATAGAGAGAAAATAATTGAAGATAATTGTGATTATGATGATGATGATGATGATATAGATGATGGTGAAGATATTGATGAGAGAGAATGAAGAGAAAGAAAAAGAATAGAAGAAAATTCATAATTAATAGAAGAACAGATATTGTAAATAATTTATATTCTAAATTGAGAATAGATATAAAGACGCTTCTTTTGATGAGAGAGAATTTGATAAGATGATTCTTCTTGGATGGAGAAGAATATTAATTTCATCAATTTTCTCCCATCATCACTTTCTACCTCCACCTCCTCCTCAGCACTTTATGAACACTCTTCACACTATCAATACGACGATAATATAAATGTACTAATATGAATGCGTTTGTTTGTTGGGAGGGGATGTAGACACATGAAGGGAGTTTAAACACTCTGACAATAGATTATGTTGTATGTGTGTGTGTGTGTGTGTGTGTGTTTATTGAAGTGAGAGGAGTGGTTGATAGTATTATCTAATGGGCACACCACTGGGCTCACCTTCACATATACATCCTTGACCAATAAGTCCCCATAACATATCGGTACAATGGTGACAATAAGTTGGTTTATGAAATGTTTTCTTTGTAAAATAATGTCCATGTCCATATTGATCATATTCTGGTGTAAATTCAGTTGTTGGTGATGTTGATCCTTCTGGTCCACCAACACCACTGGCACTACCACTTCCTCCAGTAACAATAACACCACTGATTCCTTGATTACTACTTGTACTACAACTACTACTACTTACAATACCACCACCTCCACCACCACCAGGACCACTTGCACTTCCACCACCACCACCTCCTCCTATCATTTTGATTGAACGGTGTGGATTATTGTTCACAGAATTATTTTTATACCAACAACAATAATAATAAACACTTATAACAATAATTATACTAATAATAATAAGTAGAAGTATAATAATAATAATCACTTTTGAACCACTTTTATGTACACAGGCGAGAAAAAAAAATTCATCTCAAGCTTCACCAATAGACATCATATCAATGGAGAGCACAAGCAATTTCAAGTCATCTCTCTGTCTTTTCTTATATTCATCTCTCTTTTCTCTCTCTCTCTCTTTATTCCTGTGGATAATATCACCATGATTCACTATTTACATGCTGCTCTCTATTGATCATTTTTGTACTTTCAACATCTCATTTTCTCTTTCGAAATTTTCACTTTTCTATTCTTTTCTCTTTTCATATTCTTACCAAAATGAAAACTCATTTTTATCTATAAAAACGATTCCTATTTGGATTTAACTCTTTCTCTTTCTTTGTTCACATGTAAACAAAATCATAATTTTCTTCACTATTTACCTTGTTCCTCCATCGTCTATTGCCCTTTCACCTTTTTCTCCTCCTTCTTCGTTTGGATAAATAAACAACAGTAAATAACCTCCATGTTCCTGGAGTTGCAACAGGAAAAGAAAAAGAAGAGAATATTTATCGTTACCTGGGAAGAGAAAATAGAAAAAAAAAATTCCATTTGAATTATTTGGACAATCTAACAAAGATTCAACTCCAATTCAATTCTATTCTATTCTCCATCATTTACCTACCGTTAATCAAATTTAAACGATTGTCACTCCTCAATTAGTTAATTGTTAAAAGGAACCATTAAAACACTTGGAAAGTTGATTAGTTGAAGGAAAATTTTTTCTCTTTTGAAAATAAAAAAAATCGATTGATTTTTGTTCGCACTGATATGCTGCCATCTCTTGGAGAGATTATCAACTAATACGGGTTACAATTTTTTCTTCTCTTTGGTTTTGTTGATTGTTGATTGTTACTCTTTTTAATTTAATTGTTATTATTTTCCTTTTTATATTTCCCGTTCCAATTTAATTAGTAATTGATTGTTAACTCGAAAACCTTCGTTTAATTCTTCAAACACAAAGTAGAGTGTTGATTTTAATTCCATAGTTTCGTTTGTTTGTTTGTGTATTTTTTTTCTCTCTCGTTGGTTGTTAATTTTTTTCCTCTTTTTCTCTTTATCAACAAAGATGGACAAGGTTAATAGTAGATTATTATCTTTATTAAAACATAATCTTAAACCTTTCAATGGAAATTTACTCATCTCCCGGAGAGGATTAAGTGTTACAAGTGTTGCCCAAGCTAAATTAACTGTTCGTGATGCCCTTAATTCAGCAATGGATGAGGAGATGGAAAAAGATGAAAAGGTTTTCATCATGGGCGAAGAGGTTGCTCAATATGATGGAGCCTACAAGGTAACCCGAGGTCTATGGAAAAAATATGGTGATAAAAGAGTTATTGATACACCGATTACCGAGATGGGTTTCGCTGGAATAGCTGTTGGAGCTGCTATGGTATCAATACTAATTCTCACATGAAATGGATGATTGATGAATGATCGAGAAGTGATTGATGTTAGATTGACCTTGATGAAGATTCGTAATCTCTTATGTGTAAATCTTTCTATATATTAATAGATATGAAAGATTATTTTCTTCATTCATCATTCATCATTTTGATCAATTTTTCTTTACCCTTCCAGTATAAATAACATTTCCTTTTACTAATTATCATGTTTCTCTTTCCTCTTAGGCTGGTCTTAGGCCGATTTGTGAATTTATGACTTTCAACTTTGCTATGCAAGCAATAGATCAAATAATCAATTCGGCGGGTAAAACTTTCTACATGTCTGCTGGTCAGGTGAGACAATTTCCTTAGATTTTTTCTGCTGATCAAACAATTATATCAATTATATAAATCGTTTGATGACGTTCAAAGGTATTAATATATTTATTTAATTCTATTTCTCTTTTCTCTCACTATGTTTAGGTTGCTGTACCAATTGTTTTTCGTGGTCCTAATGGTGCAGCTTCTGGTGTCGCTGCTCAACACTCACAGTGTTTCGGAGCCTGGTATAGTCACTGTCCAGGTCTTAAAGTTATCTCACCTTATTCAGCTGAAGATTGTCGTGGTTTATTGAAATCTGCCATCAGAGATCCTGATCCAGTGATTTTCCTTGAAAATGAATTATTGTATGGTGTTGCTTTCGATACTCCAGATGAAGCATTATCACCCGATTTTACCTTACCCATTGGAAAGGCTAAAATTGAAAGACAGGGAACTCATGTTACCTTAGTTGCTCATTCTAAAGCCGTGGGGACAAGTTTAGATGCTGCCAAGGAACTTGCCGGTGCTGGAATTGAATGTGAAGTAATTAATTTACGATCACTTAGACCTTTGGATGAGGAAACTATTATCCAATCAGTGATGAAAACAAATCATCTAGTTACCGTTGAACAAGGTTGGCCTCAATCTGGTATTGGATCAGAAATATGTGCAAGAATAGTGGAAAGTAAGTTTAGAATCAGATGATTGACTGAATGATTTGAATTCTAATTGTGTTTTCTTAATTTCTTTCACCAGGTCCAGCTTTTGATTATCTTGATGCTCCTGTTGTTAGAGTGACCGGAGTCGATGTTCCAATGCCATACACCCAATCATTAGAAATAAATGCGATCCCTCAAGCGACCGATGTTGTTTTAGCAGTTAAAAAAGTTCTTAACGTTAAATAAGTCGAAATGATTTCGAAAATGAACTATTTTCCTTTTCTTTCGAATTCATGAAAAAAAAATCAAACAAAAATCTTCATTGTCTCTTTTAATTCTGTTGTTACCTTTAACCCTTTACTAAATCTTTTGCCTCTTTTCATCTAGTCTGGTTATCATTTAAAATATTCGTTAATATCTTAATTAATTCTACTTGAGAAAATTTGAAGAAGGTAATCAATTTTATCAAGTTTTTTTCTCCTTTGAGAATGATAATCAAATTGAAATAGAGAGAAAGAAGAAAAATTTAACTATCAATTTATTTTCTTTCTCTTAACAAATTGTTCTTCTTATTTTCGAGATGCCATAAATACACATAATGTTAATTGTTGATGTTAACCAGAAAAATGCTAAGAGACAATGATAATTGTATAATTTAACAAATGGAAACAAAAAATCAACCGAAAATCAAAAAATTATTAAAATGATTGATCATTTTTAAAAAGGAAATTATGAATATTCATTCAATCCATAATTGTCAATCGACTAATCAGCAAAAACGAGCACCTTCACGGGAGTCAAACAAATCGCTTCTTTGCCTCTTGCTCTTATATCGAAAACGGGAGCTTCGGGTGTTGACTTGATTATCTCAAATTTTGGTTTGACCTGAACAATTTCATCGCCCCAAGGATCTGGTTCTTTTTCTGGTTCTTTACGTTTCTTTGTTTCGATTTGTGTCCGATTTTTATTCTCATCTATCGCCTTATCGGTCACCTTATTTACGACTTGATTGGTTTTATCTGTTGCTTCATCTTCATTTAGCTTCTGATCTTTAATTATTGTACCAGAGTCTTCAACTTTAATTGTTTCAATCTCTTCTTTAACCTGAGAAGCTGATATATTTTCTCGTTTAATCTTAATTTCAGTATCGATTTTAACCTCACTTTGTACTACCTTTCCTTCAACATCATTCATCTCTTGTTTCATATCTTCAGCTTCTTCAACACTAGAAGAACATCATCGAAATCTGATAAATCACTTGTATGCGCTGAACTAGAAGTGATTTATCGAGCTCTCAAAGGTATGATGAAGCTGATCTTTACAAACCACGACCTTCAATTCCAGGATCTCGGAGACATCGATCATCTAAATAACTTTTTATATTGATGTAAGATGTTAATCTGTTATGAGAAAAAGAAATTGATTAGTAATTGAAAAAATAATCCACAAACAAGTGGTTCAACTTTTTGATGATTTTTATTTTAATCAATAAACTGGATCATTTCCACTGATTGTCGAAAATACAAATTTGAAATTAATTCATCTTCGGTATCGATACCGTTTAAAATGGAACCATAACTGGAGAATGTTGTTGATGAATTGACATCGGAAGCCACTTTTATGGGAATAATTCCATTCTCGATTGACGATCTTGAAGGCGATATCTTCATATGGTGGACCAGCTTTAAAACGAATGATGGCAAAATCTTTGTTGTCCTGACAAGTGGTCAATGTAGGTCGGTGCTTGACCTTTGTTGATGAGATCCGGATAAAATATATTAAATTTGTATCCTTGGACAATTTTGGGAGGTGGATTGTCGATGTCGTAGTGGTTTGGTTATATTTGTTCCACTCGAAACCAGTGTGAACTCTATTGAAAAATCTCGGTTTTCGAGGCCGATATTTATCGCACCAAGATGAGATCCCTGGATCTTGGATGGTGGTTTCTTCAATCCTAAGGATACCTTCATTTGTTGGTTCGATGAATGAAGATGATTGTGAAACAAATCGACGGGCACGTTCAAGGTCATAAAAATCGTCGACTGGATTGACGATTAAATTGGAATCAAGGTCAAATCCACTTGACAATTCCGGGGAATAGCCATTGTCCATATAATCTTTGTCACAAGATTCAGCAGAAATGGAATCATCATCGACATCTTTTTCACTTTGGTCACCTTCATCTTGAAGATGATTTGTCTTCATTTTCACTATTAATTGTTGGTGTTTTTCGTGAAGACGAGCTCGTGCCATCATCGATTGGAGCTTTTCTAAAAGAGATTCCCAATAGGTGATGTCAATCACACCACGATCATTGTCCATTTTTTTTTTAATTTCTATTATTAAGTGGCCAAGTTGCTCATGTGTTTTACCATCAAGAATCTTATGAGCATCGGCGGCAACGGTTGGATGAATACCTGTTGATGATGACAGATGAAGTTTTTTTATTTCGGTATTTACAATGATCTCCAGATCGGTCCAATAATCGAGATTTTCAATGTCAAATTTTTTGTACAATTTGATATCTGCTAGGAGATCTTCCAGATCGGTGATTCGCAAACCATTAAGTAAATTATAAGGTTCGACCAAATTTTGACCACCTTGTCCATCGTTGAAAATGTTGATGTACTCAACTAGAACATCAATTGTTTTTGGTCGACCCTCATTCAGTCGGACACCTGATCGGAGATTCGCTTGTTTGAATACAAATTGGTCTTCATTATCATTGTAGCTTCTGAATTTTGAAGCTTCAGCATCTCTTTGTCTGTCCTCCATTTCGGTGGCTCTTTTCTCTCTCTCTCTTTCTCGTTCCTCACGATTTTTTTTCATTTTTTTTAATTCATTCAATTTACTCTCATTCATTTTTTTGTGACCAGGACATTTTTTACCCCATACAAGTGGTTGTAGTAGTTGCGAGTCACCAAATGGGTTGTTATCGTTACTGTAACCCATAGTCTTGTAAAGAAGTTTTTCACTTTTGGAATTTAACATTTTTCACAATTTAAAAGAAAAAAATTAAACAAAAACAATCAAAATAAACAAGTGGTTGTTGATTGAAAATGTAAACAAATGAGAAGTTTGTCTCGATGGAGACAAGAAAAGCGAAATGGCACATGAGCAGAATTTAGCATCTTCCTGGTGGAACATCAACTATTTAACACACTTAATCCATTCTAATCCAAGTCGAAGGATTAAATCAAAAGGATAAAACTTGACGATATGATCGCGGAAAAAGAGTTGAGAGTAAAGTGGTTTAAGAGTTTTATCATCAAGAAATATTAAAGAGATTAATATAAATCGATTAAGTGAATTGAAGCTAAAACCACCTGAAAGGAAGCTAAAAATTAAATGTAAATTTTTACACATTGGCGATAATTATTTCACTTGTTGATCCATCACCGGGTTGACTTTTGTTTTGATCGCCACTGTTTCCATTATGATTGCCATCGTTATTATTTGGACCTTTCGGTGCTGATGGATTGGGTGGTGGACATGAACTAATCAGTGTCATCTTCCGATAATTGGAGAAATGAATATTGTATTGAGAAATGGTATCAACCGGAGTGCAGACATCAGTCATTCGGTTCTGTGGGAAAGAAAAGACAAAAACTAAAAGTTACTCATTTCTTTCTGATTCTGGATTTCGAAGCAAATTGATTGTTGTTTTCGCTTCGAGTCAATTGTGTTCGATCATCAGTCATCTTCTAAATACCTTGTAATATGGAGGAGGTTCTTTAGGAACTCTCATGAATGTTTTAATGAATTCTTTCAATAGATCCCAACAGTAAATGGGAACAGAACAGGGTCCATACTCTATCTCAACAAGAATCCCTCTGAAAGAAGGGCCAATAGAAACAGATCCAATTCTAACGATGAAATCACCTTTCTGGAATTTGGGTCCTTTACATTCAATCTTATTTCCTCTCTTGGCTTGATAAACACCATTCATGACAACCATCATGGCGTCGAAATATGAATCAGCTCTCAAAATGGTTCCAGTATCAAGTTGAGCAAAACATGTGGCAGGATATTCGGAGTTGTGGATAATGTTCAATACTCTGGGTGGATTGATGATTGGTGCTGAATAATACGTTTCACAATCAACGACAAAGTTACCAACACGTTGGAATTGCATCGATTCAAATTGTTTAATTAAACGATCAACAATTTCTTGACCACTTTTACCTTCAGGTATTGGAAATTGACTCACAATCACAACCATTATTTCAAAACGGAACCAACACAAGTCAAGATTATAATTCAAATTCTATCAACTAAACAGGTTAACATGAAGAAACAAAATTAAAAAAAGACTATCAAATTAATCTAATTAATCTAATTATAAACAATCTAGAAACTCAGTCAAACATTTTCACCGGTAAATAAACAAAAACCACAGAGAGCAAGAAATTAGAACAAGGTCTCCATCTATTGGCATTAGATTCTATTTTCCTCTAATACCAGAAGGAGAAAATTAGTTTTTTAATTGTCAATCAATACGATTGAAAAGAAATGGAAAAAGAGACATTGAAAAGACAAAAAAGATATTAAAAAGAAGATTGACTGATTGTTACTCGTCGTTAAATTGCTGAAAAATTGAGATGAACAATCAGTGGAATTACAAAGATCAACCAATGGAAACACCAACATCTCGACCGTAATTGAATCGATTCCGATTAACACCGACCCGAACCAGACCACCGAGCACATCGATTCCAAGTCCAGATCCATATTCGTCGTTCCCATTGTTCATGTTGAAAATTCCGCTGAGAAAAAGGATAAACAATAAAACCAACAATTAGTGGATCAAATGAAACAATTTACTTAAGAAAACACAAAAGAGTTTAGTTTCTCAATGGAAATGAAAAAATCTAAATGAAAATCAACAATCAATTAATTGAAGATGAAGACTGAACAACAATTAGAACTTACGGAATATTAACTCCAACATTTTGTGGTCGTGAAGTGGTTTCATTTATTGTAATTGTTACAATTAAAAAGACAAAGACAATTGAAGATGAGAAAACTTTCATATTTGGTGATTTGTTTTTTCCTTGACTTGTTGATCAAATTAATAGCTGGAAAGTAACCGTGATTATGGTGATGATAATTAAACAATTGAAGAGCTAATGTTTCCACAATCAAGTTAAATTGTAAACTAAAAACAAAAGTTTTAACAATTGACAATCAAGTGAATGTCGTTTTTTAAGATTAGAGGAAAAACTTTCAGTTGTTTGGATTTTGAAAAAAGTTGTTTTTCTGTTCAAAATAACAATTTAAACCAGAAAATAAACCAATCATAATGATCGTCATCATAATCCAAACCACCCCGGGTCAGGTTAATGATAATTAGTTTGGTTTAACATTTAATGGGTTAATGTTGATCCATTACTTTCACTTTTCCAGGTCAAGTGCGTAAGTCAAGAGTAAAATCAACAATCAGCTGAGTCTCTAATTTCAATTGCTTTTCACCTTAACAATCTAATTGATTATTTGTAGACTAATTTAGTGATGTATCATTAAAATTGACAAACTGATTTCACTTTAAATTACGAATTGTACAATTAAGCCCATTTTCGTGTTTAGCTGTGACCATAAGCTGAGAAAAAATCGGCTCGAAGTGAAAATTTCGAGCTGACGGACACTTGCACCGCCTTGCGAATTCAACAAAAGTTAATCGGTTGGAAAACTTCCAAGAGATGGAGACACGAGGGCAATAGTTTGAAGTCTAAATTGCGCATGCGCATGAAGAGTTTATTCAATTGCAACTGAGAGAATTGAGAGAATATTTTTAATCTTATTCTTTGAATTGGACTTGTTGATGTAGTTTAAGATTTTTCTGTGACTCGGTGATGTTTCCCGAAGGAGAAAGTTTTCTAACCCAAATAATCGATGGATTTCCCGGGGAATTCGTGAGAACCGGGAGCCCAAGTTTAGTGTGTTCAGCTTTACCAACCCATTGGCGATCAAATAAAACATTACCTGTTGCGTTCAAGGTCGTCGCCTTGGGTCAGGTCAACGATGGTACTGTAGTGACTGTACGTGCTGGTAACGATGAAAACTTTTGTCCCGAGATCAGAAATGCCTCGGCGGTTATGAAAAATCAAGTGGCCAAGTTTAATGATCTAAGGTTTGTTGGTAGATCGGGTAGAGGTAAAAGTTTCACTTTGACCATAATTTTATCAACAAATCCACCACAAGTTGCTACTTATTCCAAGGCCATCAAGGTTACTGTTGATGGGCCAAGAGAACCAAGAAGTAAAACAACAAACTTTTATTTTGGTAATGCTTTTAATCAACAAAGACACCACCTTTTTGATCCAAGAGGATGTGCCCCCCTTCCTGCAACTGATTGGAGATTTGGATTACATTCCGCCGTAACTGTAGCTGATTTACCTCGAATACTTCCACCTCCAGGTCAAGGTAAGTCCATTTCTATTCATCTTCTTATGCAAAATTCATTTATAGACTGATATGAGTTGAAATTTTTGCCATTCATGATATCAAATGAACTTAATCATCTTTGAAACAATCAATTATCATTATTACAAATATCATCATCTAAATGATTATCATCAATCAATTAATTAATTGTAAAACTTATAAACATACGTACATGTGTACATGTGTATAAATGTGTTATAATTACATTGTTAATCAATAATAATGATAATAATATTTAATTAGGATTAACTGATTTACCAATTTCAATTGATCAACCAAATGATAATCATTTGTAATGATAATAATCAATTGAAAGGTCAACTAAGAGTAAATAAAAAATAACTTGGATAATGATGATAATTTATCTTCCTCTGTTGAATAATGATAATGATGATGATGGTGATAAGGAAGCAGAAAAAGTGATGAGGATGAAAATGATGATAAGTAGAAAGCAAAATGTAATAAAATAAACGGAAGACTGGATAATAAACTGATTGGATGTTACAATGAAGATGAAGACGAAGATGAACAAATTGTCTCATCCCCAAAGTCTCAGTGGCTTGAAGATGAAGATGATAAATACACTGAATTTCACTCATACAGGGAACTCTCTCCCTCTTTATCCTCTAGTTTTTCTTTCATTTAATATTTGAATTCTCTTTTTTTACTCCTTTAGCTGTGTTAAATTCTTGTTGGGGTTTGCAACATCAGCATCAACAACAGATTCGGGCATTTACCAACGCCTACGGAAATCAACATAGACATTTACCCTCAGCTGATTGGAGATTTGGATTACATTCCACTGTCACCGTAGCTGATTTACCTCAAATTTTACCTTCAGGACAAGAGACACCCGATTCATCAGATACAACTAATCAAAACCAATCACTTGCATCTTATTGGAGACCATTTGACTAAAATAAGTGAAAAGTGATTTTTAGTTTCCTCTCTCATCGACTCTCTCTCTCTCTCTCTCCTCACCCTTCCAACACCCAAAAACCTCACCATCAACACCAAACACACACACACACTATGTTTCTTATGTAAATAGCAATCTCATCATTGTATTAATTGAGTTGATTAACCATTGATTCATTTCAATATCCAAAAATGACACAAATAAAATAGTTAAATAACAACAAGAAATCAAATCAATTTCTTGCAAAACAACAAACAAATTAATCCTCATTTAATTTCCCATGATTAACTAATTTCTCTCGATGTTCAATCAACTAATCAAGATTTTCCTCACTAAATACAAACTAAATCAATTATTATATTGAAATGTAATGTTTACTCAGAAAAGAAAAAAACTCAATCCAATCAATTGATAATAATTTTCTGTTTAGGTCAACATTTAATGATTATAATCATCGACAATTTAACAACATTAATCACAATCAATCTAAAGTTAATAACCAGTAGAATCAGATAAATGATTTCAATTGATTTAATTGTCACGCTATGTTGTTACTCTGTGTGTGTGTGACTGTGTTTCAATTACTAATCAACATTTGATCATCATCATCATTGAGAAAGTTTATTGATTAACTTGATTCACGCAAATGAAAACAAAATAGTGATGATTATTATGTTAATCATGATGAGAAAAGTAATAATAATTTAAGGTCATGAAATGGATACACTTAATTGCTACTGATTTTTATACTCAGTGTGTAAATTTTGTTTTTCTTCCTGCAAATGATTAACTAACCAAACAATTGTAATTCAATTGAATGTTTAACTTTAAATCTAACCAAAGATTTGAAACGATTTTTCAATCTCTCACTGACCAATGTCCACTTTGAAATATAACCAACATGATGATGTTGATCATCTTTGATCACTTTCCATGTTGTTATTTGGGTGGCGAATCAGTAAAACACCAGATTGGTAAGGTTCACACTCTAATTTGGTCAAACAATCAATAAACTAGATCAATGATATTGATTTACTGTTGTAATAGTTAGTAGAGAGAGAGAGAGAGAGAGAGAGAGAGAGAGAGAGAGAGAGAGAGAGAGAGAGAGAGAAATACAAGTAAAGTGATGATGATGATTAGGCTGAGAAGAAGGATGATAATGATGATGATGATGAAGATGAAGAAAGTGATAAGTGTGAAGAAATAAGAGAGAATTTTCTCTTTCTTTATTCTCTCTCATTTTTTTTCACTCCCTCACTTTAATTCCAATGTTTTTATATATTGTTGTTGTTTCCAGTGTGTGACTGTTTGTTGTTAAGGTAGTTGAGAGTTTATTTTGTCACATCACAAATAAACACACATGATGATAAAACAAGCACAAAACCAGAGCAATTGATGAGAGATTATGTTTTCCTCCATGATATTGGCTTCACCAATAAGAGGAAACCAGAAAAGGAGGAGAAACCCTTTCAATTAATCTTACCAGAAGATGAGAAATACGATGATGAGGATGATGAGAAAGACACCATAGTAAGAGCAAGAGAGAGAGAGAGAGAGAGAAGTCAAAGAAAGAGAAATGTATAGACTCAGGCCTATAAGTGGAAATGATGAGGATGCTAAAGAAGAAGATGATGAAAAGAAGACAGAAAAAGCGAAAGAGAAACAACAACTTCGATAATAAATAAATTACTGTTTATGTTTTTCATGAAAGTCGAAGATGAAAAGAAAATAAATAAACTTTGATTATCTTCTAATCAATGAATTGTTGATTTGATTGTAGTTTTAAAAACAAAATGATTCTCTATGCATGTCAATCTATTTAATCAAGATCATAAGGTAATAACAATGTTTAATTTTTACCAACAATTTACCGAATTGATTATAATCATTAACCAGAATTGGTTCTTGTTCAGGGTTAACCATCATCAATGAAAATGATTCAATCACAAACTACAAACAGATTCAATGTTTTCCCAAACTCAAACTAATCAAAATCCACAATCAGTTTTAATTATCTCTCTTTCTCCTGATGGGTTAACTGATTTACCTTCTCATCAATCTCAACTGATTTCTCTTTGATTGTAATTAATTTACAATAATCAATATCAATTGAAATTACAACATTTCTCTTGGTTTGTATTACTTATTCACTAAACTATGAACATTTGATTAAGATCAATATCTTATTGTGTTGTTTAACAATGAAAATTAAGTTTCCTTGAGTGTGTGAGTTAATTATCAGCTTAACAATAAAGTTAATTTTGTGATTAACAAACGATTGATGATATTGGATACAAAATGAATTACTAAATTACTAAATTGTTGATTAGTATCCAGAGCACATACAAGATTGAAATGGTTGGTGAATGTTAAGTGATTAAGATACAAAGGTAATCATGTCCATGGGATTAGATTATCAAAAGAGATTGAGATTTGTGATTAACTACAATTTTGGTGAATTTTTTTCTTCTCCTTCACTCTTTAATTAACCTCAATACAAATTAACTCATTATTATGATTTAACAAATGGACTAACCAACAGTTTGATCCAACATTTGGTTGGCTTTAATCAACAATTAATGACAATCTATTGATCTCATCTACCTACTACTTGATTGAGAGACTCACAATTAACTGGACAAATGAATTAACTAAAAGGTAGTAAATTTTTTCCTTCCAAAACCAAGTAACTAATTATTTCAACTGCAATCAATTTTGATTGTTGGTCAAATACCTTGGTAATTGAGACACACACTAAAAAGGTAAACAAATTAAAAGATTAACAGAAAAGCCAAAAAATCAACCGACAATTAAACTTGGCAATGATTTGTTATCAAATGGATAACAAGTTGATTTGCTTGATTGGCTTTAAATTGTGCTCGTTTTCAATTGTTTGCAACTTCACGTTCAGAAATTAAATCAATTTTACAAATCAACAATCACACTCAGTAATCAGCTTAACAACAATTTAGGAAAAAAAAAGTTTTCAACAAGCCAAGAAACCTAAACAACAATCAACCAACAATCAATAGCCAACCAATAAAGGTAGCACGCCCTTGACCAAATAATAAAAATCTATTGGCTATTTTTATGATGATAATCATCATCATCATCATAATCATGATGATAATACGTTTCAATTGTAATATTCAAATTTGATTGTTAAATATTCATAATACAATCAGAATGCGAAAAGTTTAACGTTAAGATGATGAAGGTAACATGAATGGTATAAAAGGCAAACTATTTTGACAGAAAACTTTTTTCCCTCAATCAACAATCAACAAAATAACAACAACACAATTTATTTAAATGTTTTGATACATTGTTCAACCTTTGACCCTACCTTTCATCATCCTTATCATCTTCATCATCTTCAATAACCTCTCTTTGTATATTATTATTGGCAAAGAAAATGCTTCCATTATAAAATATATAACTTATATTACACATTCACTTTTATTGTTATTGCTTTTTTTTTCTTCCTCTTTTCATCTTTTATCTTCCTCTTCCTCTTTCTTTCTGCATCCTCATCTTCATCCTCATCCTTCATTATCATCCCTTTAATGTGATAATATAATGTATGTCCTTTGACCTTCTCTCTCTCTCTCTCTCTAATGGTCCAACCTTAAAGTTTAACCTTCGACACAAAAGTAACTCCATTGAATTAACTTGAATATCTTTATTAATGGTTATCATATTATACTCATAAAAAAAGGGAAACAATTTATTAATTATAGTTGATTGAAACCAATTGATTAGTTACACTTATTTAGAGTGGTAATAATATACCGTATCAATGTAGTAATTGACTTGATTACTTAAAAGTTAATTTATCAACTTGAATGAATCGTTGTTGTTGTTTGTTGTTACATCAACAATCAGTGTAAAAATAAATTGTCACTTAATCATGTTCATGGTTTCCACATTTATATATACTAATTTCAAGGGTGATTATTGTTTAATTACATGTTAATCCTTCATCTTTTTGTTTCAATCTAAATTCTGAATAAATCAAATCAATTTCGGATTGTAAATTGTTGTTTTATTATCTTAACATCATTTGAAATACATTTACAATGAAACAAATGATAGTATTTTTTTTATCATGTATTCAGATGATGATGAGGATGAGGATGAGGATGAGGATGATAAGGATGATAAAGAAGACGATATTTCCATTTAGATGTCAAATGTTGATCAAAGTTTTCTGATTGGAACTTTTTTCCTTTCCAATGATAATCATAATTGTTTCATGGAGTAAAAGATGAAGATGATCTTAATCATGTTCATCCTTTTACCGTTTCCCTGGTGATTTAAATCATCATCATCATGAGTAAATTGTTCATCTCAAAGTTCATTTAATAGTTAATCAGTTGATTAGATGTTAGTATCATGAAAGCAAAAATAATAATTTGAATTTTTCTTCAATTCTTTGTGAGGTTAATAAAAAGCAAACCAATCAATTGAATCTCATAATTGAATTTAATCAACGTTTTTATTAATATAAATTCATAACAATTTAGTTGATTGGTAGCGATTAATTTACTCTTGTTTCGTCTCACATCAAATAGTAAATTTGTCACTTTGATTGTTACAAATCAAACAAATTTTGTTCACTTTTTTAATACGCTTGAAATGATTGCTTGAAAATAATCAAGAGACAAATTGAAATGAAACTAAATTAATATTAACTAGTCAAGTTTAAATGATCAAATCAATGACAATCAGAATCACAGTTTGGTGTAAAATTTAATTTAAATTAAAAACAGTCAACCAGCATAATTTATTAATAATGATAATGTTAATTTGATACGGAGAAAATTATTAATCTGAAAATGAAATTATGAAAACTTCATCTTCCAAAAATCATCCTCATCTTCATCTCCATCCTCATCTCCATCTTCATCTCCATCTTCATCTTCATCTTCATCACTATTATCAACTCAATTTTTTCACCATCATCATGATTAATGTAACATATTGGCTGGTTAAAGTCATTAAGAAAATGAGAGAATGGGAAAAAAATGATTTCCTTAATTACACTTGAACGTTAATCTAATCAAAACGAGTGATCAAGTTAATTGTTACCAATATATTGGCACCATTGATGAACAATCATCAACAATTAGATGAAAACAAAATAATGAACAATTGAACAATCACAGTTAAATTGTAACCATTATCATGATTAGTTTGATTAACAAGATACGAGAGCAACAATTTAAACAGATGATTGATTAAGTTATGTTGATTGTTAATTGTTAAAACGGAAAAGCAGATAAATATGATTGTTGTTAAATCTATGTTAATATTTACCTTTTTGTTTAAAGATAATCACATTTCCTAAAATAATTAACATAACTCATGAGATTGTGTCTGTAAATCAATTGCAATTGAGTTAATTTACCAAAGTTTAACAAAGACAATATTTTTAAACTCTCTCTCTCTCTCTCTTAATTATCATGATTATTAATGAAAATATAACATCATCCTTACACTTAACTAATCTTACGCCAAAGGGGATTGCGTGATTTTAAACAATCAGAACAGAATCAACAATCAACAATCATGATTATAATTCATACTCTCTTGTATTAGATGAACATAGTTATTCATATATAACAATTATATTACCTTAGGGTAAAAAAATGATGATGAAGATGAAAAAGTAAGGCTTGGTCTCTCTCTCTATCTTTTCCTGAATCACTTTCTTTTGTAATGAATTGAATTGTTATCATCAGAAGTGACATTCAAACCATTAAAAGTAAAAAGAACCAGAGAAATAAAATTACCCTCAGGGCATTTTATTATTATCTTATGGAAGAGCATATGACAGGCTCAGTGAGCTGGATGATACGCTGGATGCTAAATGATGATCATGAGGTAGTATGAATGGAGACAATTAAGGATTTTGGTGTAAGCTCATTTACAGAGGATGAAGAAGATGAAGATGAAAAGAGATGAGGATGAACATTTTTGTAACATCATTTCTTTTAATTCCCTTTTGTTATTAGCTTTTGTTTTTCACGTTCCACCATTTAATCCACTTTTATATTGTTGTTTTTATCCATTTTTTTGTTTTCCTTTCATTGAGAGTGAAAGTGATTTACAGTGATCACCATCATCATCATTATCATCTTGATTGTCATCATTTCCATTAACATCTTTTTGCTAATTTTCAAATCATCCCTCTCTCTCTCTCTCATTCTCAAGTAAATGTTATGTATTATCAAACACTTAGTCTTGAAAGTCTTCACCATCCTTATCCTCATCATCTTTTTCATCCTTTAGCATCTTCATCTTCATCTTCAAGTATCATCACCATCATCAGTAGTAGCAACATTAAAAGACAACATTAGACACACTAATGTAGATTAAATGTGCCAAAGGATTATTATTATTACAAAAGATGATGAGGATGAGAAAAAAGTTTTCAGTGCAAAGAGATGATAAAAAGAAAAAGGGAAAAAGTTTCTAACATATTAGTAAAATTGTAATCTCTTTTTATGATGAAAAACAAGAGGATAAAGATGAAGAGAGAGAGAGAGAGAGATGATGATGATGATGATGATGATGATGAAAAGCAGGAGGCTGAACCGTATGATTTTAAATATACATAATACAAAATATATTAGGGAGACACACAGAAAGAGTGGGAGGTGGTAAGAGGGAGGAGGATGAAGCATAAAAATGATGTTGATGATGCTTGGTGATGAGGAGGAGTTTCTGGAAACTGAAAAAGATGAGGATGCGGATGAGGATGAAAAGTTTCAAACTCCCGGATGACTTTTGGCTTCCCAAAATGGGTTTTGCCTCTTATTAAAGGTTTACACACAAAACCCACCCTTCTTATTCCCACTCTGTCTTCCTCTTCCACTTGCAACAATGTCAAAATGTAAATGTTATCATCATCATCATCATCATCCTAAACTCACTCATTCACTCACTATTTTGATCAATAATAACAAGAAACAAAAAAAAAAGTTCAAAGAGTTATATTAATATTATCCTTAACTCATTCAACTACTTTTTTTTGTTTTAATCATAATAATATTTTTACAATTTAATCAGCTTTGTCTTCACTAGTTATATATTTCATCATTAACATTATCATTAGCATTTCAAGTTAATCAGAATCCATCTAATTTTCATAATTATAATCATCAAGTCTGATAATTAGTAACAATTTAAAAAACCTCCACACTTTCAGTGTTTTTGTTTCTATTCGGGTTACTAATTAATGTTTATCATCATCATGGTAATGATTATGAAAATGTTTGTCAAATGTTAATCATTAACAATTAATGAAACAAAAAAAAACTGGAAACAATATTAATGTTCATCAATAATAAAAAGAGAAAAAATAAAAAAATAATAACAACAATTATCAATGATGATAAATACACCAATATATTTGTTTTCATCAAAATTGATTGTAATCGTTGTTTAGTAATATAAATTGTTGTATCAATTGATATTACTGTTATTATATCAAATTGACCAATTATTAATATTACAAAACAGAGAAATCAAATTAAATATAAGTTAATATGATAGTTGTAGTATTTACAAGACATAATCAAATATTGATTGTAAACAGAAAGTGAAAGACTCAATCATAACATTTGATTGTGAACAATTGATTGTAAGTCAACTTTTCAAATCATTTATCATGATAAACATTATTAGCAAATATAAACAATATATTTAAAGAGGAAGGAGGTAAATGAGTTAATATTGGAAGGGTGGCCAAAGAATAAAGGTAAATAGTGATTAATCAAAGTAATCAATGGGTGACAATAGGAAAAATGATTCCATTGAAAATATTGTCATCACAATTGAATTGCAATGAAAAATAATGTTAGTAAGATGATGATTAGAGTATTATTTTATATTAGAGGAAATACTCCTGAGGCTCATTCGTTAAAATGATCACTTTTTTGTTATATTTCTCTCTCTCTCCACTATTATCATCATTATCATCTTCATCACTTCTCGTCTTTTACCTTTGATAGTATTTTTTTTACTTCTTTTACTTGAGTGTGTATTGTACTTCAATATTTTGATTTTGATTGTCAAAATCAAATCATTTCAACTGTTGTCAGTTAAGCTCTTCTTTTTTTTTATATTTATGTGTAGCAATTGAGACTCTCCAATGATGATCATCATGGTGATGAACATGGTGAAAAGGAGTCGTCTCTTTAACTCGTCTTTACATGAGAAAGCACTTTCATCACATTCTTCATCATCATCACTCCTTTACTTTCATCCTCATCCTTTTTTTTACAGCAGTATTACAAGAGAGATCATT
This sequence comes from Panonychus citri, assembly GCF_014898815.1. Lineage (NCBI taxonomy): Eukaryota > Metazoa > Arthropoda > Arachnida > Trombidiformes > Tetranychidae > Panonychus > Panonychus citri. The sequence continues at coordinate 822,198 of NW_026515505.1, read as the reverse complement.
TTCTTTTTGTCTCTCTCTCTCTCTCTCTCTCTCTCTTTCTCTCTCACTGTCTTTTAATATAATCTTATTTGATTCTATATGGATATTGTATTGAACACTCTATTGATGTATTTATATATATATATTAACCATATATAAATATACAAGGATGAGGATGAAAAATCACAAGGAGTGATGATGATTATTATGATGATGGGAAAAGAAAGGATAACCCCTTGGGCTATTTTAATAGACACTCCCAAGGTTCTCTAAGGTTCCTTGTACTTATAATAATAGTACTGAAAATAATAACACTTATGTAGTAGTAGTTACAGGTTCAACATGCTTTTGGCATCATGATCATCATTATGGATGACTGGTTGAGGAAGAAGATGAAGCAACACCAGCAGCAGATGAATATAATTTTTATCACATTTTTATCCATTTTTATTCCATTGATGTAACTTGTTCTCTTCCTTTTCTTTTTTATTATAATCACGATTACACACTTGGCTTTGTCTTTTCTTCAATTTGACTTTGTCACCAATCTTTATCCTCTCTCTCACTCTCTCTTTCTCCTTCTTCTCCTCCTTCTCAATCTTGTTTGTCACTCGGTGGCAGCCATTGATTTTGAATAATAGTTAAAATATGGATACTGCTTGGAATAAAGGGGGTGGTAGTAATGCTGTAAAAGAAGAATATAAAAAAGAAAAAGAAGATATTAATGATGACGAATGAAAGAGATTAACCGAGAATAAAAGAGATACAAATTCTTTTAGAACAAAATATATAATATGTTAAGCTTTTATCCAATACTAATTCTCTTTCTCTCTGTTGATTAACTAAACAGAATAGATGAATAAAAAGATAGAAGAGGAGATAGAGATAGAGCAATGGAAGAGATAAATTCTAATAAACTACACTGTACTTACCCTTACAAGTTGAGATTATTCATTATGAACAAAAAAAAGAGACAGAAAATGAGAGGGAGAGAGAGAGAGAATCTTCAAGTGTCAGCATTATCATCTCATAGGCAACATCATTTACCATGATTATTGAAGGTGTTGTACCATTAATTAATTCAATTAATTAGTTAATTACATTTATAGTGGAGAAAGTGTAACAACTCAGACACAGTTAGACAACAACATAGGCAAATGGGGAGAAAATGAGAGAGCCAAAATGTTACCACCACAAAACCAGAAAACCAAAAAGGAGAGAGAAAGAGGAAAAGGAAAGAGGTGAAAATGGCAAAAAAAGAGGGAAGAAAAAAGTATAAATTCACTTGATTATTTACTCAATTTAATCAATCTGAACATTACTAGTAAATTGGTTAACATTTACCAACAATTAATTAACATCTAAAGTAAGATTAAATGAGTTGACAATTAGGTTGCGAATGAATCACAATTTATAAATAAACGTAACAACAATTAATGAGTTAATCCTGATGAGCGATTATCTAATCAACCAATAAGATTGAAAGAAAGTCACATGACCAATCAGCTGGAAAAATCGAATAAAAATTTTCTTTTTTTCTTTTGTTTTCTCAACTTCTTTCCTTTTTTATTGATTCTGGTAAATTAACTATTATTTTTTGATTAATTGTTACTTGTGAAAGTTAATTTCATGTTCTATTACTTGTTATACTAGTAGTTGTTCATTATTAACCGATAAATTGGTTAGAAAAAGGTAAGTAAAAAAAGCGAAGACATTTGTTTCTCTCTCTCTCTCTCTCTCGTTTTCTTGTCTTCTCTATGGATGTTACAACACAGAACGAGATTCTATTATTTATTTTTATCTTCATCTTCTTCTCATCCTTACTTTCTCTCTGTGTACTACATTCAAAACCATTAGTTAAAACCATTTACTTTTAGTTGTAGGCTTTACTTAAACATTATAATCATCATCATCAACAACAACATCATCACAACATTGACAGCGGACATAGATGAGGAAGACGAGATCATCATTATCTTTTTTCCCCTCCTTTGGTAAAGCAAAAAAACAGGTAAGTAAAAACAAAGGTAACATAAGGTAAGTGATGAAGGTGAATATAATCTTAATGGTTGTAACCATCATTTTGTCAAATGATCTTCGCCATGTTGTTTTTTTTTACCTTCAATTTCTTTCTCTCATTGACTCTTCTCTTATTCTAGGCTCACTTCATCCTTTAACTCACTTTAGGATCAATTTTTAACATCATCATCATCAACATCAACAACAACAACTACATAATAATAATAACTATTAACGTAATCATCATCAACACATTTTACATTCTCTCACCTTCAATGGATTATACTTATTACCATTTTAGATTTTATATGTAAAGTAAGTGTTTCCACTCCTTCCTCCCATTACAATTTTATAATAGTTTCCTTATTTAATAATTTGGAAGATTTTTTGTTTTGTTAAATTTAATTTAATGTTATTCATTATTTTTCCTCTTTCGCTTGTTTTTTCTACCTCCCAGTTCGATGTTCTTCAACTGATTGATTGCCATTGATGCTATTATTATCTACATACACCTAATACGTTGGTCTATTTCCAGCTCTCTTCACATGATAACGATTATAAACCGTTTGGTGATGAAGATGATTGTATTAGGATGATAATGTTTATTGACATTGACCAATGTAAACCTTGTCAATCTCTCTCTCTCTCTCTCTCTCTCTCTCTCTCTCTCTCTCTCTCTCTCTCTCTCTTCTCTCTCTTCTGTGTGTACATTACACATTTCATTTGATCTCTTCATTGATCTTTATATATCGTCTTGAATTACATTCAACATTAGGTTACATTTGAATTGTACATTATTATTATAACAAACTCACACACTTCTCACACTTTTTTTCCTCTTCTTCATTTCTATCTTGCTCTTCTTCTTCTCTCTGTCACCATGAGAGAATGTCTCTATTGAGAATATAATGTAATAATAATATAATATAAGCGAATGAAAAAAAGGCGAGAAAAAAATTCAAGCAAATCAGTCTATAAATCAAGGAGTTACAGTAGAAGAAGATGAAAAAATAGAAAGAAAAATAGAAAAAGGAGGAAAGAGTGGGAGTGCGGGAGAGAAAAAGAGAGAGAGAGAAAGTTGTTTCTTTATTTGATATTATAAGAAGCAATATATCAGTTTATTTAGTCAACATTTCTCACTCTTTCACTATTATTATTGTTGTTGTTGATGATGATGTTTACATTTTATCACCATCACTTTCTATCTCTCTCCATCTCAATCTTATCTTCTTTTTTTTCTCTATCTTCTTCTTCCAGGTAAAATGTGATTGTATTATTATATCATGATTGTTATTTGTTGAAGTTAACTCAGTAGGAAGTTGATATAATATCATGATAAACAAAAATGATTCACAATTGATGACGAGGAAAATAAACTAAGCCTGAAAATCAAAAGCATAAAATTAAAATGGAGAAGCATAAAAAGAGGAGAGACGATTTAGTTCTGAGTTGCCAACTTAAATGTTTGGACATTTTGGTTTGACACTTTTTTTCTTGAATTGTTACTGGACAATAACTGAAGATGATACTTGAAGAAAAGATGATGGTGATGACGAAGGAAACATATTAAAGTGAAGGATGATATTGATGATGTAAAAGCACAGAAAAGACCATCATCCAGATCTCCTTTCATTTTAATCATCATGATGATGTTTCTTTCTTGATGCTTTCCTCCGATTCTTATGATTTCGACTGAGACAGAAGATGAAGAAGACAGAAAACAAGGAAACATTTTGAAGAGATCAATGTTATGATGATAAGAAAGAAACAACGAGAGAGAGAGAGAGAGAGAGAGAGAGAGAGAGAGAGAGAGAGAGAGAGAGAGTCAAGTGGACTGGACAATGTTGATATAATATAATAAATATACTGAAACAGTAACAAAAAAATCTCATGAAGATAAAGTTGAAGATGAAAGAAAAAGCGTTTCAAGAATATGATGATTCTCTCTCTCTTCTTCTCTCTCTCTCTCTCTTCCTTCATCTCTCTTCCTTCATCTCTTTTCTCATCTTCATGATTAGCTTCATCTCATTTCATCTTAAGTCCAAAGTTTCCTTTGGGAGACTGTGGTTAGATCAAGAAGTTTTTACCAACATCTTAATCTTAATCTACTTCATCTTCAATTCTCATCTTGATACTTTCTATTTTTTTTATTCTAGAAGAGACTTGAATATGAAGATGAACAGAAAAGGTATCAATTGAATCGATAACATTTGATAATAATTGTTTTTGATTCTTTGATGAATTGATTTTCATGTATTACAATTGAAATTAATCCATAATAATTATAATTATAATTTTCTCTCTTTTTCACTTTTCCTTAAGTCTAGATGAACAATTAGTTAATTGATGGAACTCATTAGATCTCATTGGAATTAATTGAACAATTTGATTAATGTAACAAATTCTAATCATTTGTTTTCTATCCAATTGAATTAATTAAATGATACACATTAATCTAATTCTTGATTATTATTAACGTTTTGGTGATGATAATGAATCAGGTAAGTTAATCATGATTTTTGATTCTGTGTTTGTGTTTGTCTAATACTCATGATGAATAATAATCAGGGTGATGTTAATTTAATGAAACTGCAACAATCAATCTTAATTGTAACAATCCTGGTAGTACTTTTTTTACATGTTGATATAAAAAATAAGCAGCAACAATGATAAATGAAACAATCAAGATATGATATCAAATGAACTTAATCATCTTTGAAACAATCAATTATCATTATTACAAATATCATCATCTAAATGATTATCATCAATCAATTAATTAATTGTAAAACTTATAAACATACGTACATGTGTACATGTGTATAAATGTGTTATAATTACATTGTTAATCAATAATAATGATAATAATATTTAATTAGGATTAACTGATTTACCAATTTCAATTGATCAACCAAATGATAATCATTTGTAATGATAATAATCAATTGAAAGGTCAAATAAGAGTAAATAAAAAATAACTTGGATAATGATGATAATTTATCTTCCTCTGTTGAATAATGATAATGATGATGATGATGATGATGACGATGATGATAAGGAAGCAGAAAAAGTGATGAGGATGAAAATGATGATAAGTAGAAAGCAAAATGTAATAAAATAAACGGAAGACTGGATAATAAACTGATTGGATGTTACAATGAAGATGAAGATGAAGATGAACAAATTGTCTCATCCCCAAAGTCTCAGTGGCTTGAAGATGAAGATGATGATAAGGATGATGAAGATTCAAGAAAAATGATCACATGGATTGCAAATAACAGCAGTATTTTCACACATAAAGGGAACTCTCTCTCTCTCTCTCTCTCTCTCTCTCTCTCTCTCTCTCTCTCTCTCTCTCTCACTGTTTCTCTGTTTCTTATCTTCATCTTTATCTTTCATTATCATCATCATTCCTCTTTCTTTACACTTTGATGAACTTTTGTGTCCTGTTTGTGTTCATCTTCTTTAACCTAGATTTTTTCTTCCTCATCTTCCTCATACTTTATTTTCATCTTCATCATCAATTCCAATCGATATCATTATGTAATATTATCATTGTGATGATCAATTGAAAGTCAATTGTAACAATAACAACAAGATAACTGAAAAAAAAGTTATCATATCAACAAAATATGTCATGATCATGATGATTCCTGGAGATAATATCATGTCATTTCATTCAGGAAGATGATGATCAACATGATTCTCATCTTGATAAGTGACTACATAGATGAAAGGATCAGGGTGGGGTTCCCAAGGGGTAGAAGGGGAAAAAGTTCCAATTTTTTCTTATATTCTCAATAACAACCAACGATAATGAAATTCTCTCTCTCCTGTTCATGATAATCATCTTTTCCTCTTCATCTTTATTTCTGATTAAAAGTACAATTTAGTTGACTGATTAATCCGGAATGAGAATGAACATTAAACTGATGATAAATTAAAGTCCATTTCCTTTTCTTCATTATCTGCATTCTTTTATCATCCTCATCATCTCTCTGTCCAGTTAATGGTCAGTTGGTGATGACGAATCATTTTCTCATTAATATGATAAACTATAAATTCCTGAATCTTTAACCTAATCAAATGTTGATAGTAAAATATTTGCTTATTGTAACAATTAACTGACTTCACATTTGATTTACATCAACACAAAATTAACTAACACTTTACAATTAAAACAAATACAAAGTGAACTAATTACAATTTAGATACAATTTAGTTGAAAAAAAAATCTTTTTTTCCAATTCTTCCTACAATTAATATGAGAGTACAATTAACAAATGAAACATGACAACTAATCAGATTTAATCAATCATAATACCATAACAATTAAACATTTAGCTACAAATTGTTGATTTACCATCAACAACAATTTAAAAATGTTGTCTCATCTTTATCATCATCAAAGATGATTAATTGTTTTGCTTTTGTATTAATAATAAAAAAACAATTGAGTCTCATTTGAATTCAAATCGGAATAACAATTAATCATTTGATTAGCTGATTATTATGACGATTTATCCTTTTGATTATAATTCACACAAATTAATCAAAATCCGATTGGACATTTTTTCCTACACTGGATATTTGTCACCAAAGAGATTTGCTCAATATGAGCGATCATCATAATCATCACTCATCATCCTCATCCTTTTATTATCATCTAGATATTAGGTGTTAACCCAAAGGTTATCAAATGTATTTGAATATAAACCTCTTGAACCTTAATGTAGGTTAACATAAGAAGACAAGGAAGATGATGAAGATAAGGGATGATGAGGATGAAGATGAGCAGAATCCATTTACCATCATCATCAAGATGAAACTTTTTCCTGTATTCAAGATAACGGTAAATGGTGATGAAGATGATACCCAATGATTACAGAGGAAAATTATCATTCTCAAATCTAATAATATCATTAAGATGATCAATATGAAGACAATTAAGTTAATTAACTTTGAGAAAGAAAAACTTTTCTATCTAATGTTTAATTGTGACAATTAATCAATGAAAACCGGAAATTTGATTTAATTAAATTTGAAATTAAATTTTCCTCTACCACTTATAGATAATATTTTACCTTACAAATCAATTTTAATTGTTCACAATTAATGGTTAACCAACAAAAGGCTTTTTTTTGTCACTCAATTACCAACAACTAATCAAACAATGACAAAGGCAACAAATTAACAATTAAAAGCCAACAATTAACTTTCTTGTTACTATTATATTTGATTATCATTGTATTAATATATTAATTATCATTCATCATCAAGTATTATCATTATTAATTGTTGTTTGGTAATATTAATAATTTTATCCGGTTTCCACTCCTGTAATTAAAATTGTTAATTTTTTTTCACTCTAATTTATTAATGATAATAATAAAATCAATTGATTATGTTGATTATAATGATTAACCTAATCACAGTCGATCAGTAATCAATTTTTAAGGTTGAGCTTGAACAAAGCCAAAGGTAAATATTAATCATCCATAGATCATAATTAACGCTTTAATTATGGTGGATTTAACTTCTCAATATATACAATTAAAAAGATATCCAAGTCTCTCATCCACCCACTTTATCATCCTCCTCCTCTTCATCATCATCATTAACAATTAAGCTTGAAAAATATTCATTTTAATTAGAGGCTTTAAACTGATCATTTAATCAAATAACTAATCTCATATTTCAAGTCAATGCTGAAAAAAATATTATTAAAGATGAACACAGTTGATGATCAGGTTTTAACTAACAATTAAGTTTAATGATTATGATGATTAACGCTTATGAAGGCAGCAATCAGCCTGGTGAATGTTAATTAAATGGTGTTGATCAATTGTAATCAAAGATTCATGACTTTCAATCACCAATCATGTTAAGTATTTATTAGAATCAATCATGATTTATATTCATATGAGATGATCAATCGGTTGGAATTGATAATTTCATTTGATTTTTATCAGTGAAATTCAACTTTTATCATGGAATTGGATTGGATAAAGTTCAATGTTCACCTGAATCTGTTTCATGATGAAACAGTAAAAGTAAAAAACCAGATAAATAACCAACAACAACAACCAAATAATAATAACAATCAAAGTTTTACACAATATGAAAGGAAGTTGAAATTTTTTGGTTTCAATGATGATGAAGAAAAAAATATAAAAAGGAAACCGTTTTCATCTTAAGACCTTGGTTAATGTAACATAGGTACAAATACAAATTGAAGATGATGAGGATGAGGATGAGGATGAGGATGATAAAAAGCGGAAGAAGAAAAAGAAAAAGAAGAAGAAAAAACTTGATCCTAAAAGAGATGCGAAGAAAATAAAATCTTCCAGAGAAAAGTTTTTCTCTCTTTAAAATGTTTTCTCACCATCATCATCTCATATGTTCATCCCCTCTTATCATCCTCATCTCTCTCTCTCTCTCTCTCTCTCTCTCTCATCTTAAAAGCCTTTTCTATGTCCAACTTTGTCCAATAATAAAAAAATAGACCAGAAATAAGTGAACATGAAGCCAAGAAAAATATCATAGAAGTTAAGATTTGTGGAGAAAAGAAAACATTCACTTTACCTTCCCTCTCTCTCTCTCACTCACTTCTGAGACTCATTTTAACCAAGAGAAGATGAAGAAGATGATGATGATGAAATTGATGAAAAAAGAAGCTAAAAATTCCGAGAGGCTTAACTTAGTCTCTTTTTCATCATGTGACTTTTTTTCCACTGGTACATAAAAAAAAAAGCCTATTATTTACACTCCAATAAGCATTTTATACTTTTCTCCATCTTCATCTTCATCCTCCTTTTTTCCTCATCATCATCACCATGATCATCATCATCATCTTGTCATCCTCATCTATTCACATCCAAGTAAACAATATTGGCCAACCTAATTAACCAATTTAGGTTTTTATTATCAACCCAACAATCAAATGAAACTGAAACTTTTTTTTCCTCCATCAACTAATGATAAAGTTATCTAATCAATAAGATGATTTGTTTTTTTCTCACTCATTCTCAACAATTTATTAATTATTCATAGTGAATGTTACTGACAAACTATTGATTATTTGAGAGCAACATTACAATTGAAATCTGTGATATCATGAACACAATCATGGATTATAATAAGTTTCTCATTTCATCAAGAATCTCATACTCAGCCAGGAGGGTATTCAATATATTTACATATTAATGTGACATTTTTGTCTTAATAACCTCAAGGTCCTTTTCAATGTTATCCTTTAGTATCATGTTATCAATGTAAATATGAAGATATAGATACAATAGTTAATGTCAATTCTGTTGACGAAAATGTCACAAACACGAATAAGAATTTAACATTTTATTCTTATAGAGAATTCATATTTTTCTTTCTTCTTTTCCATGGGAATTGCTGAGGAAAATGTTACATGAAAATCATGATGAGAGAGAGAGAGAGAGAGAGAGAGAGAGAGAGTATTAAGAGACTTAATGACAAAAAGAATTGAAGAAAGAAAAAAATTGGAGAAAAATCACATTCTTGTTATAAGAATTGTAAATAGAAAGTATATTAATATATTGAGATTTTATCTTCTTCTACAACTATTTGCATACCCTCTTCATCTTGAACATTTCAAACAAAAAGAAGGGTATTCATCATACATACACTATCCTCTTCACTCATATTGATACCTACACATGTCTAGTTAGAGGATATTCATTGTTACCAATGTAAATACTCAATATATTTTTACATATGCAAGAGGGTATGCAAAGGGTATGATCGTATTAGTTTTTGTCTTGTTTTTAGCTTCTTATTCAAATAATGATGATAATACTTTATCTCTGATAATATTACTTGTTTCCCGAGTGAGTTACACTTTATTATTATTATCATCATCATCTAAGTGTATACTCACTGAATGCTAGCATTTTTTTTTACTTCTCCACGATAATATAACAAATATAATACAATATAAGAGTATCCATGAAAATATGAAAATAATGATATGAGATTTTTTTTGTTTCTTCAATCTTAATAATATATTTGATTTCAACTTGAATCTATCATCATGATGATTATCATGATATTCAAAAATGTGACTTATCATGAGTATAATGATGATATTAATCATCATTATCTTTTATCATAAATCAGAGTTTGTGATAATTTCGCTGAAAAATAAAAATGGAAATGATTGTTATCATGAAAGAGATTTTTTTTCTTATTTTCTTAAAAGTTCTGGAGATAGTTAAGAGATAATATCTTTCAATGTTTTCATCATCACTATTATCATCATCATCATCATCATCATCTTCTTTCAAAGTAACATTCAATTGCCTGTGATGATGATGATCAGTTAAGTTTGTTCAGAGTTGGAATCCAGAATTATTTTCCACCCAAAGAAAACTCATGAGACCAGAATATGAACATAAATATATATGATTTCCATTGAACATTTTTATTGGAACATTTTTTTCTCCTTCTATATATTAGTGAGCATATTTTGTCATCATCATCATCATCACTTACTTACTTCCACCCTTATAGATAACATGATAAACTTGATGAGTATGAGTGTATATTAGATTCCTGGCATTCCAGTGAATCCATGAAATCAACCAGGATTAACATTTGGGTTCCCTGTTCACATTATAAACCCACCATCAACCTTAACTTGAAATGATGAACTTTCATCCTCATCATCTTGATAATGATGATGAGTAAAAATATTTCCTCCTTTAATATATATTACATGAAGATATTTTCAATCTTTGATTGGTTCAAGTGTTTCTACTAAATGAGATTCAATGAGAATGAGACAGAACTTTTTTTTTACTCTTATTATTATTATTACTTTTATTACTTTTCCATGGTTGGTGGAAACTCAGAATCATTTAGATTTACTGAATTTACTATATATGTATTAATACATGAGGTTTTGTTTACAAATAACAATAGTTTTCATGCTAAAACCAATGTTCATCAAAGCATATCCTCAATTGTTCATGATAAACAACATGGGGCATTAGTTTGCAATCGAAAAAGTTTTTTTTTCTTCATGAGTTTTTTTTCCTCTCTTTCTTCATCATCCTTTTCCCACCTTTCACCATAAACTATGCCCACAAGAGCTTACATACAAGATTAAAGGAGGAGGAAAAGGATGAAAATGATGATGATGGCGGTGGAAGAGTGGGAATGATGATGAAAATTTGAGTGGTTGTTGTGTTAATGTATAAACAACAACAACCAACCAACCAACAGTTACCATGTGAAGGGAAAAAACGATTGATAAAATATCGAGTATCGAGAATCTGTTAGAACATTTTTCTCGCATCACTTAGTAAATAATATTGAAAATGATGACAAGAAGATGAAGAAGAAGATGAGAAGGAGCAGGAGGAAGAAGAAGAAAAAGTGGAAGGTGGTTCGATCGAAGTGGATCGATCAAAAAGTTGTTTAGAATAGAAGAAGAAGAAAAAAAATCTCTTCTATTTGTATAAATTCTTAAGTTGTTACAAGAAGCACGTTGTCGATATGAGAGAGAGAGAGAGAGATTGAAGATAAATGTGATGACAAGATGATGATAATGATGAGAAAGAGATGATAAATTCAATGGAATCACTTTTCTTCATGTTTCATTTGTTTACCTTTTTGTTTCTCGCATATTGATCATCATTATGATGATAATCTTTGATTTAAGATTAAGATTAGCATCAAATCTAATCTCTGATAATATTAGTTTTAAATGAACAACAATTAATCGGGAAACAGGTTAACAATTTAAGTTAATCACCAGATATTTTTGATCATATTAAAACCACTCCTTTGGTCTAAAGGTTTAAGCTTTTAACCTCCATTCATTTACTGATTATCATTAAGCTAATTGTAATAATAATAATATGATGTTTTATAATCACGGTAATGATAATGATTATGATGATAATATTTCATTGATGGTGCTAAGATGATCATGATGATTATCATCATCATCTTTCTGGTTAAATTAGGTATTAGAAGCTACTTATTAACCTTTGGAAGAGCAAAGTTAATTATAATGTATCATAGACTCTAATCATTGGTGATTAACTTGATTTAGAAAACAAAACAAAAAAAAGGTGAATTAGCAAATCAAAGGTAATATTGGTTATCATTATTATACCTTAAAGTTAAATTGTTAATCAATTGTTAAATGATAATTATCATACTAATAGGTATTCACCCTGAGGGTAAAAGTAACACAAACATAGACAGAAAAGTTTTGTTTTCCAGTTTGAAGGTTAAAGGTAAAGGTAAAGGTGAAGAAAAAAAGTTTCCAATGAAAAAGAAAGTAGAAAATGTTTCAACAATTAACAATTGAAATTAAATTGTGATCACTTGGTGATTAGCATTTATGATTAATGAGGAAAACTAAATGAATGGTTACTCGTTTATGATAACAATCAAATTAAATTGCTACATTGAAAAGCTTTTGTGTTATCAATGATAACCAGTGATTCTGTATAAAGGATTAACTAAACTCCCAAGTATTATAATCATTTTTATTTATAATCTTCAATATTTATCATCATTATCATCCTCATCTCTACTCACTCGTCATCATTATCATCCCTAATGTCCATTGCAAGTATAAAAATAAAAAGGTAAATCAATCAAAGGGCAATAGTATTAAAAAGCAAATCAAATGATAAGTTGAATGAACAAACAAAATGAAAGTGTCACCAATATTTACAATCGTAATCAAATCAAACTAAATCAACTATGATTAACTAAATTATACACAACTTAACCAGTCAAATGTTTCCATCATCATCATCATCATCTAATCATCCTAATCAAAAAGAAGCACAAATAATTCAAATACAAAGAAAGAGAAAGAGAGAGAAAAAAGTTCGAAGCCGAAAAAAAAAATCTCGATCCGTGACCTAAAACTTTCTCCTCATCAGTAAAACTTTTTATCCTCATCTTTTTGTGTAGACTTTTTTTACATCTTTTCCCTCTAACTAATCCTATTCACCCATTGTATAGACTATATTATTATCATCATCATCATCCATTAAGATCAATATATATCATAAGTGAAAAGTGTGTATGTTTAGATTCAGTTATTATCCACATCGGATTATCATCATCAATGATTATCATTATTTAGCCGATTGAATTAAATTATATATATAATATATCCTCACCCTGCTCTCCTTTCTCCCTCCATCTTCATCTCTCTCTCTCTCACTCGGCCCTTTCTCACATGAAAAAGCCCATTGACCCGTGTTAAAGTGACTATGGACTTAAGGTCAACCATTGGATACATTATACTTGACACAATATGTATAAATACATTGGCTTTATATGTTATCTTATTATCACACTCACATGGACTTTTTTTTTGTCAATGGCTTTTGTATTTTCACCCACTTTCATATTACCCACCCCGCTGTTACTGCTGCTGTTTATCCCACTCCCTCCTCCTTTAATATGCCCTCCATACACTCTTGATGATTTCGATGATAATGATAATTGTCATCATCATAATTATCATAATGGTGATAATATAGATGATAAACTCATCCTTTAATCATATGGGGAAGAAAAATTTTCTGCTTTCTTTTTAATATACTTATTCAATTGCTTTTGATTGTTTGATGATTTATTGTCAAATTAGTTGATTGTTGTTACAGTTTGTTTCATTATTATTGTTTATTTATTCAATCATTTGTTGTTATTGATCAAATTTATCCTTTTGATTCAATAAATTTTATTCAATCGATCATGTTAATTGTTGATCATCTTTACTTTGGTTATCATTCATTCATTTGATTTTCACGTAATAATTGATTTAAATTGCAAGTGGATTAACACTTATTTGTTATGCCTGATTAAAGATTATTAGATTTGTTAATCTTGTTGATTTAAGTATTAACTGTTTATCTCTGTTGTTATCGTAAATTGTTATCCATTGAAAAATTGTTTAAATATTTTTCTCATTTCTTTGTACATTAAATTGTTAACAATTTAATACTCAACCATAGGTCACAAAAATTTGATATCAGTTAATCTTGAAGCGTTGATCAGATCAACAACATGGTAATAATCAAATGAATACAATGTAAGAGGAAAATTACACAAGTCGAACAAAAAATTGTGTTGAAAAAAGATGAGGATGAAAAACAAAGATGAGAAAATGGAGAACAAGTGAGAGTGAGAGAGAGAGAGAGAGAGAGAGAGAGAGAGAGAGAGAGAGAGAGATGTCAAAATAAAAGATGTTCCTCTCATCATCTTTTTCTACTTCCTGCTTTTCCATCTCCATCACCTCCTCCACCTCCGCATCCTTATTCTCCTCCTAATCTATCCTGACAATTTCTTAACCTTTACCTTTAACCTCCCACTCTCTCCCTCGAGTGTAATATGTGAGTCTATGTCAATTGTTAAACTTGGTTGCCCGAGCAAAGATAAGCCAAAAGAGTGAACCATTTAAAAAGAGCCTTAAGATAAAATAGAAATAAAAATAAGGTTCAATAGATTAGGTGAACCATAGAGAAGGAGGAAGGTGGGAGGTGGAAATATCAACAACAACACACCATTCAAGAGACTGGACAATAACAGAGAGAGAGAGAGAAGAGAGAGAGAGAGAGAGAGAGAGAGAGAGAGAGAGAGAGAGAGAGAGAGAGATGTCAAAATAAAAGATGTTCCTCTCATCATCTTTTTCTACTTCCTGCTTTTCCATCTCCATCACCTCCTCCACCTCCGCATCCTTATTCTCCTCCTAATCTATCCTGACAATTTCTTAACCTTTACCTTTAACCTCCCACTCTCTCCCTCGAGTGTAATATGTGAGTCTATGTCAATTGTTAAACTTGGTTGCCCGAGCAAAGATAAGCCAAAAGAGTGAACCATTTAAAAAGAGCCTTAAGATAAAATAGAAATAAAAATAAGGTTCAATAGATTAGGTGAACCATAGAGAAGGAGGAAGGTGGGAGGTGGAAATATCAACAACAACACACCATTCAAGAGACTGGACAATAACAGAGAGAGAGAGAGAGAAAGAGAGAGAAAAGGACAAGAAGGAAGAGGAAATATAAGCAATCCAAGCAAAGCCTAAGCAAGGAAACTATTATTTCTATTTTTTCATAGAAACATCAACACCGCCAAGAGAAAGAGAGAGAGAGAGAGAGAGAGAGAGAGAGAGAGAGAGAGAGAGAGAGAGAGAGATAAAGTGAGTGAGGTGGAGGAAAAAGTGAAATAAAAGTTGACATTTATTGAAGATGAAGCCAAAGTAAAGTAACTTGTCTCAAGTTACTGTTGATGTCACCATCGTAAGTGAAAAGAGCAGCAAAAACACAACAGCAATTGAATGGGCATGAAAACATCAACCGTGTATGAGAGTTTAGATCTACACATAGACTACACACTTACGACACACTAACTGCATATCCAATGGTAATAATAGCAATAGTAGTTGAGAAGCAATAACAACAATAAAAAAAGTTAGGAACCATTACCTTTAATATTTGGTCCACTTAAATGTCCAAGGAATTGTAAGAAAGAATTGAGAATCAAAGTGAGCATAAGCAGAGAAGGTAAGATGATGAAGAAGCCCAAAGAAAGAGGAAAGAAATAAGATGAAGATGATGATGATGTTGGTGGTAGTGATGGTGGTGGAGGTGGTGGAGGTGGTGGTTGGATGGAGAGAAAAAGAAAGAGAGGAAAAAGAAGTCAAGATAAGTGAAGGTTAAAATGATGATGATGATTGGATGGAGCAGAAAATAAGGAAAATGGGAAGATGAGGATGCGAATGAGAGAGAGAGAGAGAGAGAGAGAGAGAGAGAGAGAGAGAGAGAGAGAGAGAGAGAGAGAGAGAGAGAGAGAGAGAGACAGCAAATGCTGTCATTGAGTTTGTGGCAAACCTCTGGAATCATTTTGGATTGACCTCAATCCAAATTAGAGGTAACCAGAAGAGAGACAGAGGAGAAAGACAGAGATTCTCAAAGGATATTGAATAAGGTGGTAAAGGTAAGAAGATGATGGGAAATAAGCATCAGATGAAGATGAAGATGGTCAAGTAAAAAAAGAAGATGAAATAAGTTTGTTCACTTTGCTTTTATTTTCATCTTCTTTTTATCTTCTTGTTCTCTCTCTTTCTCTCTCGATCTCACTGTGTGTCAAGTGGATAATTGAAAATAGATTCAACGGTTTGTGCACTTTTCTTCAACAACTTATACACAGAGAGAAAATCACATTGAAACTATTGACAAAGAGATGCAATTGAAGGTGAGATAGAATTTTTCTTTCTTTCTTTCAATCATATTATCAACATTTTCCTCAATGATTCTGGTCCATCTAATTTAAATGGCTTTAAGAGATGAGAGAGATGAAGATGAAAAGAGAGTGTCAAGAGTATCAAAGAACCAGTGAGTTCTCTTTCGTCTCTCTTTCTCTCTCTCTCTCTCTCTCTCTCTCTTTCGAATTTCGAATTTCCTTTTTTCGATTTTCTTTTCTTTTTGATAAGAAAATAACTTGTTTGTTATTTGTTGTTCTTATTTGCTATTGGCTTTTGGTTGGTCAACGAAAAAGTGATTGACTCTATTTAATCCAAGGTAAACATATTTTCAAGTGACTTCACATTGAATAACATTCAGTTTGTCCTCGATTCTTTATTTTTTTCATTTTTTCTTTTTCTTTTTCTTTCGAACTTCTCTGTCTCGAAATGTTCTACAAGAAATAACTTCATTGTCATCTTGTCTTACCTGTTTAAATAGTAAATTAAAAGGTATATTAGTTATTCTCTCAGGAAATAGTGAAAGTATCTTTGATATCAATGTCTTTGTTTTCATTCTGTACCTTTAAATTTCATCTTACCTTTTGGTTTTTTTTCTTTCTCAGAATCTTCATCCTCATCCCTTATCATCATCCTCCTCCTCTCGTCATCTTATAGACTAACTGGTAATCACAGTTGCATCAGTTGAAACAAGATAACAACAATAATAATAACAAGAAAACAGTAACAACATCAATTTATATTATTGTTTGTTACGCTCTTGTTTCATTGTTGTTGTTGTTGATGATGTTGATGTTGATGTAGTTAAATGTCAGGTAAACGTTGATATGGTTTACAATTTTTTCCATGTTCTTGTCCTCTAACAATCTCCTAGAATCACAAAACCAGCATGAAGACTCAACATTTCACCAAATCGGATCGAGAATATTATTTAATACCAATTGATAAATTATCTTCTGGAAGATCTGTAAAGGAGAAAGAGAGAGAGAAAGAGAGAAAAGATGAGAAATACAATTAATTTAGACACGAATTTCATCAAGTGTAACTGTTAAATAACAACAATAGAAAATGGATTTGATTAATCAAAATAGAAATGAATCAACAATCAAAGCCTCAGGATTATAAACAAAAGGTTATCTGTCAATAGAAATTATCAAATGTAACATAATAATAATATCGCTGACAATTAACTGATTGAATGATGAATATAAATGATTAACATTTTCTATTCACTTCTAAGAATTTTTTATATCAATTTCTTTCAAGGGAGTTAACTTTTTTTCTTATCATGTGTCTGCTCCTGATTCTGTTCAGATGATCAATGAAGTATTTATTGACCCTGATGGGAATTAGATACAAATTGGTTTTACAGTTAGAAGAGAGAGAGAGAGAGTGATAACTCTCTTCATCTCTCAGTAAATATTATGGATTCAAAATGGTAAACAGAGAGAGAGAGAAAGAGATAAGTGGGCGGGAGATTGTGTATATGATTCTCTCTCTCATGTTTATCATCATAATCATTATCATACGAGGTAAATGATAGTAGTCGAAGTTTATTCAATTTTTAGAACTCGATCTTCATCTATTTTTTTCTTCTTTTCTCTTGTTTCTTGCTGATAAATGTTAGAACTTTTTTTCTCTTCTCTTACAGATTTAACTTCCTTTAACCTCTGATCATCATTTTATATTATCTCAGGAGAATCAGTAGTAGATTTAGAATTTATCTCTTTCTCTTCAGTGTACGAATGTGTTTGGTGTTTACTATTACCTTTCTATCTTTTATGTTGATGATGATGATGATGAACATCATTATCATTTTGTTGGTTCTCTTTTGTTTCCAATTTTATCTTTTTCTCTCTTGTCTCTTTTTCTATCTTCATCCTTTCCTTGTCTTTAACCACATTGGATTTACATTGGAAAGAAGCTTTTTTTATCCTTGTTCCTTATATTCCATTGATTCTCCTCCTTTGGTTGGTGATGGTGATCATGATTCTCTTTCCTTGATTCCATGTTACTCTTTCCTTTTCCTTTTTCTTTTGGTTTCTTCCGAAAGTATAGATATTTATGTGTTGGTCTATTTTTTTCTTACCAATTTTTATATTTGTAACCATTTTTATTTTACCATCAACCGTTTGTAAACCATCATCATGCTTTTCTCCTTCTTTAGTTGTAAAAAGTTTACTGTTTTTAGCTTTGCTTCATTGAGTAAAACCATTTTATTGTTAAAAACTTCATATTATATCCACTTTATATTATATGAGTTTTCGTCTTTCTTGTTTCACTTAGTATCTTTACTCTCATCTTTTTCCTCCTCCTCTTCATCATCATTGATATTTCTCATCGGCGGTAGTATAATTGTCGGAATATCCAAGTGTTGTTATTGTCATTAATACCCTCATCATCATCATCATCATCATCATCATCGTCATCCTGGCTGTTCACATTGCACTAGAGAAGAAAAGTAAAAAGAATATCAGAAAAAAAGCATAAGAGAAATGAGAGAAGAAATGAAGAAAAAGAAAACATAACCAATCAGTGAGCCATGAAAATGTCGCTTCCATTTTTTTTTTCTTCCATCATCTTCTTACCAAGGTAACTGTTGAAAGAGAATAGAAATTTAAACATGGATTAAACTAATTAAATTGAATATTTATATGTATTCATTTATCTTCTTCTTTTTCTAATATTGTAATAATAATACAAAAAAGAAGGAGATACAAAAAGAAAACAAAAAAAAAAGAAACTGTTACTACGTAATAATCTTGTACATGTGATAATTATACTTAATACAGATCATTAGTAAACAGTAAATTTTTGCTGCTAAAAACCAACGTACGGGAAACAAAAAGATAAGTACACACACTTGAAACCATTAGTTTACCTGATGTTAATTTAATTATCAACAATTGACAACCTTAGTTAGGTAATAATAGTTATTCAAGAAACAAACAATCAACTAAATATCACAAATGAACAGGTTGTTAACATAATTCAATTGAATCAAAATTCCTCATCAGTAGCGCCACCTGTTGGAATTTATAGTTTCTTTTTTTCTATTCTAAAATTATTTTTACTTTGATAATCTTTGTTTTCATTTTAATCCTTTTTAATTAATCTTAGTTAATTAATCTGTTTGTTTTTATTTATTTATTTATTCTTTCCAATTGGCACTTGGATTAAAATGTTTTACTATCCATCTGTCGTCTCTGTTTATTACGAGACTCGTTCTTTTGGTAAGTGTTTTCATCGAGATTGATTAATCATTTTTTTTTGTTTCCTTGGCATTTGAAGGTCGCTTATCCTTTTTTGATCCTTCGCCATTTTTTTTTATTGTTTATGTTAATCTTGTTTTCCTCTTTGAAATGATTTTTCTGTACTTTTCCTTTTTCTCCTCATTATATTTGTATGTGTTTAGATCATTTGGGTTGATTTTCTTTCGGTGTGATGGTGGTGTAAATAGTGGTAATGGTGGTGGTGATTCTTTGAGTCTACTGGTGAATTTGGTTTATCTTTTTCTCCCTGTTCACTTTTTCCTCTATGTGTGTGTTGGTTTTACCCTTTGATGGGATGATAATGGTGTTAATGGGGATAATGATGGTGATGATGATTTTGTCAAATGATGGGAAAAGAAAGTCACATCTCACTTGGTAAACCTCTTTTGGATGGTGTGTTGCTCCTTCATCTTGTCTTCTTTTTAGTTCAAGATTGGTTCTTTAAAATGATTTCAATTTATTATCATCATTTTGGAAGATAGTGATGACATAAAACGTTTACTTCTCTCTTTTCATCTCTTCTTCATTTGTTCTCTCACTTGTGAAAAGGAATGATAGAAAAAAGAGAATGTTTAATTCAAAAGAAAAAGATATTTCGATGATGTTTATGTCTTACGAAGGAAGAAGATGAAGTAAATAACTAACACTATTATTATACACCGATAGAGAGAAAGAAAGATAAAAGTGACAAAGCAAAGTCTTTCCTCTTCCTCGTCTTCTTCTTCTTCTTCTTCCTCTTCATCATCACCAACATCTTCTTCTTTCTATATAAGATTGGATAAGAATAAGGTAAACAATAAATATGGTTGATCTAAAAGAAAATGATGATAATGATGATGACTACTATAGCGATGAAGATGAAAATGGAGAAGCAAAAAAAAAGATGGTTAATGGAAAGTTAATTGATTCCAATGTGATGATACTATTCAATCCCATTGGTATCATGAATTATTCAACTAACTTCCTATTCTCTCTCTCTCTCTCTCTTTTTCTCTTCATCCTCTCATATTTATCTTTTTCTCTTTCTCTTTATCATCCTTTTTGTTTTCTTCATCTTCTTCCACCTCCTCTCTCTTTAATATAAATCAACCAGACTCTTTGTCAATGAGATGCCACCAAAAACAAGTAACAACATTCATTCACTTCAATGTCCTTTCCTCTGTAATAGTAAATGTAAAGTTAATTTATCAGTCAACTCATGATAACTTTTTCTCTCTTTTCTCTCTTCTCTTTTAGATTCATGATGATATATCTTCCTATTTCCTACCCCATCTTCTGATGGTGATGAATCAACATTAACCTGTTTTTACACAATATGTGAATTCAACAAGCCACCCAATTGACCGGATCCAAAGTTTACTCAATCAAAGAAACAATTGACCCTTAAACCTTGTCCATTTATATTATATATATCAAACATACACAAAAGATCATTTAAATTGATTGTTATTCTGGATGTGTTTTTAATCATCATCAAAGAAAAAGACATGATTGGGATGACAAAACAAAAGAATCAAATGACATCTCAAATTTCATCTTTTATCTTCTTCTTCTTCTTATCCTCTTCTTAATTCTTTAAATGCTCAATCACAATTAAATCACCATGTACTTCACCCTAATTCCAGAAATTGATCCTGATACTGATCCTATTGATAATGATGATCATTTAACATTGGTGGTAATCAACACAACACTAACAAGTTTTTCTGCTTTTCCAATCAACCGATTTACTTCATCTAATTAAAGGTTGACAATGACAAATTGATGACAATTTGAAACAACAATTACACACACACGAAACAAAATCTTAATGAAATTAACAATTGAATACAAATGATTTACAATTGTAATCTCATCACCAGCAAGAAAAAAAGGGAGACAAGGATGAAGATGAAGATGATCATCAGTTGATTGACTTTTTGTCAGCAACTTTTAATAGCTTCAATAATTAACTTAATTGCAATAGTAGGTACAACAAAACAACAATTAAATCAAGACAAACAAAACTTAAACAATCAAGAAAATTGGTTACAAATGAAAAATTTAAATGGTTAAACAATTATCACTATTATTATTATCACCATTATCATCATCATTAACTTTATTTAATAATCAATTGAATCGCACCAATGGTTAATTTAATCACTAAATCATCATAATCAACAAATTATCAACAATTACCGATAACCTTTCCTAATGGACTTTTGATCAACTCAAATAAATTAAATCATCGATTCTCTAAGTAAGTAAGTAATCAAATCAAATATCTAAATCTATTTAATATGTAACAATTAACATCTTCAACCATATTAACTAATATGATTAGTTGATTAACCTTTACAATCAAAAATGAAAAAGTATAAAAAAACTCATTGATTGTGCTTAGTGAATGAAATGTCAGATTTTATTAACTAATTAACTAAATAATGAAAATCATACATGGACACAATTGGTTAATTATAGTGAAGTTAATCAAGTTAAAAGAAAATAAACACAATTAAATTACAATTTACTTATAGATTTTGGTATAAGGGAAAAAATAATCAATTAACAATCGTTGTCAATAATTAAAAGGAAAAGAAATTAATTTTGATTTTGTGTTCAATTAGTCAATTAAATTGTTACCTCGTTAATTGTGAATAATTGTTTCACTTTACTAACATAACCACCTTTGGTTGGACTGTTAATCAAAACGATTGAGACAATTAAACCAACCAATTGACCTAAAATGTTGGTTAATTGTTGTGATTCACTTGGTGGATTAATTGTTTTCTCATCTGATTGTTTATCCTCTGATCGATTGTCCCTCGATCGTCGTATCAACTTACTGGTTTCAATTTCGATTGATCTTCGTTCAACTTGATCTTCTCCGTCATTTGACCTCCGTCTTTCGTCCATAGGGTTGACCTCTTCTCGTTTATTTTGTCGATCAATTGTTCGGTCACTTCTGATTCGTTCCTCTTCACGTCGAGAGTCAATTCGATCTTGAACCCGATCAGTAGTTCTAACCTCATCTCGAACTTGAACTTCTCTCCTTTGCTCTGGTGAAATTTCTCGAACACGATCATCAACAGTTCGACGATTTTCTTCTCTCCGTAATTCTACTCGATCATTTGACCTTTCACTTCGATCTTCAACTCGTCGATCACTTCGATCTCTTCGATTATCTTCCTCTTCGGTTCTTTCATAACGATCTAAACGCTCATCTCGAATACGATTTTCTTCAACTCGACGGTTCACTGATTCACTTTCTAATCGTCGATCTACATCTCGACTTAATTCATCAACTCGAAGACGATCCTCTCTTAATCGTTGATTAACACTAGTGTCACTTTCTAATGATGATGATAATCTAAGTTTATCTCCCACTCGATGATCATCACTAAATCGCTCCCGACGATCAACAAGGTCACCTCGTCGATTCAAAGATCGCTCTAAACGTCTTGACTGATCTTCACTTTGAGCCAACAAAATGGCGTAACTTGCGTAAATTGTCATCAAAAAGAAAAACTTTGAACAATTAACCATGATAAAGAATTACAATTCAACAATTAATCAACAATCACAATTAACACCAAATAATGACTAGATTAACACTCGAGCAAAACAATATAACAATTATCTTACCACCGAAACCTCAGCTAACCAAATTAACTTGAAACAATTTAACTCTCACTCTTATATACTTAATTGTGGATTAAAAAAATTTAAATTCTCACCCAGCAATCTATTAATAGTAACCTCAAACAATTAACTTCCATAATTCAATTGATCATAGATAAGTCAGGTTTTTATAAAACAACAACAATTAATTTAAGCCGATTATTTAATTGTGTTCATGTTTTGTTCACTTTGTTGATCTAATAACAATTTATCATATCCAAGGAATTAGTGAAAAAATATTTCCCAACAACAATTAACTTTAATTGATGAATTTTGAGAGTGAATGTTAAATTGTTGATAAGAAAACTAATCAATTTAATTTTAATCGCAAAATGAATATTCATAATTTAGTATTACGTCAATGGTAATCAGTTTATAAGTAAACAATTAAGAGTATAAAATAAATTGGACAATCAATTAACTAATAGTAACTAAAGTCACATCTTTGATATTTTCATCGATGACAATTAACTTAATCATAACAATAACATTTACGATACAATTAATAGTAATGATGAAAAAACAAATTGCCAGATGATTTAGTTAATCATATCTTTATTTACGTGATCACAATCAAATGAAACTAATTTAATATTTATTTTTGTTTTCCATTAATAACAATCAGCAAACAATTAACATTAAAAATATCATAACAATCAATAGATCACCAATAGAACCAATTTATTAATTGTAATGATTGAATTGATTGTATTGAAAAATATTCTCTAGACTAATTGTAACAATTAAAGGTGAAAAAAATTGTTAATCATTTGAACCTCACCTTGATTTTTTTAACAAATCCAATTGTAAGTTAATCATTAACTTTGATTTCTATTTAATTGTTGGGATAATTTAACTAATCATCCTGATGATCATCATTCAAATGGTAAAAAAGGAGCGGTCAAGTTAATAGTAACCATTAGAAACGATTAATTAACTTGATTACGTTAATTGATACCCTTTGATTAAATCATTTGATTGATTATCGATACTTGATCATCATGATGATGATAATTAAAACAATTGAAAAAACTAAAACTGTTTTCTCATCGTAAATAATTTATTGTAAATCTTTTAATAGATTTAAATTGTTTCCAGATTCATAATTTTCTCGTAACTAAATTAACTTTTCAACTGATTGAATTTGAGTGTTGACATAATGTTTAAGTTGAGAGTCCATTAAGAGTGAAGATGATGAAAAATGATGATGAAGTGATGAGGATGCTAAGAGGTAACAGTTTAAGATGATAATCATCATCAGTCAAAGTCAATTTCAATAATAATGTCAACTTTTCAATTACTTTTGTTTCAGATCCTAAGTGAATCTAAATCATTTTCATACGAAACACTGGTCATCCTCATCCTCATCCTCATCCTCATCCTCATCCTCATCCTCATCCTCATCTTCATCTTCATCTTCATCTTCATCTTCATCCTCATCATTTGATCATTGAAACTTTGATTTATTTTTCATCTGAATTTCTGAATTGAATCATTTGAAACTATTAATATATCTTATTGTCAATTTAAATTGATTCATTTTAAATATAAATTGAAGATGATGACGATTATGATGATGTGAATGATGAGGATGAATAAGATGTGATGATGAAGACAAACAATTGATGATTTCCTCTTCATCATTTTGTGACTTTTAGTCAATTTATTTTCATGTTAGATTTTTTTCCTTACAGTGAATAAAAATGAGCTGAAATGATGAGGATGAAAAAAAAGGATGAGCAAGATGATGATGATGCTTAAGATTTTGTTCAAATAATCCTGAAACTTTGAGATAATATTAAAAAAACATCTCACCTTGATTGTTAAAGTTAATATATTGTTAGTTAGTTTATCTTGATTAACATAAAATCTAAATAATAATAATAATAATCAGATGATTTAAATTCAGGTTGATGGTGAAAATGAAGATGAGGATCAAGATGATATTCATGATGATGCTTGTGAACATACAAATATATTAAATAGCGAGGCAAGGGAAAAAAACTCTACTACCAATTAACTAATTGTTCAAAATCATTTATCATCATCATCTTTCAAATTATCAAATTAATGATTAACAAGTAATAACTACTTTGGAAATGATTATATTGTATTATTGACCACTGGTCAAAACCTATTGAAGCTACAAATTTGCCGGTTAGTTAATTTGAACCACACACAAGACACTCATTCACTGATTCACTAACAATTAACAGAGGTTAATCAACTGGTTACAATTCAATTACAACAATTACTTAATCAATTAAAATAAATTGTAAGTCTAATGATAAAAAAAAAGTATAAGGAGAGACAAGAAACTTTTGTCAAGGTAACATTGTACTTGGACATTGAAATTACTGATAACTGACCATCATCTTTGCCTCACTCTCTCATCGTTATCACCATCATATTAATCATCATTATCATCATCATCTGTTTCACTTTCTTTTTCCTCTCTCTCTCTCTCTCTTCTTATCTTCATCTCATCTTCATTTCTCCATGTTACTTTTTCCTGCTCATCATGATCCCGATTTTGTTACACTGTGTTACTTTTGCTCCTCCTTTTTGTCTTCCTCTTCACCATTATCATCATCTTATCATCTTTTTCACCTTGGTCTCTGCTTACCTGGAGTCTCTTATCATCATCATCATCATCATCTCTCTCTCTCTCTCTCTCTCTCTCTGAGTTTCCTCTTTCCTTCGGGGTTATTAGAGGTAATTTAACTACAACCGCGGTGCCCATAATTTGGGCTTTAATTTTACTTGGGAGCCTCTTTAATTAGCAACAATCCATTTAAATTGTTTACTTTTCTTCATCATCATCTTCTTCATCTTCATCTTCCTCTCTCTCTCATCTTTAAATCTGAGAAAAACAAAGGAACATAAAAAAATGGCAACTTTTTTTTTCTTCCTTCTCTTCAATTTCCCATTGACTTGTTTTCGCATTTACAGCCTGTTGTATTTTCTAGTATTACATTTAATTGTGTTGGTTGGCTGAGGTTCTTTCATTTTAATTAACAATCAAATCTAATTAATCATCATTATAATCATTTGTATCTTGTTTTGATTTCCCGTTAATTATTATTTGCAATCACAATCAATTTTCATTCACATTTTCAGTCTCATTCTTGTTGAGACCTGAATTTGTAATAACTAATCAACTTGAAGCGCGTTAATTGTTCCCCTTGTTGGTTGATTAATTTTTTGATTATTATTCATATTTAATGGGTGAGACAATTGAATATTCTACTCTGTTAATTGTTAATTAATTAGACGCTGAGAAAAATCTGATAATCATCTTAAATCATTGCCAATTTAGGTTTGTTATTATTGTTGTTGTGTGTTAATCACTGAATTAATTATCAACATCATTTAGTATCATTATGATTTTTAAATTAACACTACAACCTTTTGATTATCAACAATTTAACAAGAAAAAGTTTAACATGAAATTTGATTAACTGCCCACTGGAATTAACTTAATAGATTTAAATTGTTGATTAAACAAATTGACTCTCCTTTTGTTTATTGCAAATTAATTGTAATTAATCAGCTAATCAATGGGTGGTGGTTCACCCAACCTTTAATAATAATACCACCTACTCATCATCATCATTAAATTTAATCATTTACAATCAACTAAATCATTAATCAAAAATTGATTCCCAAATCTCATCAATTTTAAGGTTAATTTTTGTTTATGTTGTTAAAATCAATTCAAATTACAGTAATTAACAACAAACAATCAATTGAATTAATGATCAACATAATTGTGAAAATAAGTTGATTGTGATCAAAGTAAATTAAATTGATTTAAAAAGTACAGAAAATTTTTTTCCCTTTTCTTTACAATTATAATTATTTGTTTTCTCAAGGCAACAAATTTAAATTAATAATCAACGTTAATCATTAACAATTAATGATGAATAATTAGCAATTTGGGAGGTATAATAATACATAATGATGAAGAAGATGATGATAATAAAAGTCTCATCATTTTAATCATCCTTTAACCCGTTTACTTAATTGTTGATGATTAAAAACCAAGAACCCAAAAACCAGAACCAGAAATGAGATGATAATTTATATTCTTGGTTTTTAATTGTTTAACTTTGATTCCAATTGATTTGATTTGTTTAAAGTAAAAAAAAACCAATGTTAATGTTTCATTCATGTTAATCACAATTTATTTGACATTAATAATCAGTCAGCTTTATTACCCTGGATAATAAACAATCAAAGGTAATCAAAAATCAACTAAATTGCAACAGAGTAAAAATGATTTATGATTAAACGATTTGATTCTCGTTTTTTATTTTAACAAAACTTTTTTTTTATATTGTTGGTGTTAACTAATTTTAAACGTTATTAATTATAATTGCTACAGGCTATATGAAGATGATGATAATGATTAACCAACCACGCAAATGGTTGGCCAAGAATTAACAGCAATCAGTAATCATAATCATCATCGCAACAATTTAACAACAATTCATGAAGTTTGATTTTTTGGTGAGCAAAAAAAAGTACAGAAGGAAAAACTTGATAGTCTCAATTGATTAATATTATTAGATTAGTTGAAATGAGTTAATCACAATTAGATAAACTTGAGGTGAATCTTAATTAAGATACCTGGTTATGAATGGTAATGATTAATATTGAATAATAATTAGATTAGTGAATCAGTTAATTGTTATTCTGGTTAAGTGTCTGTGTTAAGGTTGATGCTTTTCAAATGATGATCGAGATGAAGATGATAATCATCATCATATCGCTAAAAGTATAATGAGTTCAAGATGAAGATGAAGATGAAGATAATGATGATGACGATGAGCCCATGTTATTAGTATCCTTTGAGGACGAAAAGGTAACAAGATGATTTATCACTTCATCTTCTTTGTCTTTGTTTCTTTTTCGTTGTTCTTTTCCAATCATTATTAGAACCTTAATGATCTTTACCTGTTCACTTTTTGTATCTTCTCCATCCTCATCCTTTTATCATCTTAAACAATTATCGTTAATCATCATTCATTTAACAAATAACAACAAAACATTTTCCCTTTGATATTTTTTTTCCTCTTCTTCACATTTAGTAAACATTTTGTTTGCTTGTTTATTACATTCGTTTGTCAGGGGAATAGTTTTGTGAATAAATGTCCAATCATTTATCATCCTCATCACGATCAATTAATTAATCGCCTTCTAATCAATATCCATCTCAATCTAAATCCTCTATAAATTAGTTTCAATCTGAATCCTGAGATTAATTTGTTAGCTTTGGTGAAAACTTTTTCCTTGACTCGATTATCATTATTATCGTAATAACTTTTTTTTACTTGTTACACTTTTGAATATAAAACTAGTTAATTGTTAGTTACAATTAGATTATGATGATGAGAAAATCAAACAGGATGAGAAGATGATAATTAATATTATATAAGTGAGGTGAGTGAATTAATAAATCATCTGATGATGATTAGGATTAGGATGAAAACTTTTGACCAAAACGATGAAACTTTTTGTGGTCATTGTTTTTATTTATCTTTTTGCTTTTTCTTGATGAATTTTAATTTCACTGTAATTAAAATTCTCAATGTTAATTATAATTAAAAGGTTTAACAGTTGATTCAGTTAAATTGTTAAATTAAATTTGCAACGTCTTTTGTCATCAACCCTGAAAAAAGTATCAATGGTTATAATTACATATCTCAATTTTTAATGATGATTAAATATCAACACTGATGACAACGAATGAACCTAATTAATGGTGACAGAAGCAATTAATTTGATTGCAATTGAGAGAGTGAGAGAAAGGTTATTCAATGTTAATTGTTGATGATGATTAAGATGATGAAAATATGAGAAGTTGATGAAAAGTTGTAACTCAAGTTTCGGTCTCAATGTAAAAGAGACAAAAACTTTAGGAGCTAAATTAAGTCTAAATTGTTGCGAAAACATCGAACAATTAATTGTAACCCTTAATTAGATAACTTAATTAACACTCAATTTTCATGATTAGAGAAAAGTTTTTCTCAGAATCATGAGAAATATGAAACTTAATCATCACTTTTGTGTTTGTTGATATTTAATCAACAATTACATGTAGATTTGTTTGTTTGTTCAATTCACTAATTGTTGCTTATTAAATTGTCTTAGTACACAATTTAAGTTAATCAAATAAAATAAAACTGGTTTAATTTAGTTGCTTCAAATATATTGTTTCACAAAAAGTTATGATTATACATATATGTATAAAAATCAATGATTAGTTTATTTGATTGTTTCGTTTATTTTAAATTGTTTTAATTTGCAATTAACTTCCTTAATTATTAACTTAATCATCACAATTGAAACCTTCAATCAATTGTAATTATCTTGATTATTTTTCAGTCAATCGTTTCTGTAAAGATCCTGATTGTAGTTAATTAGTTAACGATAACCCGTTAACAACTGATTCCGTGATTAACTTGATTATGATGATGGTTGTTAATTGTTAGCGTTTTGATTTTGTTTTCTGGTAACAATCAACCTTTCAACTCTTTACTTATGATTGTTTTTAATTTTCGAAAGGTTTAAATTTTTCGGTAATTAGTGATTTAACCTGTAATTAGTTAACTTGGGATGAGCAATTTAATTTGTTTCTTACAATTTGATTAACTCCTTTGCCAAGACAATTAACTTTTCACATCTTTTAATCAATTTACTTTGCCTCGAGACATTTAATCAACCAGTGATCGTCAACCAATCATTACAATTAATTGCTTATTTTCAATTGTAATTTGTTTACTTTAATCGATTTGGTTTTTCATTGATTATCTTCATGATAAATTGTTGCTCGTTAGTTAAATTGTCATATTACCTTAGTTTGGAGTTGACAATGAGCAATTAACTTATTGTTTAAGTATTTTTCTCATCTTGTTTACGCTTTAATTAGATTCCAAGTTAATTTTAATTGTCTTTTTATTATTATGCTTTTTACAGCAAGTCTCCAAAGACTTTGATTTAACTAGAATACGAAGTTACTAGCGCCACCTGTTGGAGTTTTAATTCATTTTTTTCTTTGCCAAAATTTTTCTTTATTTTGATTAAGTTAATTAGTTTAGAATTTTGGAAAAATTAAGTTAATTAAGTCATTAAAATGATGGATTCCGATTCCGTGGTCAGCCTTTTATCGTTCAAACAGGTACAGAGGATGAAGAAACTGAGGTAATCTGGAAAAAGAAATGATCACAATTGGTTAATTGTCTTAGCATATGATTGGAAATTATTTCTTCTTCATGAAGCGTTGATTAGATGATCAAATCTAATTGCTTACAATTGAGTTTGATCCATTGGAAGTACAAGTTTTAGTTATTTTGTTGATTTTCATTCCATTTACATCGACAGTTTCATTCTTGCTCGTGGTACAATTAGCTGATTGTTGACTAATATGATCGGCCAAGGGTTGATATTGAATCTGTTTGGTCGCATCTAATCATCAGTTAAATTTATAATTCAAGAATAACAATTAGATTAATCTATCGAAATGATTAAGAAAAGGATAGTTTAAACCACTCTTACCTGAGATATAATCGTTAACTTTTTGTCTTAATTGATCGTGATTCGGAGGAGCTGGAATGTTCATCAATGGTAAATGGAAGGGCATTGGTCCGAACCATGGAATACCGAATGGTCCAAAGCTCGAACCTGACCCATTGCTATCAGAAGAAGAGGATGAAACGGCCACTGGATCAAATGATTGTCGTCGAAATCGGAGAATTGGATCAGCTGAATTGAACAAAACACTCCAAGTCAATATTAGAACTGAAATGAGAAAATTATTCATTTTTTGTTCATTCGATTAACTAATGAGATTGGAAGGAAATTTAACTCACAAAGAAATTTAATAGTAAAAGTGTTGATTGTTTTGAAACGAAAATTAAAGTGACCTTTGCTGGTCAATTTCTTAGCTGATTCTAATTCTGTTTTCTTAAGATTCATTTGCCCTTCGGTTAAATACTAGTCTTTTTAGTGAGAAAATGGGTTTGGTGATGAGGATGAGAACAAGCAATTAACAAATGGAAAACAAAACCTCGCCCATTCCTAGAAATTAACCAATGATTGTCGATGCAAACAATCAACACAATTGACTTGTCCATCTAATTGTTCATCAACGAATTATAATCTAATTCATATATTAATACATTTGTAAATTAGTCCACAAATAATCAATAAGATTGTTAAAGGTGAAAAGCAATTTAAATTAGTGACTCCGCTGATTGTTGTTTTTTAATCTAACGACATTCACTTGAATGTCAATTGATAAATCTTTGTTTTTTGTTTACAATTTAACTTGATTATGTAAACATTAGCTCCTCAGAATGTGTCGATTGTTTAATCATCACCATCATCATCATTGCGTAGCTTTAATCTGATCAAGGAGTTAATATTCCGCAAGTACTAATTGTTGTTTAGTCTTTATTTCTCTTCCTTCTTTCATCTTCAACTTAACTTGAAACTATTGCCCTTGTGTCTCCATCTCTTGTAATTTTTTCTTTTTATCAAACTGATTACCATCTGTTAAATTAGTTTTTCAATTTTTATGATTCATTGGTTAGCTATCTAATTATGGTCTCCACAGTAACCTCTTTACTAATGAATAGATTTTTAAAAGTTTTATTGCTTTTTTAGATCCTACATTACTGTTTTAATGCAATAAACTGAGTGATGTAATAGTTAAAATTTTGTTAAAATATCATAAATATTTAGCTTTTTTATTTCAAATTTCAGCTGTGATTGGTCCATATAAATTTCTCATTTGTTTACATTTTCAGTCAACAACCACTTGTTTTTTGATTACTGTTTTTTTTCTTTGTTTGGTGATTTTTTCTTTTACCTTGTTAAAAATGGGTTACAGTAATGATGATAACCCATTTGGTGACAATCCACTTCCTCTCCTCCAGGAAAAAACTTTTCCTGTCATCATCTTCAACAGGTATTCATCCAACCGTTGCTGCCACACAAAATCCTTGATGGTAAAACACCTGAGCAACTTGGCCGTTTACAAATAGAAATTAAAAAACTGGACAATGATGCTGGTGTGGTTGACATCACCTATTGGGAATCTCTTTTGGAAAAGGTCCAATCAATTATGGCACGAGCTCGTCTTCACGAGAAACAAGGTGGTCGAAATTTTGTCGAACCTTACAACATATTTACTTTGTTTTTTGAAAAACCTAACCCAAATCATCATATGAATCATTAAAATTATAAGATTAATTTCACTTTTAATTTAGCTTTCAATTTGTTTCATCTTTTTCTCGGATTTCTTTGTTTATTAATGTGTTTGCCACATGTTATTCATGTTTTTTGGATTACTTTTTAGATGCTTATAAATTTCTTTTTTCATAACAGGTTTTTCGTTAAGCAGAAAAGTTTTGCAGATTATCGGATAATCATTATGATTGGTTTATTTTCTGGTTTAAATTGTTATTTTGAACAAATAAACAACTTTTTTCAAAATCCAAACAACTGAAAGTTTTTCCTCTAATCTTAAAAATCATAAATCTTTGTTTTTAGTTTACAATTTAACTTGATTGTGGAAACATTAGCATTTCGAAAAGTGTCAATTGTTTAATCATCATCATCACTGTTACTGTTTATCTATTAATCTGATCAACAAGACAAGAAAAAAACAAATCAACAAATATGAAAGTTTGCTCATCTTTAATTATTTTTGTCCTTTTAATTGTAACAATTACATTAAATGAAATCACTTCACGTCCACAAAATGTCGGAGTTAATATTCCGTAAGTTCTAATTGTTGTTCAGTCTTTATTTCTTTTCCTTCTTTCATCTTCAATTAATTGATCGTTGATTTTCATTTAGATTTTTTCATCCATCGAGAAACTAAACTTTTTTGTGTTTTCTCAACTAAATTGTTTCATTTGATCCACTAATTGTTGGTTTTATTGTTGATCCTTTTTCTCAGCGGAATTTTCAACATGAACAATGGGAACGGCGAATATGGATCTGGACTTGGAATCGATGTGCTCGGTGGTCTGGTTCGGGTCGGTGTTAATCGCAACCGATTCAATTACGGCCGAGATGTTGGTGTTTCCATTGGTTGATCTCTGTAATTCCCCTGATTAATCTTCTCAATTTATCAGTAATTTAACGACGAGTAGCAATCAGTTCATCTCCTTTTTAATATCTTTTTTAGCCCTTTTCAATGTCTCTTTTTTCATTTCTCTTCAATAGTATTGATCGACAATTAAAAAACTAATTTTCTCTTCTGGTATTAGAGGAAAAGAAAATAGAATCTAATGCCAATAGATGGAGACCCTGTTCTAATTTCTTGTTCTCTGTTGTTTTTATTTATTTACCGGCGAAAATGTTGATTGATTGATTGTTGATGTTAGATTGTTTATAATTAAATTAATTAGATTAATTTGATTGTCTTTTTCTAATTTTGTTTCTTCATGTTAACCTGTTTGGTGTTTAGTTGATAGAATTGGAATTATAATCTTGACTTGTGTTGGTTCCATTTTGAAATAATGGTTGTGATTGTGAGTCAATTTCCAATACCTGAAGGTAAAAGTGGTCAAGAAATTGTTGATCGTTTAATTAAACAATTTGAATCGATGCAATTCCAACGTGTTGGTAACTTTGTCGTTGACTGTGAAACGTATTATTCAGCACCAATCATCAATCCACCCAGAGTATTGAACATTATCCACAATTCCGAATATCCTGCCACCTGTTTTGCTCAACTTGATACTGGAACCATTTTGAGAGCTGATTCATATTTCGACGCCATGATGGTTGTCATGAATGGTGTTTATCAAGCCAAGAGAGGGAATAAGATTGAATGTAAAGGACCCAAATTCCAGAAAGGTGATTTCATCGTTAGAATTGGATCTGTTTCTATTGGCCCCTCTTTCAGAGGGATTCTTGTTGAGATAGAGTATGGACCCTGTTCTGTTCCCATTTACTGTTGGGATCTATTGAAAGAATTCATTAAAACATTCATGAGAGTTCCTAAAGAACCTCCTCCATATTACAAGGTATTTAGAAGATGACTGATCATCGAATACAATGACTCGAAGAAAAAACAACAATCAGTTTTCTTCGTAATCCAGAATCAGAAAGAAATGGAGTAACTTTTAGTTTTTGTCTTTTCTTTCCCACAGAACCGAATGACTGATGTCTGCACTCCGGTTGATACCATTTCTCAATACAATATTCATTTCACGAATTATCGGAAGATGACACTGATTAGTTCATGTCCACCACCCAATCCATCAGCACCGAAAGGTCCAAATAATAACGATGGAAACAGTGGCGATCAAAACAAAAGTCAACCCGGTGATGGATCAACAAGTGAAATAATTATCGCCAATGTGTAAAAATTTACGTTTAATTTTTCGCTTCCCTGCAGGTGGTTTTTAGCTTCAATTCACTTAATCTATTTATATTAATCTCTTTAATATTTCTTGATGATAAAACTTTTAAACAACTTAACCCTCAACTCTTTTTCCGCGATCATATCGTCAAGTTTTATCCTTTTGATTTAATCCTTCGACTTGGATTAAAGTGGATTAAGTGTGTTAAATAGTTAATGTTCCAGCAGGAAGATGATAAATTCTTTCTGCTCATGTGCCATTTCGCTTTTCTTGTCTCCATCGAGACAAATTTCTCATTTGTTTACATTTTCAATCAACAACCACTTGTTTATTTTTGATTATTTTTGATTATTTTGTTTAATTTTTTTCTCTGTAATTGTGAAAAATGTTAAATTCCAAAAGTGAAAAAATTCTTTACAAGACTATGGGTTACAGTAACGATAACAACCCATTTGGTGACTCGCAACTACTACAACCACTTGTATGGGGTAAAAAATGTCCTGGTAACAAAAAAATGAATGAGAGTAAATTGAATGAATTAAAAAAAATGAAAAAAAATCGTGAGGAGCGAGAAAGAGAGAGAGAGAAAAGAGCCACCGAAATGGAGGACAAACAAAGAGATGCTGAGGCTTCAAAATTCAGAAGCTACAATGATAATGAAGACCAATTTGTATTCAAACAAGCAAATCTCCGATCAGGTGTCCGGTTAAAAGAAGGTCGACCAAAAACAATTGATCTCTTAGTGGATTACATCAACGCGTCAAATGATGGACAAGGTGGTCGAAATTTGATCGAACCATTTAATTTGCTCAATGGTTTGAGATTGTTTGATTTGCAAGATCTTAAAGGTGACATCAACCTCTACAAAAAATTTGACAACGAGAATCTCCAATATTGGACCGATCTGGAGATCATTGTAAATACCGAAATAAAAAAACTTCATTCATCATCAACAGGTATTCATCCAACCGTTGCTGCCGATGCACACAAAATCATTGATAATAAAACACCTGAGCAGCTTGCAAGCTTGGAAATATCAATTAAAAAAAAAATGGACAATGATCGTGGTGTGATTGACATAACATATTGGGAATCTCTTTTGGAAAAGCTCCAATCGATGATGGCACGAGCTCGTCTTCACGAAAAACACCAACAATTAATGGTGAAAATGAAGACAAATCATCTTCAAGATGAAGGTGACCAAAGTGAAAAAGATGTCGATGATGATTCCATTTCTGCTGAATCTTGTGACAAAGATTATATGGAGAATGGCTATTCCCCGGAATTGTCAAGTGGATTTGACCTTGATTCCAATTTAATCGTCAATCCAGTCGACGATTTTTATGACCTTGAACGTGCCCGTCGATTTGTTTCACAATCATCTTCATTCATCGAACCAACAAATGAAGGTATCCTTAGGATTGAAGAAACCACCATCCAAGATCCAGGGATCTCATCTTGGTGCGAAAAGTATCGGCCTCGAAAACCGAGATTTTTCAATAGAGTTCACACTGGTTTCGAGTGGAACAAGTATAACCAAACCCACTACGACATCGACAATCCACCTCCCAAAATTGTCCAAGGATACAAATTTAATATATTTTATCCGGATCTCATCAACAAAGGTCAAGCACCGACCTACACATTGACCACTTGTCAGGACAACAAAGATTTTGCCATCATTCGTTTTAAAGCTGGTCCACCATATGAAGATATCGCCTTCAAGATCGTCAATCGAGAATGGAATTATTCCCATAAAAGTGGCTTCCGATGTCAATTCATCAACAACATTCTCCAGTTATGGTTCCATTTTAAACGGTATCGATACCGAAGATGAATTAATTTCAAATTTGTATTTCGACAATCAGTGGAAATGATCCAGTTTATTGATTGATAAATAAAAATCATCAAAAATTTGAACCACCTGTTTGTGGATTATTTTTTCAATTACTAATCAATTTTGTTTTCTCATAACAGATTAACATTTTACATCAATATAAAAAGTTATTTAGATGATCGATGTCTCCGAGATCCTGGAATTGAAGGTCGTGGTTTGTAAAGATCAGCTTCATCATACCTTTGAGAGCTCGATAAATCACTTCTAATTAAAAAAGATTGAGAATAAATTAGTTGATTGTTTTGTTGCTTCGTGTACAAGAGAATCGAACTTACTTCTTTTTAATTGAATCTCTGCTGTTACGTTTTGATCTTGATTCTTCATTGGTTCGAGATGAGAATGAATTCGGTGTAATTAATGACGATGATGTTGATGGTGGGGGTGGAAGTGGATCGGTTCTTGTGGATGCTGAAGGTGGTGATTGATCCCTCGATTTGGGTTCTCTTTTTATCTTAGGAATCACAAATTCATCTCCATTGGAATCCGATATTTTCTCGCTTTTGATTGTAGTTGATTTCAATTCTTTTGTTGATATTGGTGTTTTCGTTGTTGATGGTGTTTCGAGCACCTTCACGGGAGTCAAACAAATCGCTTCTTTGCCTCTTGCTCTTATATCGAAAACGGGAGCTTCGGGTGTTGACTTGATTATCTCAAATTTTGGTTTGACTTGAACCATTTCATCGCCCCAAGGATCTGGTTCTTTTTCTGGTTCTTTGCGTTTCTTTGTTTCGATTCGTGTCCGATTTTTATTCTCATCTATCACCTTATCGGCCACCTTATTTACGACTTGATCTTCCATTTGATGTTTAACATGTTCTGTGGTTTCATCTTCATTTAGCTTCTGATCTTTAATAATTGTACCAGAGTCTTCAACTTTAATTGTTTCAATTTCTTCATTAACCTGAGAAGCTGATATATTTTCTCGTTTAATCTTAATTTCAGTATCGATTTTAACCTCACTTTGTACTACCTTTCCTTCAACATCATTCATCTCTTGTTTCATATCTTCAGCCTCTTCAACACTAGAAATACTCATTGCATCATCGAAATCTGATAAATCACTTGTATGCGCTGAACTAACATCGGATAACATATCAGAAACAATCGGATCAGATTTTCCTTTAGATTCTTCAATCTCAGAATTGTCTTCTCTTGATTCTTCTTTTGATTTGTTAGATAAAAGTGGCACAGATGATGATGAAGATGGTAGTAGTTCAGGAGATTTAGGTTCAGATTTAATAGTTGGTGGTAAAGCTTCATTGGTACCTGTTGGTTTTGTAA
The DNA here is from genome assembly GCF_014898815.1 of Panonychus citri. Classification (NCBI taxonomy): domain Eukaryota; kingdom Metazoa; phylum Arthropoda; class Arachnida; order Trombidiformes; family Tetranychidae; genus Panonychus; species Panonychus citri. The sequence continues at coordinate 784,434 of NW_026515505.1, read as the reverse complement.
GATCAGCTGAAAATGATCCAAGGTGAGCAAATGGACGTTCAGGAGGAGGCGATGTAGTTGTACCCCAATCTAAAGGTTCTGGTTTAGGTTCATCAGCACTTTGTTTACCCTCTTTGCTTAATTGATTCCAAATATCGTTCTTGGTCTTGTTTTCGGGAGATTTTGAGGTTGATTCATCAAAATAGTGTTGTGATGATTTACTATTTTCACCAGAGATTAATGAAGTTGGACTTGGAGCAGGAGGAAATGAATCTTCACTTCCACCATCGGTTATTGGTTCCGGTGTTGGAGGTGACAGCGAATGGGATGAAACAGTCGAGGGAGAAAGTGAAGGATTAGGTTTATTCTCTGTGGTAGTGGTGTTGTTGACCTCATTCCAATTTTCTTTACTCCATTTCTCATTTCCGTCATTTTCCTCCTTCTTGACTTCAATTTTCTCGCTCTCAGGCCAAACCAAGATATTATCTTCAACCCTTAGCAATGGCTCTTCAATTTTAATTCCAAGATAATCTTGAACATGTTTATCTATCCTACTTAACATATAGGTTGATGCTTTAAGCTCCACAACTTGATCCACAAGGTGACCAATGGTATTTCCAAGACCTTCTGAGCTGATGATGGATTAAACAGAGATAAAAAAGAAAATAGAAATAAATAGAATTAGGTCAAGTAAAGACAAGAATATGAAAGAATAGAAATAAAATTAAAAAAGACCAATAATAACATACTTAAGTTTTTGTCTCAACCCATCACGAAGTTGATTCTTGTTCGCATTTGGATTCCAGATTTGATCTTTAAGAAATGATTCGCAAGTGATGTCGATCTTATGTCTAAGGCCAGCAAAAGCAGGCTAAGTGATCAAGAGAAAAAAACAAGAAAAAATATGATCAATTAAAAGTTAAAACGATAATAAAATCAAACTACAGAAAAAGACAAGAGACAGAAAAATAAATGATTAAAGATCAACAATAATTGAAACACTTACCCTTGTATCAACTGATGAAAGACATTCTTTACGGAACTCGTCGAAAACACCACGAGCTTTTAAGTCATTAACAATTTTATCAACATCTTCATTCATCTCAATTAATTACATTTGAATTCAAGACAATTTGAAATTTAAATTCAATTTTTCTTTCTAATTCAAAACAATAAACAATGATTCTTATTGTTGCGCCATCTATTAGATGGCCAAGCGAATTAAAGTCAATCGCAATTCTATTAATTTAATGATGATGATGATGATTAATGATGTTCTAAACTTTGGTTATTACTAGATGACATTTGCTAATTCACCTTTAATCTTTTCATAATAGAAAATCTCTTCCTCTGTTGGTTGGTATTTGATCAATTTGCCTCGATGTTCATATTGTCCCGGCGGGGAAATCCCAAGTTGCCTAAGAGCTTGAGCTCGCCAATCTCGAAACCATCCAATCGGCTCTAAGAAAGTAAATTAATCTAAATTAACAATGTTCAGGTCAAGTGCTGTTTGGCCAAACAATTTAAATCAACAGCTCCTTAAATTTCTCTGTCAATCGAAAGCTTAAAACCAATGAAAGAGAAAAAAATGGAAGCGCCTCATTCAAGTTGCTTTTAATTTCTTGATTCTTTTCTCTTTTTTTTGGTTATAATCATGACACAGGAAGAGTTTCCCTCTTCTTTTCAGTTTGTTGTTCTTTATCACTTACTGAATAGTATCAGGAACACTGAAAAATAACAACAACAACAAAAGGCAACAATTGTCAAGACAATTGAAATCACTACGATTAAGATGTTATCCTGAATAAAACCCTTCGTCTCGGTGAGCAAAGATTCATCATCATCTCGGATTTTATCATAATATTCAAAATAATCATCCCATGGATCGGAACCATAGATTGGTGATGGAGGATCGGGAATAACAATTACAGGTTCATTTCCAATTAATCCCATGATAATTAGTTTCCAATTTTCCAATCTTAAGAGAGAAATGGTTAACAATTTATATAATAATTGTTGTTTCAATCACAATCTTTCAACGAATCCTGTTCATCATCAATAATTTTCATTCTATTCTATTTAAATCCTAGAGAGGAATATTTTTTTTCTTCTCTCTCTCCCTCTCTCTCTCTCTCTCTCTCTCCTTTTCTCTCCCTCCTTTTGTTTACTTTTTCCTTTTTTCTTCTCCAACAGTTTCTTAACTTTTCAGTTGATTATTTTTTCTTTTTTATTTTCTTAATTTCTGTTAATTGATAGTCTATTATAATTTATAATACTTGTGATTCTTCAACAACCTGTGGATCAGTTGAAATGATTATTTAAAATTTTCTTCCATCAATTAACATCGTTCAGATTTTTTTTTTCTTTTTCTTTTCTTTCATTTTTATTCTCTTTCTTTTTTTTCCTCTCCCTCTCTCCCTCTTTCTTCTATTCTTTTGTGTTTCTATCCAACAATAGGCCGAACGACATAACAAGTTCACTTTTTTCTTAAAAAATGGCAACTGGACGTGAATTCTTACCATATTTACCTGGTTCACTTACACCAATCTCACCTTATGCCAATGCGATTCCTCCAGGTCTTGGTGCTCTTTATGCTGCCTGTAGGCGATTATATCCCGATCAACCTAATCCTCTTCAGGTTACGGCGAATGTTAAATATTGGTAAGTGGATTAGCTTTTTAGAAGAGAAAAAACTTCAAAGATTAGCTGATATTTTTATCATTTTACATTTTAATTGTTTCCACTTCTAATTTATTGTTTACTTTTTATTTCTCGCAATTCTACTTATCAGGTTTGGTGGACCTGACCCATTGGATTATATTAGCATGTACTCTAATCCAGGAGATCCCAGTCAAAATATTCCACCTCACTGGCATTACATCAGCTTTGGATTGTCTGATTTATATGGAGATGGAAGAGTTCACCAGTAATTATTTTATTTCCATTTTATCTTATTTTGATTCTGTGATTGTCTTTTGTTGCTAAACTTTTTTTGGCTTTTTTTACACGTTTTTTTTTGTCCAATTAGACCCACTGATCAATCATCACCCAGTGGTTATGGGTTTGAGCTTACATTCCGTTTGAAAAAGGATGATGAACCAGGACCACCAACTTGGCCGGCGATGGTCATGCAAGCATTGGCTAAATACGTTTTCCAATCGGAAAATGTCCTATGTGCTGGAGATCATGTATCTTGGCATTGTTCATTGGACAACAGTGAATCACGAATTGAGCACATGTTGATGACTGAAGATCCACAATTGGGAACAATTAATACTCCATTTGGAGGGGTTACGTTTATTCAAATTGTTGGTGTTTGTCTAGAAGAATTGAAAGCAGCTCAACAATGGAATGGACCAGGAATCATTGAGCTTATGAAAACTGTTGAAGTTGCCGGTGGCCCTTGGTTAGTAACCAATATGAGAAGAGGAGAGACAATTTTCGAAATTGATACAGAAATTCAGGAATCGGTTGACAAAGGGATTATCGATGAAGGATCTAATTTAAGTGGAGTTAGTGCCAAATGTGCCTGGAGTGATAAACCATTTAGTAACAGTGATGATGATTCAAATGATGAAGATGCCAATTCAGATTCAGACTCAGATTATGGTGAAAATCATCCAATACTAGAAAGAGGAAATCTGAGCCATAATCACCCCAATCATTTAAGTAATCACCTTAATCACAATACGCTTAACAATAACACAAACCTCAACAACAACAACAGCAGCACCAATAATAATTGTCATACTAATAATAATGTAAATTCATGTGGTTCACCGATCGGTGGTATGTCCTCGCCAACCTGTAATAGTCGTAATTCAAACATGTCCATCACCCATGATCAACAAAACCAAAGTAATTCACGTATGTCTTACGCGAGTGAAACAGGAGCTCCCGAACCTGGAGAATTGCTCCAAACTAAATTTATCGAGAAAATTTACCTTCGACTTAATCTCGAAGCTGGTTTACTTTTACCTTTAGCTTTACGGTGAGAGAAAAACAGAGATAATTTAAAGTTAAATTTAATTTCCATTCAACTTTTTCTTTAACATTTGATTTCTCTTTTTAGTGGACGACTTAAACACGGACGACATTTCACCTTTAAAAGTATCCTCGGTGATCTCGCGATAACCTTTGTCACACCTTCGGTCAGTGGATCTCATGTGAACGAAGAGCAACCTTACGCTATCCATGGACCTTGGTTGCAGATTTTAATTCCCGATCGTAGTATTGACACCATGTTAAAAGATCTGAAGGAACTAAATGATCTTGATTTTGTAAGATGATTAACTTTTCCATCTTATTATTTGAATGATTCAATTTTAATCTTTTTCTCTTCTTCCGTTTGTTATTCTCTATATTTATTTAGGAATCTCTACCTCGAACTTACGAATGGCCTGAATTAAATTTGACCATCACTCTAATGCCAGAGGAAAATTTTAATTAGTGCGAAAAATTTGAAAAATCCTTCACTTTTTAGAGTTGAATTATTGGTTAACAATTATAACCAATTAATCGACAAGATTGATTCAATCTCACAATCCACACATCAACCAAATCCAAGATGATCATTACTCTAATGATTTGTTAATTAGTTTATTATCAGAAATATGGTAACAATTTAATTTCTAATTATCTTAATGTAAAATCATTCTGATAAGTTCTCAACTAATTACTGATAAATTGCTCTATTAGCAATTTAAATCTATTTACTTTAATCGATGTTAATTACATTCAAAGTTATCAACAGTTGGTTACAGTAACTATGATAGTTGATTGTTGATTGATTAATATACATACTAATCAATTTACTCAAAATTGAGACACAATTATGTTTTGTATCAAATTGTGAGATTTTAATAGAAAAACAGTGAAAAGTTAAATACAAATTTGATTTTAAGAATCAAAGATAATTAAAGAAATTTTAATTTCTCATATAATAATATTGCACTGGGAAGTTTTTTACATCCAATCTAGACTAATGGTTAAGTAATTAATACTTAATTGTTGATAGAAGATGAGAATGATTAACCTTTTCTACATTTATGCAAATCGGTACATTCATTAACATTGGAACTCCAAAGGATATTATTTAATTGTTGGAAGGGTAATTTAGGATCATTACGAACTTGAATGTCAAAAACACAACCTAGTTAAAGAAAAAGAAATGATTAAATTATCATGGAAACAATTTAAACGTTGAACAATTAGAGAAAAGTTAATTACCTTGGAAAGTTGTAAAAGTCCTTAAAGGTGAAGCTTTATGATTACCAATGTACAGAAAAGGTTCAATGTTAAGTTTATTGTGTCGAGTTTGGACAATTTCGAGGTCTCTCTTTAAATCATCAACAATTAACCAAGCTAATTGTCGGTGTTGACCAAGATAAATTGTATGAACTCGAGTTGAATTCATCTTACCAACCATAACTTTGGTTCCCTGGCCCATGTTAATCTGATAGACAATCATGTCTTCAAGCAGCGAGATACTAATGAAATCAATTGGTCGTCCCCTTAATCTAATATTATTTGTATTACCCAAGAAAAGGATTAATGAGTTATTTTGATTAACATGATTTGAGATCATTAATCTAAATCTCATCTCGAAATGAAATGTTTGATTAGGAAGTTCATAGATCATGTATGAATTAGATGAACCTTTATCATTGTAACCAAAGGCTGGAAGAGTTTCATTCAGATCTAATTAAATTGTTAACGAAACAACAAATGAACAAAAACGAAATAGAAATAGAAAATGATTAACTGATTAATCAACTTTGATTTGGATCAATTTGATACTCACCTAATTGACAGTATTCACCAAACGAGCCATTACTACAGAGACAATTAAAATCTGAGCCTGTGGTTAAACAGAGACCATCATTTTCACATGGATTAGGTGAACAATTAGCTGATTGACATCGACGTCCCGAATAACCGGGCTCACAATGACAAGACCAGTTCGTCGGTGATTGTAAACATTTACCTCGACCGTTGCAAGGATCGTTTGAACAAACGGAGGCCATTTGACATTCGGTAACATTAACAATTTTCTTAATCAAATTAAGACCATTAATGTTTATCTCTTTGAGACAACCGTTGAAATGAACATTATCATTATCGATATGAGAAAATGATCTTAAACTTGGGTCCATTTTACCGAGATAAAAATCACGGAAACAAGGCCAAAGAGGACGAATCGGCGATGAAGGTGAAGATGAAGATGATCCAACCGACTGTCCACTGATTATTGTATAATTATGATTGAGTGTCAATCGAGCGGTACATGAGTTGTTCTGGAGATTCAATTGAAATGTAAGCGGATAGAAAGTCGATGCCGAAATGAGGCCTGGAAATTCAATCAGATCCATTTCTCGAGAATTACATGAGAACCAAACCTTGAGTCGAAAATCATTCAAATAGATTATTATAAAATATCTTGAATCGATTGTCGAACGAGTTGAAATTATGGTTCCATTAGAATCGTAACTCAAAAAGGATAAGTTAATTGTTAAACTCGAAACATATTGATCATCGTCCGAGGTAATTACCATGTAAGATGATTCACCATTAAATGATGGACTAAACAAATCGTTAATATCAACTAAATCACTGGGAATAGTTTGATTATCTTTTAATGATGATAAATCATCATGTTGATTAACCGAGAACGATGAATTAAACTGATTACTGAATGGAGACTGTGAGTTAATAATTGCTGATTCATAATCAACAACTGATTCATTGTAATTGTCAAATGAATGATTAGCTAATTGTTGATGATAAGTTGATGATTCTAATGACGATCCATTTGAAATAATTGTCTTAATAGTTGATGTCGTAGTTGATGAATAATCAATTCCAATTGATGGTTCGAGTGTTGTAATTGACTGATTGGTGGTTGATTGTTTCTCATTGAAACAACGTTGATCAATAATTGACTCGTAATTGTTTGAACAATTTATTTCACAATGTTTTCCCTTAAATCCATTTAAACACGAACAAGAGTAATTAACTAATCCACCAATACAAAGACCATCATTGGCACAAACATTTACTGATGACATACACTCATTAAAATGCCGTTCACAATGTACCCCATAGAAACCGGGTACACAATAACATGATCGAGTTGAACTCGATGTGATTAAACAAATTGCTCCATGTTGACAGTTATTAATTTCACAGGGAATTAAATCATTTTCACACGTTTTACCTGTTCGATCGGGTGGACAGATACAAGTAAAATCGGCGATATGATTGACACACCGAGAGCCATTTAAACACGGATTGGGTTCACATTGATTGATTATTGTCTCACATCGATGGCCCTCGAATCCTGGTTGACATTGGCATTTATATTCGAGACCAGGACCTTCTGAACATTGTCCACCATTCAAACATTTACTTGTTTCCGTTCCGTCGTAAAATCCAGTCTCATTGCAAACGGAAATATCGATCTCACAAAAGTGACCTGAGAATCCAGGTAAACATTGACATCGAAAACCATTTATCTCATCAATACAAGATCCACCCGATAGACAAGGTGCTGAGATACATTCATTTATCTCAGTTTGACACAATTTACCTATGAAAGAAATGAGAAAATTTCAACAATCAAGGAACAACAATTAACCAAATCAACTTACCTGTGTATCCTGGTGGACAGATACAATCAAAATCAGCGATTCTATCAACACAAGTACCACCATTTTGACACTGATTAAGGAGACAATCATCATAATTAATTGAACATTGATAACCAGTGAATCCATTATCACAATAACATGATTTTAAATCAGTTAATTGTGATGATTTAGACCAACAAACACCATGAAGACAATTTGTTTGATCACAATTGTAAACACTACTCGTTGAATTGATACAATAAACAAAATCATTTGATCGAGTAATTAAAAGTTTTATTGATAAAAAAATCAAAAGTAATTGAAACTTTTTAATCAATGAAATAAACCAAGTAATCAACATAATCCTTAATTGTTTCTATTACTTTCTTTATGGTAACTACATAGATTTCAATTGGAAAATATTAATTCTCACAATTAAATTGTTTCATATCCGCGAAGACTAATTTAGTTACTGATTTAACCTCTTCGACTTGTGGTTATCATCGGAAAAGGTTCAATGTTATCAACAATTTAGATACAAACATAACTTTAATCACTATGGATACTTAATTGTCTCTCTCACTTGTTTCATCTTCCTCTTTCTTTGTCTCTCTTTCTTTTCATCATCCTCATCATCATGTCCAAAAAATACATTCACCTGAAATTGTTACCTTTATGATTGAAGAAATCAATAGATTCCAATTGAATAGATTGTCAAAAAGGATCCAAACCCATGGATGGGAAACTAATTGTTTCTAATTGTAAACAAACATTGGTAAACATTTGATTGTTTACCAACAATCAACGTAATTGTAAACATCGATCATTCAATTTCCAGTGAATGTCAATTTAATGAACATCAGGTAATTAAGTTCATGGAGTTAAAATCATGAAGAAAAGAGATTCATTTTCATCATTCACTTAATTGTAACCATCGCCCTAACCATTAATTTAACTCTAATTGTTGATTAGTTAAGGGAAATTTTTACTTAATTAGATGTAACCGTAAATCCTTTAACCCAAAAAATTTACTAATTGTAACATTTTAACCCAAAATTAATATCAACTTGCCTTAATTATGTTAAATTGTTGATAATGATCATCTTCAAAACCAATGGTTGTTATTTAATTTTATTTAATTTCGCATCTTCAACAATTAAAACCCTTTTAATTTTTTTCAAGTGTAACATAAAAGATTATAAAAATACATTAAGGATTAACATTTAAAGATGAAATATAATTTGTAATTAACTGATTGTTGCGAATTTGATTTGATCTCTTGTATTCATAGTCTTTAAACAGAGAAAGAATTTAAAAAAAAAAGAAATGACCAATCATTGTAATTAAATGATTGAACAATTAAGTTAATTTTCTAATTGATTGTGTGTTGTTTTTGTTTGATTAAAAAGAGAGGGGAAATTGTTAATAGATATACAATCAGATAGAGATTAACAATAATCAAGTTAATCAGAAATTAATCAACTTGCAGTTTGTTGATTTAAATGTTTTACTTTCTCAGTTATTTTTACTGATGCAATCACTTTGACTGTTGATGATGAAAAAAAAATTAAAGTCTCTAAGATTTTAGAGTTGATTTGATTATTGATTGACAATTTTTTTTCCCATAGTTGATAATGATGATGATTTTGATTTTGATGATAATGTTGATGCTCTTCTTGGTCACTTCTTGTTTGTCCTTCGTCTTTCAATCTTGATGCTTTTGGTTGATTAATTGGATAATAAAATTTGATGATTATCATTTTCCATGCCAAAAGCAATGATGCATTAATATATAGCTGATTAATATGATAGTTGATCGACAACAATTAAAAGTAATGAAAAGGTATCGCTTTAAATTGTTTAAGTTGAGGGACAAGAGAATAAAAAAAAAGAGTAAGAGGGAGAGAGGAAAACAAGGAGAGGCTTAAAAATGGTAATGATTTAAAGAGATGATTTTGAATTATTGTGATTTTTGTGGTTGATTAGTGATGATTATCGTCTTAGTTTATCAAGCATATATGCTTCGAGTTTGAAAAAGTTCATCTAGAATTGAGTCATCTGCTAAGGTCGATAGATCTCCGAGTTCATCTCTTTCATCACGAGCAACTTTACGAAGTAGCCGACGCATTATTTTACCACTTCGAGTCTTTGGAAGAGCTGAGGCCACATGGATTACTTCAGGTGAAGCTATTGCACCAATACGACGTCGCACTAATGTAAACGAAGATGAAAATTAAAATGAAGAATATATATTAATATAATTAGAATCATTTTCTTTGGACAAAAAAAAATTCGACAAATTCAATTGTGTACCTTGTGTTTTAAGTTCGTTTTCAAGTTGAACAGAATATTCGAAACCATTTTTAAGAACGATAAAACAATAGATACATTCTCCTTTCACATTGTGAGGTGTTGAGACGGCGGCCGTTTCAGCAATAGCTGAATGTTCAACTAAAGCTGCTTCCACTTCAGCGGTAGATAAAAGGTGGCCTGATACATTGAGGAGATCATCAGTTCGTCCAGTAATCCAATAGTAACCATCTTTATCTCGTTTACATCCTACGAAAAAAAAAGTATAATCACAAATTTTAAAATCAAATCAAAAGTCCAACGAATTCAGTGTCTATAAAAATCGCAATTTACCATCGCCGGTACAATAGTAACCAGGGAATCGAGTGAAATAGGTATATTCAAAGCGTTTGTGGTTTCCATCAACGGTTCGCATAAGAGCAGGCCAAGGTCTTTTAAATACAAGGTGACCTTCGGATGGGCCAGTTAGTTCACGACCTTCGTCATTAACAATTGCTGGTACAACACCGAAAAACGGGAATGACGCTGATCCAGGTTTCATTGGTGTACAACCAGGTAACGTTGATATAACTGGTGCAGCCTAAAAGAAACGTCAAATAATCAAGTATACAATTAAAAGGTTAATCAATCATGTACGAGTTAATTATTGTCATCATCATGTAATCATCTTTGCATCGTCATCTATTAATTTACATGAAATTTGGTCAAGTATATAATCAATCACAAATTTAGGTGAGGAAAAGTATTAGTTAAATTAATTTGATAATAATTGCTAATTGTATGTTACTTGGTTACTAGAAGTAAATTAAGAGGAAAAAATATATAAGTTGGTTAGTTGATTATCTGATAAATTGTTAATTTTGATTGGTCAAATCACGGTCAAGGTCGATGAAAATATATATACACACAATGATTATCAAATTGTGTTTCAACTTGTCAATTAATCATGGATGAAAATAGTTAAAAGATTCCGTTAATTGTTGACTGTAATTACGAACGTCAATTATATGCAATGATAACCATGATGGTTAGAATATTGAAAGATTGAAAAGTAATGATTAAAAATCGAACCGTTGTTAATCAATTCGATCTGAAGAAGAAGAAGAAAAAAACTGCTAACTTGATATGAGGGAAAGTGAATATAAAGTTACGATAAAAAAATATTTCGATTCTCTAAATTACAACAATTAACTAAACAGTATCTATATATCATCGTCATTTTCAACAATTGATTCGGTAGAAAATCAACTTAAATCACTATTAACACCATTTTGGCACATATCATATTGATCAACCTTTTGGCAACAATTTAAATGTTTAATTGGGGTTGACAATTAAAAGCCAATTTGAAATGTCCAATAGAAAATCAACCAAATAGATGAATAAAGAAAAAAAAAGCTCAAAAAGAGTCCAATGATCAACCATTAAAACGATGATGAGAAAAATGGAAACAATTAGAATTCTAATTAAAATGGACAATTAGAAGGTGCTTACAGTTTCAGTTTGCCAAAAAGTGTCGACGATTGGACAACGTCCATTACCGACAATCCTAAAATACCAAGCCCAAGCTTCCTCGTTAATTGGTTCACCAGCGGTTCCCAATAATTTAAGTGAATTGCGCGAATATTGTTTAACATATTTATCTCCATATTTCATTAGTGATCGAACTGCAGTCGGAGCGGTATAAAGGGTATTAACATTGTGGGTATCAACGATTTGCCAAAGTCGACCAGCATCCGGATAGAAAGGGGTACCATCAAATAGTACAATGGTCGCACCATTAGCCAAAGATCCATATACGTTGACAGTGTGTCCAGTGATCCAACCAAGGTCAGCAGTGCAAAAGAAAACATCGCCTCCATTGTAATTGAAAATATACTTGAAAGTAGTCGCAGCGTAAATCATGTAACCAGCAACCGTGTGTAAGACTCCCTTTGGTTTACCAGTCGAACCACTAGAAAGAGAGAGAGAGAAAATTAAGAAACAAAAAAGATAATTAGTAATAATTGAGAATAATAATGATGAAAAGTAGTAAGAAAATTAATTCACAATTAATAATTTAGCGAAACATTTGAGTAAAAAGGGAGAGAGTGAGAGGGAAAAAGGGTAATTCCTTCAGAAGGAATTAACTAAATGTATGTTTTCCAATGTACCAAAATAATAATCGATTATTTAATTTTCTCCAACAATTATTTCTAATTATTGTTAATTAATAATAAACATAATAAATCATCGTTGGAAAACATTAATAGTTGATTTTTCTCTTTCGTTCTTTTTTGATTAGTGTTCACCTTGTTGGTTAACTTTTCGTGCAGACAATTGATGATGTAAATGTATATTTCTTTTCTCTTTTTTTCTTCGTCAGTTTTTTCACTAATTAACATCAGAAATTGATATTTAATTTCTATTGTTAACTGTAACTCTCTTCGAAGAAAAAAAATCTTCTAAAATGGGGAAAAACTTTGTGAAATAAATACTATTACATGTTAGTTAGAAAGATACAATAAAATATAAGACAATGGAAGATGAAAAGGAATCACAATTAGATCAAAAAATTTCCCGTTAATTTTTATCTGTAAACATAAATCAAAACAATGGGGAAAAAATTATAATCATATTACTATTTGATCTTATAATTTGATTACAAGTAAAATAGTAGTTATTAATTACAATTACAATTAGTTGATTAGTTGTTTTCACTGTTACCTGTCAACATTTTGGTAGAATAGAAAAGAAAATTTTTTCTATAATGGAAAAACAAAGCAACAATCAAAGTGAGAGAAAATCAGCCAATTGTTGATGGAAATTTCACCGAAATGAACTTTTTGGTCGAGAAAAATACATTTCTCAATAAATTTCTCAGCTCATGAATTGTGTCCCGATAGAAGAAAATAGATCATCAAAGATAATTAATAAGTTAATTAATCATAAATCACAAAAACCAAACAAACAAAACAAAGAAACAAAGGATTGATGATGGAGGGAAAAAGCAACAACAACACATCAAAAACTAATCAGTAAATCAGTTAATCTAATCACTCGAGTTAAACTATAAATATCCAGTAATTAACTGAAACAAGATGTTGAAATGATTAAACTAATTATCAGATTAAATTGAATTAAATTCAAGAGACAAACAATTAAACAAACAAAGAAGTGATTAACTCATGTTTATTGATCCAAATAGTGGATGGATTTTAAATCCTGTGCAAGTGACGTAGCACTTGAACCAGAGAATATCAAGATATTCTCCTCAGTTTTACAGGTAAATTATTTCATTTGTTTACATATTATTTTTACAATTAATAATATTCAAACAAAATAAAAATCAAAAACTAATAAGATTAAAGGAAAAATACAAATCAAAGTTAAAGGGAAAGGAAAAAGAAAAGAAAGAAAAAAAAATACAAAGAAATTTATATATCAGATCATCTTCATGAAAATTATACTCAACATTTCAGTAAGCATGGGTCGAGTAGACCCATTTTACGGAATTGATTTCTTTTCATTCTGATAAATCAGAAATCTTGTTTTCTTAACAGTAATATTAATTAATAATAATTGACTGTTTTGACATTTTAAATACATTTACATGTATAAATTTAGGTTTTGTCACATTGAGCAAAAGGTAACGTTGCCAATGCTTTTCAATGGTTTTGTTGTCACTTTAAATTTTATTTTATTTCACTTTTCACTCACTTTTTGGATAATTTTCTGTTATTTTTGTGGTCCTTGGAACTTCAATATTATTAATATTAACTAATTAATTGGTAATTAATTCATTTTCACATTCAAAATGTTAAAAAACTGAGAACAAGCATTTTTCACGTTCACTCAATTGCCAAAGGGAATCAACTAAATGGATCGTTACCTAATTACAAACAGAAAATTTTTCTCATTTTTTTTTAATTTTCTTTTAATTGTCACAATCAACCAGTTAATTTCTACCGGCAACGAGCAAAATTAAAGAAATTAAATTTGATTATTATCAATATATCATCTTAATTGTCATTTGCAATAGAACTAAATTAACTTAATCATATTGGAACCACTAAAATAAAAAAAAACTAATCAACAAAATTAGAGTTTTATTTTTGACTAATTGTAACTTTCCAATTGAAAGAAAGTTAATTAAATCAAATTATCATTGAAATAATATAAAGAGACAATTAATCATCATCAAGTAAATTGTTTTATCCTTAATTGTTGCTGTTTAAACAAATTAATTAGATTTTTTTTTCTTTTTCATCTCAATCAACAAACTTTTCTGATTTGATAAAATCGGTGAAAATTGCTGTTGGCATAATTAACCATCAATTGAATTATAATTTCAATTCAACAATCAAAGTAAAAAAAAAACAAAATAAAGAGTAAAATAATTGAATTAAATTAAAATAATCAAATTAAGAAGATATTAATCCAAGCAGAAACTTAATAGACAAAATAATCAACAACTAATTAACCGGTAGTTAGTTAACTAACTATAAGAAATGAATAGTAAATAACAAAAAAAGAGGTTGATTAACATCATGATGATCATCTGATTAAGAATTGAATTGTAAATCAGTTCCGTGATAATCTCAGGTCATCTTGACCATTTATGACCTTAAAAAGATTCGAAATGAATCGAATTTAAAATAAAAAAAGTTACGAACATAAAACAAAATTGAAGAAAACTTTTTCGTATTTTCTTCTTGTTTTTTCTCTCTCCCTTATCTTCATCATCTTCATCTCGATTAGATTGAAGTAGCAATTTAATTGTCCAACAATTTCCCTAATAAACAACCAAGAATCAACGTTGTGATTCTCAAAAAAATTTAACTTCGATTGTGGATAAATGTACTAACCGAACTGACCGAATCTCCTCGAATTCGAGTGACCATTAATACTAATACTTTGATACGGGTAAGATAATTAAAGAGAAACAAAAATTGGCCTTATAAATGTATCGGTCAATTGTAAATCGAACCGGTTAATAATCAATATGATTAAGTGTCTGTCCATTTATCATCATCGTCATGTTTTTAATTGGCATTTAATTCATACAACCAACTGATTCTGCCGAAGGCCATTTTTATCTCTCATATTTATCACAATAATTGTGAAGGTTACGAATACATTTCAATGTCGAAATTGAATCAATTCAATTTCGAGTGCGAAAAGTTAATTGTTTTATTAATTTTCCGGTAGAAATTAAAAACAACAGCAACAATCAAATGGTGACAACCAATTCTTGACCATAACTCATCCTCATCATTATCATCATCTAAATGGACACACAGATAATCAGATATAAAAGTAATTAACTTTAATGAAAAAAAATGATCAACCATAAAAATCCGTAAACAATTAACTTAAAATTTAACACAAATTAGTTTGATCAGTGTGAACGGAGCGTTTTTAATTAAACTAACTAACCCAGTGATCATGATTTGAATCCCATGATCAAATTTGATTATGTTTACTTTATAAGTGTGAAAATAATTAGCTAACAATTTACTGAATTAAATTAAACAACAGGTAATCAACATCATCATCGTCTCCAGGTAATAACAAATGAGGTAAAAAAAAGTTGAATTATAAAAAAGGGAAAAGTGGAAACAATGAATTTAAAATTAAACAACAATCAACTAAACAAACTGTTATTGGTGATGATTAAAAATAATAATATCATAATAATAGCATGATGATTATAATTGTGATAAATGATAATCACCAAAGGCGATGGTGAAGGCAAGGTAACATTGGAAAAGAAAAAAAAATTTTCTCTTCAGGTATCAAAACGAAATAAGAAAATCAAAACTTGTAAGATGAGTGAGTGAGAGAGAGAGAGAGAAAGAGAGAGAGAGAGAGAGAGAGAGAGAAAGAGAGAGAGAGATGAAGATGAAGATCTCGATGATGGATCAAGTTCAATCCAATGTCAGAGGGAATTTACCTGAGAAATTCATAGTACGTGTCATGAGAGGGACTTTTTCTTCATGAGATTTACCTGGAACGATTTTTCATTCATTTAATGAGTTTTTCACTCTCTTTTTTTGTTCACAACAAATTTCATCCTGACTACTTCATTTTTCACCATAATATGAATAATTTAATCTCGAAGAGAGAGAGAGAAACGAAATTCATTAAAGTTCAATTCTCTTTCGAGGAGAAAATGATTCCTCAGATTATCATGAATTTTGTTTTTCTTTTTTTTCTCTCATCGTGAATTGTTACAAATTAGTTAGCTTTAATTACCTTGTATACAGAATAAATAATGGATCCTCAGCATCAACCCAAACAGGTTCACAATGGTCATCAGCTGAATTCATCAATTCGTGCCACCAATGGTCAAGATCAGGGTTCCAAGGGATAACAGGGTGTTCCTTGGGTTTCTCAGTAACTTTATCCTCTTTACCATGTTGATCCTCCTTACAATTAGTATTATTATTAACATTTTGATTATTGTTTGTCGTTGTTGATGTTGTTGTTGTTGTTGTTGTTGCCGTTGCTGTTGGTGTTGCTGTTGATGGTGTTGATGTTGTATTATTGTTGCTGATTGTGTTGTTAATTGTGGTGATATTGTTAACATTTACAGCAACATTTGACGATGAATTGTTTTTACCTTCGTTGATATTATTATTACAATTAACTTGATTGTTGTTAACGGTAACACTTTTCATCTCATTATTTTTATTATCATTACATTTAAGGCCACTAGCGTTATTATTAACACCGTTAGCACCATTGATACCAAGAGCACTTGTAACGGGTTTAACACCATTAAAACCAATATGTTTAGTGGTCATTTTATTTTCACTTTTTGACCCTCCACTTGACCCATTCAGTATATTATTATTATTACCACTTCCAGAGTGGGAAAGACTTGCAGCCTCTTTAAGATGATGATAAACAATTACAGCAACAAGATAATGATTCCTAAATTATCAACAATTAATCAATTGAATTCAATATTAATATCGGTGTATAAAATTATAACTCATATATAACAATATTACAAGTTAGAAAAGGTTGAGAAAACTTTTTTCTTCAACTTTTTAAAAGTTTTATCAATTAATTGAGTTTTAAATTTTCCATCATTAACTTAATTATCTTACTTGGCTTTACATTTCTGAACCGCTTGATCTGCCAACTCTTTCAATGGGATATACTTGGTGCCCCGATAACAACCATCGCAAGTGATCAAAAGTTTAGATCGAGCATCAAGAATCCGCTCGGCAATTGCATCTCCTGAAAATCCGGCAAACTAAATCAACGACAATCAATAAGAAAATCAATTAGTTGACCGAGTCAATGGAGAAGAAAAATTGTCGATAAATGATCTACTTACGATAACCGAGTGTATGGCTCCGATTCGAGCACAGGAAAGCATGGCAATTACAAGTTCGATGGTCACTGGCATGTAAAGAGCGACCCGATCACCTTTCTTAATACCTTTGGCCTTTAGGACATTACTGAATTTACAGATTTGTCGACGAAGTTCATTGTAAGTTATGGTTCGATATTGATTAGGTTCAGTCCCTTCCCTTTAACCATCATGATTGTTATCGTCGTCGTCGTCATGATAATCATCATTATCATCGTAGAGTAAGAAAAAAAAATAATCAATTACAATTAAAAAAAAAGAGGGGAAAAACTAAATCAGTTTCTGATTAGTTTATTACATAAATTTGATGATACAAGTTGCTGTCAATTAATTGTTGCAAATTAACATTAACTACTAACAGTATTAGCTAACTAAACTAACGGTAAAATTTTACCAACCTTAACGAGATGTAATTAAAATTACCCTAAATAGTAATCGTAGCATTTCAAACAATTACAATTAACTAAATTGTGACCCGTTAATAACGTTAGTTAGGTTCACAATTATAATAATAGCTTTGAATGTAATCACCTTGTCACCTTAATTTTGTTTAAATTTCTTGCGTTGATAATGATGATAAATGCTCATTGGTAAGTCAACTCTTTTTCCTATCATCACAGTGATCGTCATCATCATCATCACAATCATCATCACAATCATCATCATAATCATCGTCAATATAATTTCGTGATGGTTATGATTACAATTTACAAATTGTACAAAAGTAAATTGTTAATCTCTGGAGCGAATCAGAAAAATTCAACTTAACACCATAAAGAAAACAATTTCAAATCAACTAATGATGATTAACTGATTTCTGTGCTAAAAATTGACAATCAATATGCTTTTTAAATTATCATGGTTAATTGTTATTCCAATTGATTGAAAAAAAAAACAAAATTACTACTTGATTAGTTAATAACAAAAAGTTGATCATATTTTTTGCTAAAAATTTTGGTAATTAAATAACAATTAACAGGTAAATTTATACTCGAGTAACAAATAGAAAATTAAATTAATTGAAATTTTTTTCTCTTTCTGTTAATCAGTATCTCAACTAATCATTTAATATTACAATTTAAATTGTCACTCGGAGTTAATTGTCTTTATATCATCGCATATATTTCATAGGAAAGTGTCAAAGTTTTCAACTATAATAATGATATGGAAATGTTGATTTCTACAATTAACTATTTTAATTGTTATTAAATTATTATCCCATGTTTTTCCAACACCCTAAAGTTTAACAATTAAATCACTAATTGTTACTCTGGTGGAAAACAAGAAATAAAAACAAATTAAAACTGATAAATTAAACGAAGGCCAAAATTACCAGGATATATTTAACCTCGAGATTTAAAAATCTTTAATCAATTGCAAGTTTCTTTAAATTGTTGATTAAAAGATGAAGATTATACTGATAATGGTGATGATTAAGACGATAATTAAGATGATAATTAAGATGATATTCTATGGGTGATAGTATTTACTGGGGAAATACGTTGATTAGGATTTTAAGGTAAGTTAGAAAAAAAAGTTTCCATTCAATTGGAATATCATTTTCGCTATTTAAATGTATATAATCATACGAGTGATGGTGATGATTAATAAATTGTTGCCGAGAAAGTAAATTGTTGTCTTACTAAACTGAATTTGATTAAGAACAGGAAAAAAAAATCCATTCAACCAACTAATTGTTGTTGTTGTTGTTTAATTTCATCTAATTATCAATAATAAAATTACAATTATTGACTTTTTTCCCCTTAATTGTAATTATCTTACATTATAACAATTTATTATTAAAATAAACTAATTGTTAATGAATAGAAAGTGAATTGATTAACTTACTAATATTCATTATAATTTAATGAATTGAATTAAAAAATCAAATGACAAGATGATTGTTTAATCAGTTTGCAATTAGGTAATCAAAGCGGGCGAAAAAGGTTAAATTGTTTGATTGTTTATGTCTGAACAATCAAAAACCGTGTTAACCTTAATTGTTTAATAAGTTAATTACAACTTAATCTGTAAAGATGATCAAAGGATTAGATTAATAATTGTAATCCGAAAAAGAATTGAAATAATAAGAAAAAGTTTTTTTCGTCTCGAAAATGAAAAAGTTTCGATAATCTAAATTGATAATCGAAAGACATAATTAACCGTCTACTTCCGTTCAATTTATGGATTAAACTGAATTTAATTTCTTCTTCTAATCAAATTAAACATTTTCGATGATCATTTCTTGTTGTTGTTCGCAATTGTTAACAATTAATTTAGAAAAGTTCTTACCAAATATAAGCAGTTCTCTCGCCTAAACCCTTCTCGATGATTCGGTCGACAACGTTATAAGTTATATTCGTAACGGCTCCTTCCATCCATTTGACCTCAATTGGACCTTTGTGAATATCGAAATTGTATCGATAGAAAGATCCAGTTGGTCCTTTCTTGAAGTAAAAGTCTTGGGCGATTTCGGACCAAAATCCTTCCGGATCCTCGATTGATCTTTTATATAAACGCTTATATTGGTCCATAGTTGAGATATGAGCGTTTTCCTTAAACTCATCCGATGGATAATAGATTGATTGTCCATCGTTATTTTCATCAGAAATCGCCATTAGAATTGATTAACGATTAATTGTTATTGACGAATGATGATAATTGTCCAAACCAAATTTGATCACCAATCGATTAGATTGAAACACTTTTGTTTTCCTTTATCAAAATAAGTTATATAATAATTATCCAAATGATTTTGTATCCAAATTCAATTAATTGTTAACAGTTATTCCTTTAATTATAAACACAATTAACTAGTTCGATAATTGTTGAAAGCACAAACACAATCGATGTTATTAAATTTGATTCGCTTTTTTTGTTGTTGTTGTTGAAAATACACTAAATGATTGGAAACTTTTTTCTTCAACTAATTGTTGTTGTTGTGTTTTCTTAATTGTTTGAGTTAGTCCTAAGATGAGAAAACAATTTAAATTGGTTGCAATAATTTAGCAAATTGTGGGAAGAGTGTAAGAAACAGATGAAACAATTGATTATGATGATGAAATGATAAAACAATTAAAAACTACAATTAAAAATGAACTTTTTTTCTTTGATTTTGTTAATCAAAAATTGAATTAACTGATCACTACAATAAATGAAGTAAAAACATTGAAGATCTTGGTGATGGTGAAGAAAAGAGGATGATAAAATGAGAGAGAGAGAGATGATGATGATGATGATGATGATGAAGATAAGTTTTGTCATCATCATGAAATTCATGATGATATGGATACGATTCTGAAAAAGGGGGAGGGACATACAAGTTTCTTCATCTTCCTTGTCTTCATTTCTCCTCTTTCTTTTTCTTCTCTCTCTCTCTCTCTCTCTCTCTCTCTCTCTCTCTCTCTCTCTCTCTCTCTCTCTCAATCTTTTATCATCTTTATCCTCATCATCCTTTACCTGAACAAATTAACTTCTCAATAGTTCACTCAATCATTTGATCAGGGTAATGGTTAATTGAATTAGCAACAATCGTCAGCACTGATGATTAATTATAAACCCGATGAGAGACAATTAACTAAATTACTTCAATTTCCTAGAAATCACAATTAATTTTCATCTTTTTGACGAAAGTCATTTAAATTGATTGATTTAATTATTGGCTGATTTCTTAAAAATTATTATTATCAACACAAAAGCTTAATCATCAAATGGTTATTATAATAATAATGATAATCGTATGGTTATAATTAATTTTAATTGTCACTTATATATTTAAGGTACGAACCTGAATTGTGACTTGATTTACTTTTCAATTACTTCCCTTATTTTTGCTGCCAAACAATTAAGTTTAAATAACAACATCTTCAAACTTTGATTGTTGTTAATTGTAAGTATGTGTGAGTGTCTTGATTACCTGACAATTTATTTTACTCTTGTTGCTCAAAAATCAATAATTAAAACTTTAATTGTTTGGGTAAGAAAATTAAAATACTATTCAACTCTATTTTTGGTTATTAACTGTTGTTTGTATGATAATTGAAGCAACAATTAACTCAATCTTCCAGGTAAATGATAATAAATTGTCATCTTCAGTGCTGATCGTTTTGCTAATTGTTGTGTTAATTAATTTTAATTTGCTTGCCAACCCAAGAACCAAGAGAACAACTGAATTAATCATATTATTTTACATTAGTTAACTAAGTTTGCAATCTAAATAACTTAATTAATCAAAAGTTGATCTAAAAATTGGCAAATAATTTAATTGTTTTCTAATCAATTAGATTAATCATTTTAAGAGTAAAATGTTTACAGAAATTTTTCCTCTTTTTCTTCATTCAAATTAATTGTTTATCTATTTGACTATTGATCATTCAATTAATTGTCTTGTCATTATTGTTAATCTCTCAAGTTAATCACAATTAGTTAATTGTCCGAGAAAAATTGGAGTTCAACGCCACCTATTAGATAGAATATAAACTAACCCAGCGTGGGAAAAATTTTCTATTTTAATTTTGAAAAGTTTTTCTTTCTCTCTGTTAATTAAAGTTAATTGTTTTGATTTCTTTTTTTTTTAAAGGATAAAATTATGATTTTAAAGTGTTTACCTGTAATTTATTTTAACTGATTGTTATCTGATCATTTTGGAAGATAATTTGATAAGTGTTTCACGATAAATTGTAATAATGATAATCGTAAATGTAACTGGTTTGTTTTTGTTTTTATCGCAATTTAATTAATTACCAGAAAACTAATTCTCTTCGCCTCAAATCAAATCAAACCTTGAACTTTCCAATTGTTTAACAATTGACATTAATTGTTGTTTACAAATAATTTCAGTTTTTCTTTTAAATTTAGAAAGCAACAAATTGATTCTTATTATTAATTATAATAACAATTACCAACAATTGGTGACAGTTTTTGATTGGGATAAGAGGATAAAAGGGAAAAGTGAAATTTAAATTATTCCCAATTAATTTGATCGTTAATTTGACCTTAATTTTAACCTTTGATTTGAATAGATCTCAATTGTTTTTAACCTTCTCATTGAAGAAATTAATATAAAACATTTATTGGAGAGCTTGAAATTGGAAAAAAAATATCAACATCATTAACCTTTGGTTTTCTTGATTGTTAACACCAAATAACCTTAAAGTAATCAAACAGTTAATGAAGATAATTAAGATATTTAAAAAAAGTTCATTTTCTTTTTCTGGTTATTTACTATTTACGATTAAGCCATTTACCTGTTCAGGTTATTTCTAACTTCGTTCTAACTCAACTATGTTACTTTCGCTTCTGGTGCTAAAGATGAAGATATGATAATATTCAAGTGAGAATAAAATAATTCTCGCTTCTTCATCTTTCTCTCTCTCTCTCTTTCTCCATCATCATGAATACATCATTAGAAATTACTACAACTACTACTTACTACCTTTCGGTTAAAGATTAAGTCAGATTTTGGCTTATCCATTTCCTTAAGTACGAAAATGTCGACGCGAATTGAGGCCAAATCATTTATGCGTGTTGAGTGAAATGAATTACCGTTCATAGAGATAAATCAACACAAATGAGGAAGAAATTATGATTAAAAGAAATTGATAATATTGTCACTTGATTAACTCAATTTCATTTACTCTTTAATCATCACAAACACCAATAAATCAATCGTATTGTTAATCATAACCAATAGATGATAATTAACCAGAATTCTGATTACTGATTAGATGATGATGATTATTATTATTTTTATATATGAATGAAGATTCTGATTAATTGTTTTGTGTGTTAAATTTTCACTTTCACTTTCAATTTGAAACAATTTAAAATCTTAAATCAATCTATTAATCTTTCCTCTTCCCTCTAACAATTAACAATGAGATTAAATAATAATATAATCAACATTTAACACAATCAATTTAAATTGAGTTGATTGTGATCAAATTATCATCATTATTATTACTAATTATTTCCTTAATTTGACTTTTCCTTTCTTACAATTAAACCAAATTTAAATCTATTGTTATTATCTGATTTAATACAATTTACCTGTCAGTTGACATGACAATTAACTCAACAATTAACTTTCTTTACAATATAATATTAAAATGGTCGAAACAAAAAATTGCCAACAAAACTTATCGATTGACAATCACGTTTAACTTTTCAACTAATCAACTTAATCATGATGAATTTATATCATTATTTAATTGTTGTTGTTTTCAAGGTCATTACCGGACTGTTCATGATTAACAGCTAATTGAGATTTGAATTAACTATTAATGATAATGATTAAGAAATGCAGACAGACAGATTAACTAAACTGATAATGATAATAAACAAGATTTGACACCGATAATTATTATCAAACAAATGATTTAATCAAAATCAATTGAATCGATGCTGATTAACTAATCATGATTAGTTAATTTCAACATTGATAATCGGCTAACCTTTTAATCATCTTTTTGTTATTTGTTTTATTAAATTTTCAATTCTAATTAATTGATTTGTTTTTTGTTTTCTACTTCAATCCAATTCAATTAACTTTATTTTCATTAAATATTATCAACTAAACTTTTCCTTCATTTGAAAATATTTAATTACTATGATTAACTAATCATAAAGCTTAATAAAATATATACTTTACAATTAATTACTATTGGTTTGATTGACCAAAATGTGATTAACTTTAATCCGATTCATTTGTTGTCATGGTGATTGATTTGGTTTCTAATTTGTTGTTGTTAATTTAAATTCAAATTGTATATTTAATTGTTGCCAATAAAATGAACCAACTGATTAGGTTAATCAGAAACATAAATTGAGAAGCTTAATTAGATTTGTTAATCCAAATTAAATTATCTAATTAACCTTATCTGCTCTTAATCTAAGTGTGAGTAGATTTAACCATCTAAATTAATCAAATGAGTTAATTGTTGACCAACAATCAATTAAACATAATCAAGTTTATCACATTTCTAAATCTTTCCCTCTCTCCCCTTTTGATCAACAATTTAATTTAATTGTTGTTTCATTGTTTCCAATCATTAGATAGATATTGTTTATTACCGTAATTAACATTTAATTACAATCAATTTAAATTGTTCCTGATCTATTAATCCAATAAAAGTGAAATAAATTTCATATAAACTCATTGATTAACTAAAATTTTACTTTTTCCTTCAACTGATTAACTGATTGTTCAATGATCATATGAAACAATATTGATCCCAATCAAGAAATTAATGATTCCAATTGAATTGATTATTCTGAAGAGAGAGAGAGAGAGGGAGAGACAATTAAAAGGGTAAAACAAAATACGTTCACTAAATCACTACAATTAAAAGTTAATCATTCGAAGAAAGTTATTACTATGATTAAGTAAATATCTACAATCTGAAGAAGGTCAATAAATAAGAGAAAGTCAATTAACCTTTTTCGATAGCGATGGTTAACCCGGAAGAAGAGGAAGATGATTTTGTTGGAATTGGAAAGAAAGAAAAAAAGAAAGAGAAAAAATGGTTGATCATCATCATCAGTGTTGTTAAACAGTTCGCAATTTAAATTGTTGGGATGCAATTTAAATTAATTAGAAAGATTGATTTGAGAAAAGAGTACAAAAAGTAATTGTATTAAATGAGAAAACGAGAAAAACAAAAGCAAAAAGTTTTAACCTCATCGTCGATCTGACCAGATCAGGTCAGGTCAATCATGTCAATTGGATTAACTAACAATTTACTTTTTCATAAATCAATGTAAATCATAATCAATTTGATGATAATAATACTAATCAACAAATCAAATGTCTCATTATCATTTGATTGTAATATCAACAAACTTTTCAATATTAACATGAAACTTTTGGTAAAACTTTTTTTTTTTTAATCTTCTAGAAACTTAAATTGTCACAATTAAAGTTTAATTAATTTTCATTCATTTAGTTTAACCTAATCTTCATTTTAATTGTTAACCTTGATTCAATTTACTCGTAGACATTTATTACTTACGATCTTGGGATTACAATTAAATCACTTTTACTATTGATAAATTGATTAGTTAATCAGTTGAATGAAAAGTTAATCTTTCATTAAGTTTACTTTTTATTTTAGTTATTAAATTATTACAATTTATATGATTAGGTTGGCAAATTTTGTTTCAACATAATTAATATCAAAGTTTAATTACAATTAATAGTTTTGCACTTGTAATGATTATTGTAACAGTTACAACAACAATCAGTTAATTATTATAATTATAAAGGTTAAATGGTTAAAGTTATTGTAGAGAAGATTAAAAATTAACACAATTAATCATGATTAACTGATTGTTTGATAAAATTTATTAATATAAAATCAACTAATCCGTTAATTGTTGTTAATATAATTCAGTTGCTTTCATTGAAACATTAAAATGGCTTCAGAAATTTTGTCAACTTATCACAATAAAGGTAATTATTACAAATTGATATCAATTCTAATTGTAATTAGTTAATCAAGTTACTAAAATTTAAATTTCTCTTTGGAATTGTTAATTACTTTTAGCTAGTAAATTTCATCCGGAAAATAATGATCAACAATTAACAATCTATGGAACAATATTTTGCCCCTTTGTAAGACGAGTCTTAATTACGTTGGATATTAAACAAATTCCGTAAGTTAATCAACAATTAATATTAATAGTTATTGAAAGACGAAGACAATTAACTAATTGTTGTATCGTTAATCCATTAAATCAGTTACAATTTCATTGGAATTGATTTACTCAGTAAACCTGATTGGTATCTAAAGGTTAATCCAACCGGTCGTGTACCTGTTTACAAGGAAGGAGATAAACAATTAACTGAATCATTGGTAATCGTTGATTATATTGATTCATTTGGTTGTCCATCAATCCACCCAACTGACCCTTACATTAAAGCCCAAGGATTAATTCTGGTTGATCAATTGTTCCCAATCGGATTAACCGCAATACGAAATCTTAAAAATAAAAATCAACAATTGATGAAAAGATTGAAGAAATTAAAAAAGCCCTAAATGAACTGGAAACTAAATTACAAACAATTAAGACAAAGTATCTTCAAAGTAAGTATACCAATCAACAGAGAAAATGTGATAATCTAATAATCTAACAATTAAATGTTCTAATTGTACTTTTTTCCTCTGAAATAATTAATTAGGTGATGAGAAACCTTATTATTCTGATTATATGATTTATCCAGCATTGGAAATGATTATCCCGATAATCAAAATCTTAAATGATCCTTCATTAAATTGTGAACATCATTTATCATCATCTTATCCAAATTTAGCTAATTACATACAATTAATGTCTTCTAATCAAACAATTAAACGTGTCTGTCCATCTGATCAAGTTCATTGTGATTACTTTTCAATGGTCATTGATACACTTTAATTGTGTTAATCTGGTTTCTTGTTTTCTTGTATCACTTTCATCAAAATTAACCAAAACTGGTTAACAATTTATATATATCCTGATGTATCGTTAATTGTTATCAATTAATCAATGTTTCTTTGCTTTAATCAACAAACTTAATCTCTCCCCATGATTACCCTCGTTTAATTATTTACTCAGGTAAATTGAATTGATTGGAATTTTGTTTTCTAAAGTACTTTGATAATTAAAAATGTCGTAATATTACAAAATGTGAGATAATCAATTAATCATTACTAGGGTAAAGAAATTTACTCATTTAATTGCCACAATCAATTTTCTCATGTGATTGATAGTCAATGATTAGAATCAAATTTTAAATTTTAAATTACTTTCAAAAGTGCAGAGAGATAATTTTACCTCAAGTTATAATATTAAGTTTCCAAATGCTTAACTTTGTTTTATATTATAAATAAGTTGACAGAGATGATCATCAACAATTAACTGTAATAAGATTAACAATTTAGTCGGTTTATACAAGAAATACATTGGACAAGTGATTATTAGTTTAATTGGTTTGTTTGTTTTGTTCTAATTTCGATATTTTAATGGAAGAGAATTTAATCACGATGAGATTGATCCTCGATTCTTTTGTCAATATCGAATATTTTTTCTTCCTCTTGTGACCTTGGTTCTTTCGAGGGTCTACCTAGAACTCCGTGAATTCGAGACATTATTCGAACACGAGGACTTTTAATATTCCCAGTTTCCGGGGTTTCGCTTAAACCCTCTTCCATACTTCGTTTCTGTATCACCATTTTCTCCAGTTTAGAATTCTCTTCCATATCATCATCGTTTTTACTAACATGTTGACCAGTTTTGGAGATTTTACTTTTTGAATGTTCGTCCACCATACTTTCCAAACCCTTATTAGAACCCGTTCTCCGTTTGATTCGTAAAAGTGAACCAATGATCGATGATTGTCTGTCATCAGGTTTGGTTTCATCGACAACTTTACTCGCTAACGAGGGAGTTGAAGCTAATTTTTGACTTGATCGATAGACAATAAGTGAATCAATGATGAATCGAATCACAATTAACGGTAAAATTAGTGCACCAAGTGAAAAGTTTGCAATTAGAATTGATAATGACCAGTAGGTTAAAGTGTGTGGTGTTTGACGGGATTGAATATATGAAGATGTAAGGCCAATTATAAGTCCATTGGCGGTAAGTGTAGTGAGAAATATTATCCTTACAACTGACCAAGATCCTATTGCTTTTGATTTGGCATAGGAATTTTTCACAATAAAACGATACAAAATTAAAAACATTGCGGTAAAAGTTGACGATGGTATAATGCCAATTAGTCCATTGTAAGCCGCTTCAGTTAAACTGGAAATTTCCATGTAACTGGGACTGAAAATGGTGGTAAAAAGGGTTGTATTGGAATAGAAAAAGATAAATAACAAAGTCTCAGAGAAAGTGAGATGAGGAGCATAACCACTGGTAATTTCATCCTTTTTCTTGTCGGCAAAGTGATGATGAGCATGGAAAACTTGATCCAA
Source organism: Panonychus citri (assembly GCF_014898815.1). Lineage (NCBI taxonomy): Eukaryota > Metazoa > Arthropoda > Arachnida > Trombidiformes > Tetranychidae > Panonychus > Panonychus citri. The sequence goes on along the minus strand of NW_026515505.1, from coordinate 756,193 downwards.
TTCATTGGCATCCGGAGGAAGAACATAAATCCGCTTGAAAACGGGAATTTGTGTAAGGGTGTTTTCGATGATATTTCGAATCTCTAATGAATGAAGAAAAATGTAACCACCGACAGGAAAATACGAATCGTGAGCAAGACGAATTGAACCAATGGTCGGCAGTTGATTTGCTCGATTAAGGATAAATCGCAACGATCGAAGTCGTGGTTTCTCTGATTGTCTAGAGTAAACATCGGCCTTTAACCACGAAGGTGAAACTGAGAGACGGGTAATAAAACACTGACGTGCATCTAAAAGGTCAACCATTATCGCTGAAGTTTCCTTTTGGAAAATAGATGAAGATTTACCGATTCGCAGTCGAATTAAATATTTAAATTGAGCTGTTGACGGAGAACAATCGTCGAAAACTTGGTGTAATTTACTTCGCTCATCTAAATAGTATAATCGAAAGACGATGAAAATTATTAAGAAAAATACCCAAATACTACCGACCGTTACAAAGGACAGTTTATTGTCAAAAAAGTTTCGCCGCAATTGGGACAAATCGGGTGGATTGTAAGATGTTTTCTTCGAACTGACCAATGGTCCACTAATCACCAAGAGAAATACACAAGTCACAATTAAACGAAACCAGTTAAATGATGACTCTAGATGAAGATTATAAGGGAACATAATCAACTAATCGTGTAATTTAATTGTCATCGAAATTAACAGGAAAACTAAAACAAGAGAAAAAGATAATTAAATCATTAATAATCCTTTGAATACACTTGATGATTAATCCTTACGCTTTTTTCAATTGTTTTCATGGTTTTGGTGATTTACTTTGATGATGAATTTACATATGAAAACATTGAGACTAGAGGAATGAAATAAAATTTCATCATCAATCAGAATAATTAATCTTAATTGTGGTTGAAAGATTTGATGGGTTAATTGGGGTAACAAGTTGAGGAATAAATTATTAAACAGTTAATTATCAGCTTTGAATTTCGAATCCTTAATCACATAACCAAGAGAATCAAGTTTAGCTCTTAAATTGTCACATGATTTAAGAATACTTTTAAATTGTTCTTTCGCTTGATTCACCGTTAAATCAGTTTTAATTAAACTTTCCAATGATAATGTTCGCACTTGATTACGATGATTAATCAAAGTGATTAGAAGTAAATCTTGTTTGGTATTAGTTGATTGTGAACCATCAGGATAACTAAGGCCAATTGAATTCATCCATTTGTTAACATGAGATTTAAGACAATTTAAATCAATTAAACTTGGATTGACTAACGAATCAGAGTAATTAATTACTTCCAGAATTGAATTTAACCCTTTCTCTAGATCCCAATCATTGGCAGCACCAGAAAGTATTTCATCAGTTGATTGTTTGAGTAGATTAGATAATTTTTGATCATCAGGTTGACAATTAATTAACTGTTCATTACGAAATTTATTTAATCCAAGCGAAAGTGTCTTCTCTTTCATTGAGAGATTAAATTGTTTAAATCGTCGGTCTAATTCACCATATCTTTTGATAATTAAACCATCATAATCGATATCTAATAATTGAAGAAATGGAGGAAAAAATTACAATCAAAACAATTAGATTTAAATCAATTCTAACGGGATTCGGTCTACTCACCGCTACGATAATGTTGCATTAGGCACATGATCCTAAGAAGATCAGGACTATTAGTTTTGATAAAATCTTTGATTGTGATTACGTTTCCAATTGATTTGCTCATTTTCTGTGATGAAAAACAAAATCGAAACAATAACAATTAAGAATTGGAAAGAATCAAAATTTAGAATCAAATTCAAACCTCTTTAGCTATTTTGACGTGACTTGAATGGAACCAATGAGAAGCCCAATTAGTTGCTGATTGTTTGTTAATTTGATCAAAATAACAAGATGAACAAACTGATTCGCAGAAATGATGAGGAAAAATTAAATCCTTTCCACCGAAGTGAAAATCAAGAGATGAACCAAATAACCAACTTGCAATTACACTACACTCGATGTGCCAACCTTTTGCAAGAGAAAATTAGTTAATTGTTGCATGATTATCATTGATTGACAAATGAGTACTAACCTGGTCTTCCTTTTAATTGTTGACCATTAACTGGACTTGTATAGACCCAAAGTGGTTCATTTGAAGCGCTTCTCCAAAGAGCAAAATCTTTACTTGATTTTTTACCTTTTGATTTATCGGTTATATTTTCAATCTTATCATTGAATTCATTAACCTTGGAAGTGTCAAAATTAACATCATTAGTTTCTGAATTAATATAAGCATATCCTTTAACTTCAAGTGAACCAATATAATCAATAATTTCATCTATATGATCAGTGACTCGGACAAATGAATCAACGGGAAGTATATTCAAAGATTGGAGATCATCAAGAAATGCTGAGAAATATTTATCTCCAATCGATCGGTAAGATACTTTTTCTTCAGCAGCTTTTTTCATTATTTTATCGTCAATATCAGTAATATTCATTGCAGTGACTTTAGAACAAAGAAAAACAATTAATTATAAAAGAAAACCACAAGAAAAAAGAATAGAAAATTTTACAAATTCTCTTACCAAGATTAACATTTCCGTAAGTTTGCAAGAATCGCCTGAAAATATCAAACCTTGTGTAGCTCATTGCATGGCCGATGTGACAATAATCGTAAACAGTTGGTCCACATATATAGACAGTTCCAATTAATGGTTCATTAGTTAATTGTTTACACGATAAAGTGATTGGTATTAAATCACCGGTAAGTTTAACCAACTCCTTTGAACGAGTGTAATGATTGTAAAGGTAAAGTTGATAATCTTTTCCATTAGAATCTGTTGTTGAATATGAAGAACCTGAAACAGAAGCTATTAAAGGAGATAAACGTTGGAATTTAGTTAATTTTTTTGAGAACAATTTATAATTACAGTTAAATTGCTTCTTTAATAAAATCATTTTGGGAACAATTTAAATTCAAATTTTGTTTACATTTGAGAAAAGAATAAGAGAGCGACACCTGGTGGATTAGAAAAAAATCTTACATGTAAACAAGAATTTTTTTACCGGTTAAATTAAGATTAAAATGTTTAATTAATTGTTAATTATAAACATTTGATTGTACGTTTTCATGTGGAATTTGACAGAATTATAATTGTCAAAAATATTGAATTTAGGAATAAAAATGTATTGATAAGAACGAGAGTAATAAGTTCACTTGTTGCTGGTTGGAAAAAAATATTAAACCATTTGAAGAAAATAATTTTACATTAAATGTAATTAAATTGTAATTAAATCTTTTTCTATAAGATGATTTCATTACGATAACTTCGACCAAGCTCTTTGTGGGGTAAAACAATTGAATTAAGAACAAGAAGTCCAGAAGGAACTTGAACATTTGAACCTAAATAATAAGTAGAAAAAAAAATATGTCGAGAAAATTTCAAAATTAGTAATCATCGAGTTAATTAATCGGTAATTGTTGATGGAAACATACCCAAGACCGTGATTGATGGATTTAATTTACCATCTTGGTTGAATAATGTTTGATTCTCCATCTTTGCAAACGCTTTGTCGGGATTAGGATCACTTGGTGTTCCCTCTACTCGAGTCCAACAACCAATTACTGTATTGTAACCAATTATTGAGTGTAAAATTAATGAATGATCACCAATTAGCGCATCACTTAAGATAATTGATTCTTTAATTCGTACTCCAGCTCTGACTCGAACTCCAGAACCAATGCTAACATTAGGACCAATGATAGCGGTTGAATCAACTTCGGCTGTTGGATCAATCCAAACATCACCAATGATTTCTGGTCCTTTGGTCGTTGTTTTATTAACTAAAAGACTTGGATGAGATCCTCGATACAATTTAAGATAATTACGATTGGCATAAATGGCCGAAGCAGCGGTTTTAACCTGACACCACCATTGATTAGTGTGAAAAGCGTTAAGATAATGGGAACCAGCCAATCGAGATAAAATATCTTCTTCGAGACTTAAAATTTCCGGTAAATCACCATTCATGGTTTTATTAGTTAAATCAAGATCAGAATAATCATCAGCATATCTTTCACCAGCTTCCGATGAGTTACTATCCTGTTTGGATTTAATTACCGAAGCAATTTGATCAAAAATGGTAATTGGACACAAATAGATTCCGCAATTGATCATTGTACTAACAAAGGTTGATGGTTTCTCGACGAAATGAAGTATCTTATGATTATCTTTCGCCTCGACAATACAACCATAATTAAGTGATTGTTGGCGAGTTGCTTCCGTAACCATTACAGTCATTGATCCATTAGTGTCATTTGGTATTGATCGGTGAAAATTCAACATGGCTGATAAATCAAAGTCTCCGCAAACATCACCATTGATTAGGAAAAATGCTTCAAGATTATGGCGACAAATTATGTCTCGAAAATGATAAATACCACCACAGGTTCCAAGTGTGGTAAATTCTTGAAGATATCGTATATCTAAATTGTACTCGCCGCTCATGTTACGGATAAAAGTGGTCAATGAAGCGTCTAATTGGTAATATCCCATGAGAAAGATTTCCTTTAATCCATCAACTTTGGCACAGGCTTCGATCAAGTGTTGAACCATTGGTCTTCCCCCAACAGGGAATAAATGTTTAGGTGTATCAAAGCTTAACGGACGGAATCGAGTTCCTAAAAACGAAGCAAAAAAAAACCAACCATCAAATCAGATAATCAAATCCAAAGAGAAACAAAAAAATAACCAATACAAAATGATCAACATTAATTGAGAGAATCAAAAATGTAAACAAACCTTTTAGAGGACCACCAATTAAAATAACTGCTTTAATCATATTGTAATCAAATAGGTAACTAATAGCAGGCAATCAATAGAAACCAATAGTTAAATTTTAAATCCAAAATCTATAATCAAAAGTCAAAATCTAATTAGAAACAAGAAAAAATTAATCCATGTAAACAAAGATGATTACACAAAAAAAAGGTTTCAAAAGCTACACAATCAACTTAATTAGAAGTTTTAGTTGATCATAATTCACACTTCTCATCAAACTTTCAACAATTACATGAAATAAAAAGAAATTAACTTACCAGTGATAGAATTAATCATCTAATTAATTAATCATCGTCGTCATCAATCATAACTAATCAGATGTTGAATATTGATTCAAACTATTAAAGAGCAATAAACAAAAAGAGTAACAATCAAAGAAAGAAAAGGAAAAATAATCATTAAAAGAATAACAGATTAATTAGATTGATATTAATTCGAAGACGTGTAACAATTAAGAGACAATCAAATTAAAGATCATAATTGTCATCATGTTATTAGAAAAGAAAACAAAAGAAAACAAACGAGAAAGAAAGAGAAAAAGAGAGAACAAAAATTCTCTTTCTTTTTTTTTCTCTTTTGGGTTAGACGCTAAATTTAAATTCTATACTCACTTTGTTTTCTCATCATTTAATTTCTTTGCTCTTTCTAACAATCAATTTAATCTGATTAATTAACTTCGACAATTAGTAAATTTGATTTCTCTTTATGTGTTAACCACTTGGGATTAAGTTTTCTCCAAACAATTAACCATTAATTGTCTAATTAATTTGATAAATTATCTTTTCTCTTGTTGTATTATTAATACACATGTGGCATTGGTTACTTGGTGTTGCCTATGTTACTTTGAGCTTAGTGTTTGTGGTTAGTTAATTGTTTAATTTGATATTTTTTCCTTTATTACAATTTACTAATTGTGTTACCGGTGAACATGGTATTCCAAGGTGTCAAACAAGCTATAACTCGGATGGATAGTTTCCTAATTCCGAGTATAATTTTAAATTTTATGTTGAGATGGTTAATCTCGCGCTTTTCATATTCTGGTAAGAATTATTTTTACATTTCCAAATTGTTGTTAATCTTTTTTACTTTGACTAATCTAGTTTATTTTTTGTTCTGTTTTGTGTACCTTTTTAATACTCCAGGTGCTAGAAATTATCCTATTTATGGTGATTATGAGGCTCAACGTCACTGGCAAGAGATTACCTTTAATGTTAGGCCAACCGATTGGTACAAAAACACCACTGACAATGATCTCCTTTACTGGGGATTAGATTATCCGCCATTAACTGCCTATCATAGTTGGTTAAATGGTTATATTGCCGATTCGTTCAATAGATCATGGGTTCAAATTCATACCTCAAGAGGAATTCAAACTTATGACCATAAGATATTCATGAGAAGTACCGTATTGGTCAGCGATGTTTTCATCTATTTCACCGGTTTGGTTTACTATTTTATGATTGTACGTAAACCTTTGACCCCTAGAGAAAGAGCAATGGTCGCAACAATTGGCCTTATGTATCCAGCATTAATCCTTATTGACCATGGCCATTTTCAATATAACTGTGTTAGCCTTGGATTAACCATTTGGTCAGTTACTATGTTGATGAATGGTCGTTACTTTATCGCCTCAGTCCTTTACTGCCTCGCCCTTAACTATAAACAGATGACCCTTTATTATTCATTCTCATTTTTCTTCTTCCTCCTTGGAATTTGCTTCCAATATACTAATCGAGCTAAAAGCTTAATTACTCTGATCACAATTGGATCTGCTGTTATTACCACTTTCACGGTTTGCTGGTTCCCATTCATTTGGGATATGGAGACATTTCTCTCCGTTGTCCAACGACTTTTTCCCATTTCAAGAGGACTTTATGAGGTAAGCATCAATTATGAAGAATCGTTTTTTAGATGATCATTTCTCACAATTGATTCCAAATCTACAGGACAAAGTTGCCAATATTTGGTGTTCATTGGAAGTTCTAATCAAACTGAAAACATTGATCTCGTCGGAAAACATGGCTAAAATATCAGCATTGACCACATTCACTTGCCTTTTACCTTCGTCTCTTCACCTGTTCAAAAATCCTACTGTCAAAAATTTCATCTACAATCTTGTAAGAAAAGGAGATTTTTTTCTACTCTACTGATTATAATCGGATTAATAAATTGTCTTCTCTAATTCTCTATTTCTCTCTGTTAATCTTAGGCTGGGACATCATTGATTTTCTTCCTTTTATCCTTCCAAGTTCACGAGAAGACAATTCTCCTTGTAGCCTTGTAAGTTTATCCACAATCAAACTACACTAATTAACTAATTAACATCAAATTTTTTCTCTAATTGAATCAATTTTCCATTTCAGGCCAGTTACACTTTTGATCCATGAACATCCATTCACAACTCTATGGTTTTACATTATATCAACATTTAGGTATGAAAACGAGAACAACAATCAAAAATTCCAAAACAATTAACAGTGAATTCATTTCACTTGATACAATTAATATTTTCTAACATTTACAATTAATAGTTTTATACTCTTTATAAAAAAAGAAGGAGAAAATTTGTTCCTCTTCCAATTTCTCCTTCTCTTATTTTCTTGGCAACTTATTCAAAATTCATTTATTTTTTCTACAATCAAATCCTCATCTCTTTTTACTTAATTGTTCACTATGAAATTCATTAATTCTCTTATCCTATTCTTTAATTATCAACAGCCTTTTACCATTAATGGCTAAAGATGGTTTAATTATGCCAACATTGGCCCTTACCTGTTTCTCGATGATTATTTATGTCGCTTTCTTCCGGGACATGGGACTTTCTGATTCGTTCAATGTTGTTCATAAAGCCCGAACAATCATCTTTGTCTCCTCGATTTGTGGATGTCTATTCTTAACACTGGCCAGTATATTATTAAAACCACCGACCCGTTATCCTCACATCTACATTTTACTCAATTCGATCTACAGTTGCCTCCATTTCATTGGATTTACACTCTACTATCATTATCTTCAATTTTATGCACAAGAACCTGAACTTTTCAAAGTTAAAGGATTATAAATAATTAATTTAATTGTTTATAATGATCAATTTTTCACCTTTATCATTAATCTCATCACTAATTTGCCTTATATTCTTGGTTAAATGAAATTACAACTTTCCATCTCCTTATTAATCAATTTAAATTGTGCAATAATTTTCTTCCCTCAAATTGTTGTCACAATTTATACTCATTTAGGAAAAAGAGACTACCAGTGATTTTGGTAAGATTAATTAGTATCATTTAATTATATAATCATTAGTTAAATCATAATCAATTTCTTAACAATACACTGTAATCATCATTAATGATAATCTATTCATATTTAATCATCACCAACAGTTTAACTTATAAACACCTTGACAAACCCAAATGATTATCAAACTGTAACCTAAATTGTTTTGTTTATCAAAGTCAATTAAATTAGAAACAAACTGTTACAATTAATTGTTTTAATTATATACAATATACAAAAAAAAAATCTGATATAATTTAAGGTTGTTGGTTACAATTTGATTCTGTTTTGATTCTGATTGGTGATAATCAAACTTAGTTAATTATTAGCACCTCAAGTTATTAATGAAAATTTTGAATTGATATGAGATTTAGGATAATCGAAATGATGAAATTGACCTAAAATGATGATTGTAAATGGAAACAATTTAAGAACCTTAATTATATACAAGGATTACCTGATTCTGGAAATCGGACATCAGCACATCCTTGATCCGATGATTTAATTTTGATTCTAAACAATCGTCCAGTTTTACCACAAACACACAATTTATATTGTAAAGTTTCCTCTCCATCACTGCTGATTGATCCTCCACCATGTGAGATAATCATACGATTTGGATTAATTGTAATACCTTGTTCACCATCAAATACAATTGAACCATTTAAACTTGAAAGACTAATTGAAGAAGCAGATAAATTGATTGCTTTAGATTGCACATTAACACCTTCATTACCAGAAATACTAATCGATTCATCAGATGAAATGGTTAAATCATCATTAGTTGGTGATCTTATTTTGTGAACATTTCGTATTCCTCCTTTAATTGAAATCGATGAAACTGAAGGTAAAGATAATTGTGAAAAATCAGGTGGAAATAAAAGTTTATCCGTTTTCCTTGAATAAACCTGAAAACCCTCCGGTGAACCAATTTCCAAACCATCAGAATTAAGATGTAAATAAGAATCTGGTCCCGCTTCAAGTGATACATCTCCTTTTATCTTGGAAACTCCGTTGATTACATTTTTATATAAATTGATACGATTCAGATAAGCCTGATGATTAAAGATAACATGACCATCATCACTAAAAGCAATCATCTCACTATTGGGAAACAATCGTAATTTATAGATGATCATTAAATTAGTAAAACTGGTCAGGGCCGAAATGATCAACAGAACACCAATAATCACAACAAGAGCCAATGCCTCCAATCCCTTGAATCCAATCACCTAATCCAAATCAATGCCAATACAACCATAGAAATAGAACAAAAAAAACTATAATTAACAACAATTCAATCAACAATTAACATTGGAATTAAAACTAAACACTAACTCCATATACTCACCTTACTGGAATGGTAACTTTCTGGTTGACTATGGATTGTAGTTGGACCCATGATGAGAATCAACAATTAACTATTTAATTGTGGCAATCTAATTTATCCACAGATAAGTTAACACCAAGAAGAACAGTAATTAAACATTCCAAATGATTAATAATCAGAGATGATGATTTAGTAGAGAAAAGAACAAACAAAAATATAGAAACAAAAGAAAAGAATTTTTTTTGTTTACTTCGTAGAGATTATTTGAGATTTCACTTTCTTTTCTTTCTTTTATTTTCTCTCATCTAAAAGGAAGATAAATTCTTAACTAGTAACTGATACATGGTTCAATTGGTGAATAATAAAATTCTGGTTGAGTAGACTCAGAATTCAGGGTAAACATGAAGATGCGTAAACATAAGAAATGGAACCAGAATTTTTTTGGGAAAAAACAAATTCTAACATTTTCTCTGTCTTTTTCTCTGTCGCATTTTTTGTTTACCTCTTTCTCTTATAAGGTTAATGAGACAAAGAAAATGTTGTTTACCAATTGACTCTAATTACTTTTTCATGTTTCCTTTTGTTATTTTCTAATTTATTCTTAATTATTGATTAATTTACATCATTCAACATTCTAATTGGTTAAATTTATCTTCATTTTATCTCATCTTTTCATCTTTATCAGTTTCGTTGGTTCATCGTTAACATTTTCTTCAGGTGAAAAAAAAAGGTTAATTAATTGAAGTGTTTTCATTTTATGTTAACAATTAATGGAGATCGATTTGAATTACAAGGTGAGAATTGCGTTTAATTAACCTTTCTGATTTAATCCTCTCCTTGAAGGATGTTAGTTATTACCCTTTAATTGTATAAATTGCGAATATAAATTTCACCATTTAACTTTCAAAATCTTCCAATTTTTTTAAAATCAATTTTTAGTTTCTTCCAATTTGGATGATTAGTTTTCTCTCGTAAATTGAACTAAAATTAACAAATCTTTTCAATTTCCAGGGATAATTGTCACCATAATCTCCTCACCTTTTACCTTTGATCCAAAAAGACTGACCTAGTTAATTTCCAATGGAAAATAACACATGAGAAAGATCCAAACGCTCCACCTAAAGAGAAATCCTTAAAATCCTTAATTACCCAATCCTCGCACTCACCAGACTAATTATGGTTAAATTTGATTCTATTCCTTCAACAATTTACAAATTCTAACAGAAAATTTTCTCAATATCCTATTCCTTTACAGGTAAACCTTAACTCTTTGAACATCACAATGGACCAGAGATCATTAACTTCGTCACAAGAATCAAATCAATCAGCTGATTTCATCTTCTCTCATCTGATTAATAATAATAATCTATCTCAAGATAAACATGATCATCTCTTAAAACAACAACAATTGAAACACATTAACAACAATTATCACAACCATAATTCAAATGGTATTTGAATCGCCTGAATATAATATATATTTCAATCATTCCATTGTTATTAATCTTGTTGATTGCTGTTAAATTATTTATCTTCATACACGAACACATTTATATATACATAAGAACGATATATTTATATCATTATCGTATTCATCGGAAACGGAAAATGTCCTCTCGAAATACACCAACCATGGAAACCATTTCAATCGGTGTACCAATATCACCTTGTGATACAATTTCTTACGCTTACCTTTGCTTGGCTTTAACTCTGTTCGCCGCTGGTTCGTTGATAACTTTACTCTCCATCGAGGAAAGTCACTCACTGACCAGCGCTTTTGCACGATTCTGGTTCATTGGACCTTTTTTCCTTTGCTGTGGTCTAATGGTCGCACTGAAAACATTAATTCACATCCGGAAGAAAACTTTGATCGATTATCTAACCCGACAAACTATTCTCGCTGCGGTAATTATAACTTTTCATCTTCTTTTCTAATTACAACAATCAAATACACTAATTGTTTACCTTCATCTTATTGATTAATAGCTTAATCCTGAAACTGATGGTCCCTATTATGGTCCCAGTGATTTAGAAATTGGAAACAATTACACTAATCAACCATCTCCTCCGCCATCATATGAAACTGCGATCGCCAATGGATTTAATCACCCGGAGAAAATTTATCTTTAATTTAATTCATCATTTAATTTTGATTCATTTTACAACTTTCAATCATTTCTCGTTGATTATTTAACATAATTTAACTAATTTCTTCCACTATTTCAACCAATCCGTACGCACTAAAACAAAACAATTAGATTGATACTTTTTTTTGCTTCTCAATCAAAAATTTAACCAAATCAATTTCAATCAAAATCCAACAATGAACAATTACTTTGAAATGATTTAAAAAATCTAAATTATTATGAATTACATTTAATCAAATCTATTAATTGCCATCGAGAAAAAAAGTAACTATATCCACAAAGGATTAATAATGTGACAAAATGACGAGATTAAAATTAATCCAATTGGCGAAATCACTTGAATTGGATGTTGATTGAAACACTAATTGTTGACAATTAACTAGTAAATTCAATCAAATCAATTGTAAACATCAAAGAGATGATTAAAAGGAAAAAAAACTTCAAGAGTTTGATAAGTTCATTGAACCGATAATCATATTGATTAAAGATGATAAATTAAGATGAATTAAGATTAAGAGGAAATTAAATTAAACATTAGTTAGCTGATTCCAATTACAATGAACCAACAGAAAAGGTTAAATAAGTTAATCAAACTTTTTTCTTCTCACCAATCAGTTGATTGGACTCAAAATTATTCAATAATCATAGAGCTTTTAATTGTTGTTATTCCTAAACCAATTTATTGATTATCGTGTTAATTGTATCGTTAAAAAAACCTTTCAAGATTTAGGTTTTCGATTTGATTTTTTTTTATAATAGTTGATGTAAGATTAATACATAATACAAAAAAAGAAAGAGAAGATAAATTGTCATCAGGGAGTAAGAAGATGAAAAAAGTGGTTAGATTGATGGATAAGAATTTGTTTTTTTGGTAAAATTGTTCAATGTTCATGATTTCCTGAGCTTCAATTTTCGGCTTCATGATGTTTCCTGATGATGAAAACCTCTGGTCCTTTGATTTGCTTTCTTTTTGCTTTGATTTGTGATCGTTTCCAATGAGTTCATTTTTGTTGATTCGAAGAGTAAAGTTTTCTGATAGAATTGAAATTTCATGTTGTTAACCTGAATTTTGATCAGATTCATGGAAAATGTTTGAGATTAAGCTGAACAAACAAGAAGGGAAAAGATGAATTCTGAACTGGAAATGATAATTTACTTTACATCTTCGTCAGTTCAAAGTTTTTTGTTGTTTTAGTCAATCAAATTGTCATTTGATTTGATTGCCTGTTAGCTGATCCATTTGACAAAATTACACCACGATAATGATACAAACTCATCGGGATAATAATGGACATTATTGGAGGAAAAATCAGGATAATAGCTGAACTTTGGGTAGTCAGAAATTTAGAGATGATCAGAGAGGAAGATGATTAGTTTGAGTAGTAATAATATTAGGATTAGTATTAAGATTATATTTACTAAAAGGTTAATAATCAGTAATGATTTTTTTTTGCTTTTTCTTTGTCGTTGATTTATATTAATTTCACTTTCATAATTGTAAGAAATAGAGAAGAGAAAAAGAAAATTTTTGTCTTTCGTTGAAGAGAGAAAATGTTCAATGAGTTGATTGATTAAGAAGATTAATTGAGTTTTAATTGTTGTTGAGGAGACTTTAAATCTCTTTCTGTTCTTTCATTGATTAAGCTTCCTTGTCGTATGTTGCTGTTGATGGTTTCTTGGCTTTTGGTGGTTTAGGGCCTCCCTTTTTTGGACATTGTTTCTTAATCACTTTGGTTCGTTCACATTCAGGACCATCTCCCTCGGTTCGGGTGAGAAGTCGAGTTTTTTCACCATTTTCACAGGGTGACCATTCTTCCTTCGTGTATTTACAAGCTAAATATCAGAAAAGGAGAGAGAGAGAGAGAGAGAAAGATGAGAATGATTAGTTAATAGAAATATAAAAGGAACCTGAGAAATCATATAAGAATTGAACTCGGGAATTAAATTAAATCTGATTCACTATTTGTGTGTCTGTGTACATGAAAGTCCTTAATTGGAGCTAATAATAGATTCTTAGATAATTAATAATAAATAACAAGATTATATTGATTAAATTGATAAATATTAGAGTTGTCATAGGACTTCACCAATTAATCTGTTGTTCATCCTTAATATGTATCATGTTTCTAGAATTAAATTTTCTTAATCAAAAATAAATAACCATGAAATATAATTAAGAGAGGAGAAAATAAGATTTACCAATTATATTATCGCAAGAGAAACATAATACAAATATAACAAGGTTAATTCAATTGTAGAGGTTAGATTTAAGAGGATTCAACAATTAGGAACAAGAAAAAACTTTTCTACCCTGAAAATGTTCAGTTACCATGAATTGAAGATTAGCAAATTTCCAATGAGATTGAGAAATAATAAATTACTATTAGACTTTGATTGTTCCGAGTAGTTAATTTTGAAGATGAGAAAGATGAAAAAATGAACAAGATTATACAAATAAAGAAAAGTAATTCATCAATTAAGATGGATAAATATTAATTATCATTTTCAAGGATGAAGATAAAGATAAAATGAAGAAATCAAGTGTAATTCTGTTTTTCCGGTTCTCAAACAGAAAAACAGATAAAAAGAAAACGATAATGTTTATATAATAATTAGCATCTTCTTCGTGTTTCTGTTAACTTGACTTGAGAACAAGAGATTCTATTCTAATTATATAATTTATGTTTTTCTCAATTCTCATTCTGAGATATTAATTCATTTTCTCAAGGTTCAATTGGGTGAAATAAGATCTGATCCCTTTTATATAATCCCTGAAGCTAAAGACAAACTAAATCATGTGATTTGTTTTTCCTTAGTAAACAAGAGTTGAAATGAAATTTTCTTGTCATGAGAATCAATCAATGTTTTTTTTGTTACTCGATTCTAATCATCACAAATTGTATAACTAAGAGATTTGAAACTATTAATATTTCAAAATCAGGGAACTGGATTTATCTTGGAAATGGTGGTGATGATGGAAAAGAGATTTGGATTGGAAACTAAAAATTGAGAATCTTTTTTCCTACCTGGTTTACATTTCTTGGTTGTTATTCGGGTTGGTTCACAGTTTGGAGTTGAAGTTGGGACTCTTAAAGTATCAGTTCGGGTTTTCTGTCCATTGGCACATTCTGACCATGGTCCTTTGTTGTAACGGCAAGCTGATTATGGAGAAAGAAAAGAATTGAAAATTAGTCTCGGGAAACAAAAGAATTAGAGTTAAAAATGGCGACCATAAGAAAAAGTAAAAAAGTGACCACTAAGCAGAGAATCAGATTTAGGATTGAAGTTTCTAAATTTTGATTAATTTAACAATATTTATGAAGATAAATATATTACATGACTGCTTGACATTTGTCTTCTGGGGTCTGTCTGATGGACTCTCACAGGCCACGAAAGCGATCAGTATGACAAGAATAAAGATGAAACTATTGAAATACATTAATTTGGGAGACATTTTGATGAGTAAAAAGTTGAAATCGTTGAAGATTCTAGATGAAGATGTTGATCTTTTAAGAAGAGAGCAAAAAAGTGATGAATTGCTGATGGATCACAAAGAGGAGAAGAAGAGAAAACACCAAATGATAACTGGTGAGAGAAAAACAGTTGGACAAAAGAGTCTTAAAGAAAAAGAGGATGATGATGAAGATGATTGGAAGAGAGAAAAAGAGAGAAAGAGACTTGGTGAGAAAAAGAAAGAGAATAAAAGGGAATAAAATGTATAAGAGAAGTTTTTTTTTTCTCCAAAGAGAAAATGGGAGAAAATCTCTAATGCGCAATGAACCCGAATATTCACACGAAATTGTAGTAATTCAAATGTTCGGTGAGAAGAGAACGATTGATAAAGAAAGAAAGAGAGAGAGAGTGAGAGAGTCAAATAGAAAAGAGATAAATTGAATTGCAGATATTTCTTCACACTGAATCAATTAATCACAGGGATGATTTAAAAAATGGAAGAAAAAAAAAGAGAAAAAGAACAAGAATTAAAACAAACAAATGTAGAAGAAAATAAAACCAAGAATATTCAAAGAGGACGAAGAAACATTTCAAAAAGATATTCTCTCTAAACAATCAGAGAAAATTTGAAAGAATTGAACAATTAAATCCAATTAAATTCTCGAAATCAATTAATTAAAATGATCTTAAATTCAATTGTAATTTTTATTTTAAGCTTTAACAGCGACCTCAGGGGAGGCTTCGATGAATTAAAATTCATCGTTTCCGGTATAACGACCGTACAAGGGAAGGGAATAAGGGACAAGTAAGGGAATTAGGGACGAAGAAAAGAAAAGAAAATAATAAAGTAAATAACAAATTTTCTCCCCTGAGGTCGAATTACATATTAATTGACAGATTAAATCACAAGTAAATGGACCAAAGTCCTGTTCGCCTAATCCCAATAAAGGGAAAATGTTCTCCTCAAAAAATGTTCTCCTTAAAATATTTTCCTCGGACCAGAGTCCTTTTCAAAATCGTGGCGATTGTCCAAAGGTCCAAAATTGGTTGGCTCATTAGGTATGACACAAAATTAAAAAAAAATAAAAATAAAAGAAAAATTAGAAATTAAATTTTTATAATTATTAACAAAATCTTACCAAGAAAACACATGGTTGTAATTCACTAACGGCCCAGTCCTAAGATTGTCTGGAACAATATAAATGTCGGTTGAAATGTTGCAATCTAGGTATCAACCTGATCCCTGTGATTAGCCAAACAATAATAAAACAAAATCAACTTTTAAATTCACAGGTAAATTTAATTAACTTAAAATTTATCAGATCAGTTTTTCAAATCAATCAAATTTTTTGTAAACAAAAACAAAATTTCGCTGTACACTAACTCCATCTATCGGTTGGTTTTCGATCTATTTTAAGATAAAAGATTAACTTTCTTCGCTCCTAATAAGTTTTAATTTAATTAACTTTACCTGTGAGTTCAAAATTAAAATTTGGATTATTATTGTTCATCTTATCACATGGACCAAGTTGAGACCAAAATTATGATAGTTCAACAGTTTTTTAGTTGTTTTTTGTTACTCTTAAAACTGAGCTATTATTACGTCGTAATAACCTCAACCATTTTGTTTTCTTGAGTTAACTATCTTTGGACCTGATTTTCATCGTTGTCACAAACAATTGGCACCAATTTCAACTTTAATCAAACTAAATACTATACACTAAAAGAGAAACAATTAACAATTAAATTTTCTTTAGGCCACTAATGCCATCTATCAGTTTATCAATAAACTATTCTCACTGATTCGTTTTTTTATGTTTAACTTTTTTCACTCCTGATAAATTTTTAATTTAATAATAATTTAGTTTAGTTTCTCAAAATGAATGAGATGAAATGAAATGAAAGTAAACAATTAAAAGAAATCCAGAGAATGACTAAAGAACAATCTGAAAGTGAGTGTAACTTGCTGCTTTTAACACTTAATTGTTAAAGGTGTCGATTAATTGTTTTGTCAAATTTTTATCAATCAGAAAATGAGAGGGAAAAAAAGTTTATATCTTGTTCAAATTGTTCCTTCCTCTCTATTTACAAGCCAAGAACTGAGGATGATGAAAGAAAGAGGAAAAGAAACAAAAAAGTTCGAAAGAAAGTAAGAAGAGGCTTCTAAGTCGCACCCACTCTTAGTTGGCATATATTTTAAGGTCTCTCGAAGTTGGCCAAAAATGGACCACATTCTTGTTCGTATAAGTTCAAAAGTCGACAGAGAAGTGAAAAAAAAACAGAGAAAGACCAAGATGATGATAAGACAGAGAGAAAAAGAGACAATCTCTCTCTCTCTCTCTCTCTCTCTCTCTCTCTCTCTCAGTAAAAGACTCGAGTCAACAGTTGTTATTGTTGTTGTAACAACGGTTGATCATCAGAACTTCAGTGATTGTTTTCAATTAAATTTGATTGCTCGATTGATTGAATTAGTTTAATTTTTGTTTGTTTGCTGAATGGAATCAATTCAATTGGATGCTGGATAATTACAACTTAAGGTGTTAATTGTCACCAAACCATTATTACATTGTATTTGTATTATCATCGGATAATAATAATAATGGAACGACAATTAAAAACTTCGTATAGTTACTACTTTAATTATTATTGAAATACTAAGTTTCTAGTTGATTAATTGGTAACATCTTAGTTTAAAGTAGTGGGCTGATCAATTAACAAATTGTCAGACTTATTCCATTAAAATTATTGATTGACTAAGCAAGTGAGAGCAACAATTTGATTGTCTTTGGCTCTCTGGGCCTTTCCTAATCAAAGGTGGCCCTTAATATTGAGACCTAACCTAATTAAAACAAAGCAATTAATTGAATAATTAGTTAATTTCGTAGGAATAGTGTTTTAATTAGCTGATTAACCCTGGGCGGGTTAATCAGCTACCATAAACTCAGATTTTACCGATCAATTTCAAAATAAAGATATGAAATATTGATCTCAACTCAATTTATAGTAAATATTAATAATTACAATCAAATTGTGACAATCAACGATAATCAACAGTTACGACTATTATTATTATCATCAAATCGTTAAGAAATTGTTAAAAAAATAACAAATTAGAATTTAATTTTCAACCTTTACTCCCAATTATCTTGCTCATCCTCATCATCTTTATCATCATTAACTTAATCATCTTTGGCAAGTTTAATTAATTGTTGATTAAGCTCGACTAATTCGATTTTGTCTTGATTTAGCTGTCCTTTCCTAATTAACAGCTCTTTATCTCTTTTTGTTTCTGGATATTGAACTTTCACTTATCACCTCTCCATTTCTTTTAACCTGAATTTCTCATGAACGGTAATTCAGAATTCATATAACAATAGCTCATGGGCACGTATTTATTGAGATTTTGATCATCTTAATTCGAGAATTAAAGTCGAAACTTATTAGTTTCATAAGTTTTACTGATTCGAATCAATTTTTCGTTTTTCATTTGTATTTAATTTCATAATCTAAATTGAAATAATCTTGCCAAAGTTGAGAAAAGTTGAATCATCGCTGATTGTTGTTCATTGAATTGATTAGTAAACTTAGTAACCTACAAGTATTGTAACATATTATTGAACTAGGAAGTTATCATCTTCATCTTGATACTATTTTCGGATTATCATCTTTGAGTATGAGAATAATATATAATTTTGCTCACGATGATGATGATGATTCTGCGGTGATAAAAAAATCCGGTGGTGGAAACGAAAAAATCGTTTAGTGAAAGTATTTTTAACGCACGAGGTGTAATCTAATTTTCATCTAACTTTCTGTCTTCATCTTATGAATTTCTATCTTTTTCTTTGCTCAGTTTTCCTTCTCATTCTTTATTTGGACCTTTGATTCGACCCTAAACAATTACCCTCTCTTTCCCAACCACATGTTGAGCCTCTTTCCCTCAGGCTAAATCACTCGACTCTACGATGAAAATTCAGTTAACCTGAAGAAACAAAAACACCAAAAAAGTTCACCTTTAATCCAATACACAAATAACTTGATCTCAAATCTTAACCAGTGTTGATTATCCATTCATTCAACTGACAATCAAATTGATTCATTGCAATACACTAGTTTCCATGTAAGTCTAATCCGATTCAATTAAATTTTCCCCACAATCAAAATATGAAAACTCGTAATTTCTTTATTCATCAATTTCCCTCTTCCTTATTATGAATTGATTAACCTGTTCCTCTCTCTCTCTCTCTCTCCCTCTAATTAACTAATTCGATATCGATTGTTCTGTCTAATTAATGTTCATGTTTCATGTATCTCACCAATGTAAATAACACTTAACCCCTGTTGAAATGTAATTGTAAACCTTTTACACCCTCAACAATTAACAAAACCTTTGGTTAAACTGATTGTGATTTGTTTCATTGTGTTTATGTCAATGAAAACTTGAGCTGATCAAATTGAGTTTGATTTTTTTTTCCAGTTAACATTTAAATGGTTACATATCATTGGTGTTTTTTTTTGTTGTGTAATTTTAATTGTGAACTTTGTCAATTAGCTGATTAGAAAAAATTTCGTTTAGTTGTATCATCTTTATCTTCATCTTCTTCACCACCATAACAACATCATCATAATTTGAGTAACTTTTGGATGATAGTCAAGGTTTATAACGGTTTTTACATCATCTCTATGTGTTTCTATGTTTAATTCAAATTGCTTGTGTTTTAATTTTTAATTATCAGTGTACACATTGGCTATTGATTAACATTTTTCAACTCTCCCACCCTAACAATCAATATAATCTTAAGATAATTACCTGTGTTTAAATTATTTCTAATGTGTTGATTGTTGTTTTCACCTTTAGGATACCTTTTATTATCATCTTTCTATTAACCTAAATGTGATTTGAACAATTAAATTTAATCGTCAGCAAGTCAGATCATCACGGCGAACAAAACTCTTAAGCCAATCAAAAAGGTCCTTGGACATAATGTTGACCATAGGACTGGACCTGAAAGTGTAATCCAACGAAATGACACTAGAGGAGGAGGAAGAGGAGGAAGTACTAGAGGATCTATTGAAAGTGAAAATCCACCAGCGACAATTAATTCACCCAATCTATCTGATTGTGCAGCAATTCAGCTTTTAGCTGAAGATGTTGAAGAGAAATTAGAATCTCTCTTGAAAACCTTTGTAACTGAGGATAAGCTTCGTCAAGAGGCTCGATTGAATTTGCTCAATAAACGAAGTGCATCATTGACTAATTTAAATGCCTTCGATCCTGGTGGAGGTGGATCACCACAGGAAAGAACAAATTATCGAACAGTCCAATCTTCCAATCAATCGAATCAAAGACAATCAACTAATCAGGGAAGATCTTTATCTTCGGCAACAGGACGAGCATCAAGTTTCATTGTACAGAGATCGCCATCACCTTCATCGTCACAATCATCATCGTCATCGCTATCACAATTATCTCAAACATCGCCATCCTTACAAAGATCTTCATCATCATCTCAAAATATTTATTCACCATCATCACCAACAACCAGCTCATCATCAACTCTTTCCACATCATCTTCAGCTACAAGTAAAAAGTCACCCTCCAGTGTCTCGACTCTTGGCTCAAATACCACCACGACCAATACAAGTAAACAGGGTAACCGAAAGATTGCCAACAAAAATGAGAATCATACAAGATCAACAGCCAACAACAGCTCAACAAACATCAGTCTGGTCCCGGAAGCTGATAAAGTTAAAATTAGAAACACAGAATCTGCTGGATCTTCAATGGGAATCAAAACAAATTCATCAACCGGCTATGGAAAAGATTTTGTCCAAGGTGGAAGAGGAAGATTAACAGGTAGCCCATTGTCATCATCATCTTCACTTGGTGGTCATTACTCAGGACCCGGAAGTAAATTGAAACAAGCTCGAAGTCAAGAAGATTTAAGATTGTCCGCTGAAGTTGAAAGACTACTTTCCGGCTTAACTGATTGGTCTCCTAAATCGAGATACATCCAATTAATAGCGGAAAAATCGGGCTTACTACCGGATAAGAAAAAATCTACAAGTTCATCAAGATTATCATCATCATCTTTAGGTTCTAAAAGTGATCTTTCCTCTTCAACTAGGTCAAATGGCCCAAGTAAAGGTCCATCAGAATCTGGGGGTCGTTTGTCTAGATCAAGTATCCATGGTAAGGATGGGTCAACTTTAAGATCGGCAAGTAGAAGTCCTGAACGGGTTCCAAAGTTACCTGTAATAAGTAATAGCGATGTAAAAGATCAATCGAAATCAACGCAAAAATTAATTGGGTCCAAAGTATCTCAATCAACAGGACGAACAAGTTCACCTTCATCATTGACACACAATCAAAACAATACAAGTAAAGAGATGACAATTAACTCATCGCCATCTAGCACAAGGGGAACAACAATAGCCCCTAATAATCAAAAGGTGATCTCAAAAACACCAACACGAGAGACAAAAAGTATGGAACAAATTTTAGCCGATGCATTGAAATTAACGGAAGACGAAACAGCGACCTTAGTTGCGACACGAGAAAATTCATTAGCCACTAAATTAGCTAAACAAAGAGCAGAAGAATCTAAAGGCAGTCCAATATTGAAAGATTCGAGTTCATCATTATTGACCATTGATGGAAAATCATCTCAATCAAATTCACTCAATTCAGAGGGGACGAAATGTTCAGAGATGAAAACACCAAAAGAAGGGAAAAAAGAAAAGGAAGACGATGGACGTTTCAAGGATTCGTTGTTTTCGTCTCCCGTTAATTACGCTAAAAGTAGATTTGCAGCCTCGAAAGAAGCAAATGAAAACACAAGTGATCTCGATAATTTAAATGGTTCCAATTGCCGACAATCAATGGTCAATGAAGCTAAACAAGCTTGGGAACAAAAAGCTTCCAAGCAAAGTAGCGACAAACCGATCTACGTTCGAGGATCGAGTGCTTTCAGTAATCCCTGGTATTCAACGAAATCCAATGAAGTTAAACCAACATCATCTCCAAGTAATACCAATGGACTAAATGGATCACCCAAACCATCAACTACAATTCATCGCACTAATCCAGTTCGACCATTTTTAACCAAAGGATCGGTGGCAGAGAGGGTTTTACTTTTCGAGAGGCGACCTGAGCTGAAAAAAGAGTCTAGATCATCTTTAAGTGAAGCTAATAAATCAAAATCTCCCGTTCTTTATAATACTTGGCGAAATCAAGATAAAACTCAGGTGAGCTGAAAGTTTTTTCAACCCAAAGTAAATCTCCGACAATTAATTATCCAATCACTTGTTCAACTTGAGGAATACTAACCAAAGCTAAATATTCAAAGTTAATTCAGCCAATTTACCAACTAACTTCATCACCATGATTCATAACTTACAGGATCAGATAATCTTGGCTCGATTCCATAATTTATTATTCGTAGGCTCATGAAACTATTGCTTAGGTTGACAAAATTAAACACTTGTTCTGATTCTGAACAAAAAAACATGATATAAGGAAGCAGAACTTTTTTTTTTCAAGTCATCATGTTAAAAGGTTAAATAATTTCCTAGATAATTTTAAGCTTTTATCATGATAATTATTATTAATAGATTGTGATCAGACATTCAAGGAATATGTTTCTCAATGAAACTGGTTGTCACATTGATTGTTGAATTTGAATCGTAATAAAAACGATTTGATTTGGGCGATTATCTAAAATTTACCTTTCCAATTTCAGAGTGATGTTTCACAAATTGCTCAGAATTTCATCCAACCTGTGAGCTCAATCAGCCGTCGACCATCAATAAATAGTGTAAGAAATTCATGGGGAAGTAGCTACAGTATACCAAAGTTTTACTTTCCCTCTGGTCGACCTTATTCTGCGATTGAAGTTGATGCTCGAATACGAAGGATCGTTGAAGAGTTTAATCGTTTACCTGAATGTTCATCAAGTCGAGAAAATTTCGGACGTATAACCAAAGCGGCTGGACTTCCCTTATACTGGAAACAGGCTCTATTTAACGCGGCTAATGGTGATGCTCGTAATCCGATAATCACTTGTGATCAGTTTGTCAAATACTTCAAGGAGTAAGTAACATGAATCAATTTCTCAATCTGAATATAATAACATGTAATCATTTCTATTCTTTGCCTTTTAATAGTCTTGTGTTAAGCTGCCATGATGATGCTTCCAAATTTGTCAGGATTTATTCACAGGGTAAACGAAGTTATCTTTTACCTGAAGATTTTATCGCCATGATGCAAGATGTCATTGAGACTCACCCTGGATTAGGATTCTTGAAAGAAGCCACTGAGTTTCATTCTCGTTATGTTCACACGGTAAAAACCATAAGAATGATTCTTATAAATTCTTAAGAAACTTCGCATCTCTGAACATTTTCCTCGATATTTTTTTTCGCAACAGGTTATTGCTCGAATATTTTATTGTGTCAACAAATCATGGAGTGGACGGATAACAATTCCAGAACTAAAGAAGAGCAATTTCCTTCTTGTTGTCTCTCTATTGGAAGAGGAAGATGATATCAACCAGATTACAGATTATTTCTCATATGAACATTTCTACGTAATATATTGTAAATTTTGGGAACTCGACAAGGATCATGATCTGATCATCGACAAAGAAGATTTGATGAGACATAATGATGCAGGTTGGTTAGAGTTTAGTTTACATCATATTAACGTTTATCTGATCTTCATCTCGGCTAATTTGATATTCTTGTTATTTCAAAAGCTATTTCATCTCGAATGATAGACAGAATATTTTCCGGTGCTGTTACTCGAGGCCCTGTTCGTAGACAGGGTAAAATGACTTATGCTGAATTTGTCTGGTTTCTCATCTCGGAAGAAGACAAGAAACATCCTCGAGCAGTTGAATATTGGTTCCGATGTATGGACATTGATGGTGATGGTTTTTTGTCCATGTACGAATTAGAGTATTTTTATGAGGAGCAAGTTAAACGTATGGAAGCTCTAGGAATTGAAGCTTTGCCATTTAATGATTGTCTTTGTCAGGTAATTTAAATAAGAAAATTGTATCCACAATTTGAGATTGATTAACCTAATTGTTTCCTCTCAGATGCTGGATATGGTTCGACCTAAGGAAATAGGACGAATTGCCTTGGCTGACCTGAAAAGATGTCGCATGACTCCAGTATTTTTTGACACATTTTTCAATTTGGACAAGTATCTTGACCACGAGCAGCGAGATCCGTTTTCATCGAAAGACAATGATGACAATATAATTTCCGATTGGGATCGATTTGCTGCTGAAGAATATGAACTTCTGGTAGCTGAGGAAAGTGCTCAACAAGCTCGATCCCGTTAATAGAAAACATAGAAATCGATAATCAAAACATCACTAAAACATCAGAATCCTTTATCCTCACTTTATTTACTCTTTTTTACTCACAACCACTGAGACTTTCATATTGATCACGACAATAACAATACCACCTTCATCTTTCACCTTAATTCTCATCATCATCTCATAACTTTGGATAAAGTAAAAACCGAAAAACTAATCAATACAACTAAGATATTACCGAAAAATCAACAATTAATAAAATCCAATGTCTATAATCTCATCTATCATGATAAATATCTTTTATGTGTTATAATTCATGGAAAATGTTTGAGATTAAGCTGGACATTGTTGTAGGAAAGTCAGGATAATAGCTGAGGATTAGTAGATATACTGATAATTAAGAGTTCAATAGAATTACAAAAATCTGAGACAATTAATTAAATTATATAAATGAAAGTTCAGCTATTCATCTCATCTCAAAAATTCTGATGAGTTTAAACAATTAAATTTTAAATCGAAAATCAGAATTTTATATTTTCAATTAATGGCTTTTAAGTCACATTTGATTTTCAGATTATGATAAAATGTTATGAAAGCATATTATATGTAATTCTGACCAAACATTTCTTGTCCATGTTAATCATAGAGATATAAAATTCAATTTGGAACTCAAAATTTAATTGTTTAAAATTCATCAGAATTGAAATTCATGAATGTAGATGAATAGCTGAACTTTCATTTATATAATTTAATTAATTGTAAACAATCAGAAAGAAGCAAAAATAAGACCCAAACTTTTTGTCAAATTCTAGTGAACACATCTTAGTAATGTCTTTCGTTGAAGTTTCTTATTCACTTTGGTTCATTCACATTCAGAATCATCTCCTTCGGTTCGGGTGAGAAGTCGAGTTTTTTCACCATTTTCACAGGGTGACCATTCTTCCTTCGTGTATTTACAAGCTAAATATCAGAAAAGGAGAGAGAGAGAGAGAAAGATGAAAATGATTAGTTAATAGAAATATAAAAGGAACCTGAGAAATCATATAAGAAAATGAAAACAAACAAATGTTAAAGAAAATAAAACCAAGAATATTGAAAGAGAACGAAGGAACATTTCAAAATATATTCTCTCTAAACAATCAGAGAAAATTTGAAAGAGTTGAACAATTAAATCCAATTAAATGCTCGGAAATTCCGAGTTGTAATCAATGAATTCAAATGCTCTTAAATTCAATTAGAAACAAAAACAAAAAATTCGCTTTACACTAACTCCATCTATCGGTTGGTTAGCAATCTACTTTAACATTTGTCCTTAGGGGAGGATTGAACAATAAATTTCGATTCTAATTGTTTTTAATTATTGTGATTTACATAATTTAATTTTGTTTTCGATAAATTACTAAATTCAGTATAAAGTGAAATCAATATTAATGAGAAACTAAGAAAGAGAAAATAAATGCAAGTTCAATTGAAACTGATTTCTCCACGTGGTCCCTGGTTCAAAGCCTTTTTCAATTATTAATTTTATCAATTAATTAAAATATTATTATTCTAGTACCCTCTGAATTTGGTACTTGCTTGAAGTTATTACCTGTAATATATGTGTAACTATTCAATTGTTAAATTTCTATGTGTCTATTAATTTCCCCACTAAGAGTAGCTGAGCTGCTCATTTACTGTAAAAAGTATTGATAGTTGTTCAATACAATAAAAATTTCTAATGGTTAATTAAATTTCTTTGTTTTTAAAGGGTGTTATGGATAACGGTTCCTCCTCATTTTCACAATAAAACTTTTAGGTGAATGGTGAATTCTGAGTTTAATCATTTTGTCTTTGCTAGTTTTGAATAGAGTAAAGCTTGAAAAGTCACTGATTCATAGATATTAATTACTGAATAGGTTTGAAGTCCGAGGCCCTTAATTGATTATTAATTATTAATTATTGGAAGGTTTACGTCTCACTCCTAACCATTCAATTCTTGTCCTTGAAATCAATACAACAAAAAGGTAATTACTTGCCTGTAATCAGAGATTTTCAGGAAATTAACATTTCCTGACTTCATCATTAGTCTTGAACATCAGAAGCACAATCAGTGATCTATCTCTATGAATGAGATTCATTCAAAAGAACAATTATTCATTTCATTAATTTAATGAAAGGATTTTTCATGATAAAATTCGTCAGTTATTATTAACATTATCAAGAATTACAAATGTGAAATAGAAGTTCAATCTGATCCATTGATCAATCGCATGTTTAGAAGTTTGAGAGCAAATGATCAACAATCGATGTGTGAGTTTCTCTTTAGATGAATTGGTCAATTGTGTCCAGTTATTTACAAAGTAAAAGGTAAAAAAACACTTTACTATAATAAGATGACCGTTACTTTTATTACGTTTACTATTATTATCCATTAACTGTAAAAGGCCAATAAACACCCAAAGAAAAACCTAATTAGGTAAAAGAAAAAGTTTCCATCTAAAAAAAAGGTAATCATATAATTAGCCTTCGGGCTCTTTCTCATCCTTATAACCTTCTATTTCCTCTGTTTCTAATTTAATTGTTACAATTAACTTGATAACTTATCCATCGTCATGGTTATATTGTTGATGTTTCATCATCATCATCATCATAATCATCATCCTAGGTTTCGTTGATGATAAAGGTCACTTTTATTTCTGGTGCAATATTTTTACACCAACATCTGTAATCCAACAATAGCTTTATACTTAATCTCCATTAGTTAATCTCCTTTACTAATCTCCTCATTATCTTCATATTCATTATCACAATTATCATCCTCATCTTCATTCTCGTCGTCATCCTCGTCATCTTCATCTTCATTTTCATCATCTTCATCATCGTCACAGTCATATATTAATGGTCATTACCTTTTGTCTAAATTATGACCCAAGAGATTTTAAAATAAAAGAAACAAAAAGTAAAGCAAAAAGCAGGTAAATGCTTTTCTATTATTATCATTATTGTAATACAATCATCGATTTTCAAAACAATTAAACAATCAATTTAATAATAATTTCCGATTCTCATTCATATTTTATCATCTATTATCTTATGTTTACCTCTACACACTCATCACATTCATCACAATAGGAACCATAATAACATTAATCATCAACGTTTACCAAACAATTTAACCATTTAACCATTTAAATCATTGTTTTACTTGACCGATAACCTGACCAACAAAACTTGACCAAAGGTGATCACTCATTATTCACCATTTAAATCATACACACAACCATACACAGCCACACACATACATATACATCATCTTAATCATCCTCATCCTCATCCTTTTCCTACTCATCTCTCTAACGTCGTTATAATTATTATTTTCATCATCATCATTACCAATATTTTGACAAAACAAAACCAACAAAATGACCACATAATGACCACTTAATGACCCATAAAAGGCTCTTACCTTATTACCATATTCACTACATATCAACACAATACGACACAATCTTAAACCAAAACCTAAACCACACATACAACATATAACATTCATCACCATATTTACTACTCCAATCATCCCAATCATCAGCATCTTCACCCTCACCCTCATCCTCCCCATCTCCATCCCCATCATCATCATCATCATCATCATCATTATCACCGCTATAATAACCACTAAAGACAACAAAGTCTCAATATAAGTGATCAACTGATTACCTCCAATTATCAACAAAAGCTTCTGAATAAATCAATTTACCTAAAGAAACAATTAAAAATCGTTATTATAATTTAACTCACACAGCTATTAATACACTAAATTGGTGAATATTAATCAATTATCATTATTTAATTGGATTAATTTTCATTTCATCGTTTCATTGTCAATATCTTTTCAGAAGGCGAAGGTGAATATTTATAACCTTTTCGAATCAATCGACAATAAAGTAAATAAATTTCCAAAGTTAACTTGGTCATTTCAATCTGCTTCTTTATCCAACATCATTATTCCTGTTTTAGATTACAACTATTGTGGCACTCGAACTGTTCTTTAATTATTCAAATATTAACTAATCGCAAAAGATAATCGAGATCCATGAAGTTCTAATTAAGTTTTTTCGATAAAAAATATTCCACACAAAAGACTCCAAAATCATGGAAGGAAATAACTTCTCATTTCTCCGCCTTCTCATCACTGATTCTCTCTCTTTCTATAGTAAAAGCAGAAGATGAAGATAAGTGTGAGTATGACAAACTCCTCCCTAAAAACGTATTCTCTTTGTGATGTTCACTCTCATCTAGCAAATCGAAACCTCTCTCTCTACCCTTTACTCCCTCCCACCGAGGACCCAAAGAAGTTGACACTCTTTCTCTTTCTTTGGTTCATTTAGTTTATGTCAAAGTTATCGACAAGTTGGTCCATTTCTGTGAAAACTTTAGTTGTTTAATCAGTTTCTTCTCTGATTCCTTAAACTTTTTCCAAAAGTGATCTACAAGTTGATCCATTCATTTATCCAGCTAAAAGTTTCTCAAGTGTCCATTTTATTGTTCGTGTGTAAAACAATCAACTAATACGATGGTTATTCAGGATCACTTATTTAACAATCATCATTTCATTAACTATGAACCGTTTGATTCGTCACATTTGTATCAGTTATGTGATTTACCAGTTGATTACTCTCAAGATAATACAATTACCACCAATCAAATGTTACCAATGGAAAAATCAATCATTACAAATAAGACCCAAACTGTGACAAAATCATCGTTTTTCATTGACGATTTACTTGGAATCAAAAGGAAAACAACAATTGATGGAAAAAATCACAACAAATCCAATGAAATTACCATGAAAAGCTCAATGTCATCGAGTAAGAAAAGCAAAAGGTTAAGGACAATTTTCACTCAACAACAATTGGAAATATTGGAAAAGATATTCACTCACACCCAATACATGGTGGGTGAGCAAAGGGCCCACCTAAGTGAATCTCTTGGACTATCAGATACTCAGGTGAAGGTTTGGTTCCAAAATCGAAGGATAAAACAACGAAAAGGGTCACATAAGTAAAAGAAAACTGTCCATTCAAACTATCGGATAGAAAACGTAACAATTGTAAATAGTATCGCATGAAATATATTGTAATTATCGATGAAAATAAAACAAAACAAATGATTGATTAACTATTCCCATTGAATTATAATTAACCGCGAATCGATTATCAAATGATAATAATCACGATAATTTATTAGTCCAATAAAAATGTTACCACCAAATAGACAAAAAAAACAACGAAAACAAAACAAACAGGTAACTCGTTATTTCACCTTTAAGGTCACAATAGGTGATCCCATTAGTTTACCTTTGATTGTTAATTATTATCATTGTGTCGGCTTAATGATAATCAAGCTCATCTTTTTGTCAAATTATCATTCGTCACAATATATTCATTTTCCACCTCAAGTCAATCATCATCATAATTATTGACCATCGATTGTTAATCCTTTTCAGTTTTCATATTTTCTCTCATTTTTAAAATTGTTTTTCTTTTCTCAATCCTTTCCATTTGTTATCCTTTTCTTTTGACAAATATACTTCCGTTTCCTTCATATCACCGGTTCGATGGTAACGAAGATTATTCCACAGGCTATACTGTTGATGTTTACTTTTTTTGTGGAGTGTTTTTATTTCAATGTTACTGACCAATGGTCGCTGATAATAAAGTCAAATGACAATTCTAAATTGTCTCTTGGATTGTTAGAGGAAATATCTTTGCATGTGATGATGAAGATGATCCGTTAATTGTTATGATGATGGTGAAAGATTATGTTGATGGTATCAATTGAATTGGTTTAATATGTTTAGATTGTTAATCAGTCAACTGAATCAAATCAATTGTTAATCATTCGAATAGATAATTTAATTGTTGTGTCTTCCTCTTTCTTTTTTTACTCTCGATGCAAATGATGCTCGAGGATGAGATGACATTTATATGAGATAGAGAATCGGATAATCGGTGTCCTCTTGACTCTCGAATTTTTTATTCGTTTTTTCTCAATGAAGATCGTCCCAAGATTTAAATAGTATCAAGATCAAAGTCATTATCTTCTTGACAATTATAATGATTATGCTTCTCAAATTACATAGGTGATCAGCGAAACTAATTGAGTTTAAGTGTCACAATTAAGGTTAATTTTTTATCTTTTTCTTTACTTTTTTTTCACTTTCATTTCAAGTCTAAATTTAACTTTTTATGACACATTAAAGGTAAGAGTAAAAGTAGATGACCATTGGTCAATAGCACAAGGGTGGTAATGATATAGAAAGAGAGATTGAAATGACCAACTGACCTTTAGAAAACTTTTTTACTTTTACTTTTATTTCATTCCAAGGTGATATTTGTACATCTTCATTTTTAGAGAGAGTTCTGGTCAGTGTTGGTCAACGAATTGAGTCCATTTTTAGATCATTATTATCGGATGAGCTTTAACCTCTTGGACTCCCGAAATTTTAAAGGATCTTTATGTTTATCATGATTAAATTATGCTTCATGATTGATATCATTATGATTATCAAATTGACCTCATTATAGTTGTCGTAATGAAAGGTCATCAAGTGGTCACTTAATAGATTTTGTCAAAACATTTACCTGGTTTTCTTGTTGGTTAATCTTTTGTTTCCTTGTCTCATGTTGACTAATCCCAAAGGATTTTCAGGTTAAATATGAAAAAAAAATTCTATGAAGATAAAGAGGAAGATGAAAGAAGATGAAGGAAGATGAAGGATGATGAAGATAATTGGACATTTGTTTAGATGGTCAATGAGATTCAGTGTCCAGTTGTTGAGAGATGTTTGTGTTTTTACCGACCAAATATCCAAAGTGATGTTAATCCATACAAATGATAATGAAGGATTAAGGATTAAGGATAAGATTAAGCAAGAAATTGATTAACAAGATGATTGAATTGATTGGTGTTAATCAATGCTTATTTTTTTTCGAGTGTTTTTTATTATTGTCACTGACCAATACAACGACTAATATTATTGACCATTGATCCTTGATTATCAACAGTCAATTGATAATTTAAGATTATCTCTCAGTATAAGGTTAACATTTAAATTGTTGAATAATTTGTGTTACATTGACTAATAATTGATTTTTATTGTGACAGCAAATGATTGTCGATGTGATGAAGATGATCCGTTAATTGTTATGATGATGATGAAAGATTATGTTGATGGTATCAATTGAATTGGTTTAATATGTTTAGATTGTTAATCAGTCAACTGAATCAAATCAATTGTTAATCATTCGAATAGATAATTTAATTGTTGTGTCTTCCTCTTTTACCTCGATGAAAGTGATGCTCGAAAGGAGGAAAAGATGAGGATGGAAATGACATTTATATATGAAAGTGAAGATAATATGATAAATTAGATTATTAGAATTCTCTTGAAACTCGAACTTTTTTATTCTTTTTTTTCTCTTGATCCAAATTTTTTCTTTCTATCGAAGTCAAAAAGATAATACCAGTTACAATCGAATCGAATCAAATTTGATTCAATATTCGATTACCTCTTTTTTCGTATCGATTTCATGGTGGCTCAAAGTTAATTCTGATTATCTCAAGTGTGTCCGCCTGAATTAATAGTTGAAATCGATACTTGTTCAATTATGATTGTTCATTTTTGCTTCCACTGAATTTGCTGATTTGAAAGGAATACTAATTGATAATAAAGGTTAATTGTCAACTAAATCAACTAATACAATTACTATTATTATCACAAGTGGAACTTTTTTTTGTTGTAAAACTTTTACATTAGTTTTGTTAGTTTGTTGTTTGTGTTTTAGCAATCGAGCAATAAAAGTTGATTGTAGTAATTAAAAGTATCAAGATTCTCATCCTCATCATGATCATCATCTTCTTGTCCATTATTAGGACGAAGATGACAAGATGATCAGCGAAACTAATTGAGTTTTTTATCTTCTCTTTGCTTTTTTTTCACTTTCATTTCAAGTCTAAATTTAACTTTTTATGACACATTAAAGGTAAGAGTAAAAGTAGATGACCATTGGTCACTAACACAAGGGTGGTAATGATAGAGCAAGAGAAAAGTAACAGAATCAGAGTGAAAGGATAGAAATGACCAACTGACCTTTAGTAAAGTTTTTTACTTTTACTTTTATTGACATGAAGAGGTTACATTTGGACTTTTTTCTAACTAGTTTTGTCTGGAAGTATTCAGAATTTCATATTTAGCATTTCAATTAATTGCAAAATTAATCCAATTAAATAATGATGATTGATTAATATTCAGCAATTTAGTGTACTAATAGCTGTGTGAGTTAAATTATAATAACGATTTTTAATTGTTTCTTTAGGTAAATTGATTTATTCAGAAGCTCTTGTTGATAATTGGAGGTAATCAGTTGATCACTTATATTGAGACTTTGTTGTCTTTAGTGGTTATTATAGCGGTGATAATGATGATGAGGATGATGATGGGGATAGGGATGGGGATGGAGATGGGGAGGATGAGGGTGAAGATGATGATGATGGGGATGATTGGAGTAGTAAATATGGTGATGAATGTTATATGTTGTATGTGTGGTTTAGGTTTTGGTTTAAGATTGTGTCGTATTGTGTTGATATGTAGTGAATATGGTAATAAGGTAATAAGGTAAGAGCCTTTTATGGGTCATTAAGTGGTCATTATGTGGTCATTTTGTTGGTTTTGTTTTGTCAAAATATTGGTAATGATGATGATGAAAATAATAATTATAACGACGTTAGAGAGATGAGTAGGAAAAGGATAAAGATGAGGATGAGGATGATTAAGATGATGTATATGTGTGTGATTTAAATGGTGAATAATGAGTGATCACCTTTGGTCAAGTTTTGTTGGTCAGGTTATCGGTCAAGTAAAACAATGATTTAAATGGTTAAATGGTTAAATTGTTTGGTAAACGTTGATGATTAATGTTATTATGGTTCCTATTGTGATGAATGTGATGAGTGTGTAGAGGTAAACATAAGATAATAGATGATAAAATATGAATGAGAATCGGAAATTATTATTAAATTGATTGTTTAATTGTTTTGAAAATCGATGATTGTATTACAATAATGATAATAATAGAAAAGCATTTACCTGCTTTTTGCTTTACTTTTTGTTTCTTTTATTTTAAAATCTCTTGGGTCATAATTTAGACAAAAGGTAATGACCATTAATATATGACTGTGACGATGATGAAGATGATGAAAATGAAGATGAAGATGACGAGGATGACGACGAGAATGAAGATGAGGATGATAATTGTGATAATGAATATGAAGATAATGAGGAGATTAGTAAAGGAGATTAACTAATGGAGATTAAGTATAAAGCTATTGTTGGATTACAGATGTTGGTGTAAAAATATTGCACCAGAAATAAAAGTGACCTTTATCATCAACGAAACCAAGGATGATGATGATGAAACATCAACAATATAACCATGACGATGGATAAGTTATCAAGTTAATTGTAACAATTAAATTAGAAACAGAGGAAATAGAAGGTTATAAGGATGAGAAAGAGCCCGAAGGCTAATTATATGATTACCTTTTTTTTAGATGGAAACTTTTTCTTTTACCTAATTAGGTTTTTCTTTGGGTGTTTATTGGCCTTTTACAGTTAATGGATAATAATAGTAAACGTAATAAAAGTAACGGTCATCTTATTATAGTAAAGTGTTTTTTTACCTTTTACTTTGTAAATAACTGGACACAATTGACCAATTCATCTAAAGAGAAACTCACACATCGATTGTTGATCATTTGCTCTCAATATTTCACATTTGTAATTCTTGATAATGTTAATAATAACTGACGATTTTATCATAAAAAATTCTTTCATAATTAATGAAATGGATAATCATTCTTTTGAATAAATCTCATACACTGATTGTGCTTCTTGATGTTTAAGACTAATGATGAAGTCAGGAAATGTTAATTTCCTGAAAATCTCTGATTACAGGCAAGTAATTACCTTTTTGTTGTATTGATTTCAAGGACAATAATTGAATGAATACCTTTACCATTTGTATATTGATATTCATCATTTATCAATAATCCAAAACTTGGTCTTAATTTCAATGAAATTTAATCCATTCAATTATATTGATTGTTCATTTTTCCATTTACCTTTTTTTTTCTTGTTCCTCTTGTTATTTTAATCAACTTGAGTTGTGCTCATTTGTCCAATAAACTGTTGATTTATAATTAAGGTAAATTGTAAAGTAAATCAACTAATACTTTACATTAGTTGTTTTATGTTTTAACAATCAAACAATAAAAGTTGATTGTGGTGATTAAAAGTATCGCGATTCTGATCATCATCTTCGTGTCCATTATCATAGAGAACGACGAAGACGGAGACGGAGACGAAGATGAAGAGAATGATGAGGACGAAGATGACAAGATGATCAGCGAAACTAATTGAGTTTAAGTGTCACAATTAAGGTTAATTTTTTATCTTTTTCTTTGCTTTTTTTTCACTTTCATTTCAAGTCTAAATTTAACTTTTTATGACACATTAAAGGTAAGAGTAAAAGTAGATGACCATTGGTCACTAACACAAGGGTGGTAATGATAGAGCAAGAGAAAGAAAGAAAATCAGAGTGAGAGTGAAAGGAAGAGTGAGTGAGAGAGAGAGAGAGAGAGAGAGAGAGAGATTGAAATGACCAACTGACCTTTAGAAAACTTTTTTACTTTTACTTTTATTGATTCGTAAGTTGATTGTAAAAGTTATATTTAGATTCACTTTTCCATCTTCATTTAACTCGCTAAAAAAAACAACCAAACTCTTGACTGCTCTCTGACTTTTTAAACTCAATTAGATTCACTGATTCTGATTTACAATCAATTGACTTTTCTATTTACTTTTTCATTCATTATCTATGACAATCAATCAATTCTCATTCCCATCATAATATTGATACATTTTTCCTTTTTCTCTTGTCTAACCCTTTGATTTTTCGCCAACAAAGTTTGATAATAATGATTCTCATCATCACCTTTGGTCAGTTGAAACTTTCAACTTTCTCAGAAAATGTAGAGACAGGAACACCTATTGTGACCTTAAAGGTGAAATAACGAGTTACCTGTTTGTTTTGTTTTCGTTGTTTTTTTGTCTATTTGGTGGTAACATTTTTATTGGACTAATAAATTATCGTGATTATTATCATTTGATAATCGATTCACGGTTAATTATAATTCAATTTTAATATTTGTCATAATTAATCAATCATTTTCTTTAGTTTTCTTTCTTTCTTTTTCTTTCTTTTTCTCTTCCATAATAATAATAATTATAATTTATTTCGTTTGACAAAAAAAAGATACAATTCTTATTTTCCCTGCGGTTATTTTGATGGAGATTTTTTTTCTTTTTCTGTCTCTTTACTTATGTGACACTTTTCGGTGTTTTATCCTTCGATTTTGGAACCAAACCTTCACCTGAGTATCTGATAGTCCAAGAGATTCACTTAGGTGGGCCCTTTGCTCACCCACCATGTATTGGGTGTGAGTGAATATCTTTTCCAATATTTCCAATTGTTGTTGAGTGAAAATTGTCCTTAACCTTTTGCTTTTCTTACTCGATGACATTGAGCTTTTCATGGTAATTTCATTGGATTTGTTGTGATTTTTTCCATCAATTGTTGTTTTCCTTTTGATTCCAAGTAAATCGTCAATGAGAAACGATGATTTATTAATAGTTACAGTTTGTGTCTTATTTGTATCAATCGATTTTTCCTCTGGTAACATTTGATTGGTGATAATTGAATGATCCTTAGAGTAATCAACTGGTAAGTCACATAACTGATACAAAGATGATGAATAAAATTGTCGGAAATTAGAGTTAATGTTTCCATGTTGAATAAGATGATGATGGTGATGATGATGAATATTAAATAATTGATCCTGAATAACCATCGTATTAGTTGATTGTTTTGGAAATACAACAATATTACAAATACACGAATATTTCAATTGACACTTGAGATACTTTCTAGTGGACAAATGAATGGATCAACTTGTAGATCACTTTTGGAATAGACTAAGGGAATGAGAGAAGAAACTGAAGGAGGAGTGTCATCATCTTCGATAAGATTCTGAGGTGCAGGTTAGGAAAGAAAATAAATATGTGAGGCCGTTTTTCAGCATGGAGGCGAAATGAAATTGTGCCTATTGCTATGTGAATTTGCCTTCGGCTAATATTAAGAAGTCTTTTTTACCTAATTAGGTTTTTCTTTGGGTGTTTATTGGCCTTTTACAGTTAATGGATAATAATAGTAAACGTAATAAAAGTAACGGTCATCTTATTATAGTAAAGTGTTTTTTTACTCTTTAAATAACTGGACTTAGACAAATGGTTGTTCTCAGAGGGGCAAAAACTCCCTTGGTGACCTTCGTGTGCTTTTGTTGTGATTCAAAACCAGGCTAATATTTATTGACCGCCATTCTGATAGATCGATATAAAGATGCTCTTTATTTAGACTGACAAGAAAAACTAAGTGAATCTCTTGGACTATCAGATACTCAGGTGAAGGTTTGGTTCCAAAATCGAAGGATAAAACACCGAAAAGTGTCACATAAGTAAAGAGACAGAAAAAGAAAAAAAAATCTCCATCAAAATAACCGCAGGGAAAATAAGAATTGTATCTTTTTTTTGTCAAACGAAATAAATTATAATTATTATTATTATGGAAGAGAATAAGAAAGAAAGAAAACTAAAGAAAATGATTGATTAATTATGACAAATATTAAAATTGAATTATAATTAACCGTGAATCGATTATCAAATGATAATAATCACGATAATTTATTAGTCCAATAAAAATGTTACCACCAAATAGACAAAAAAACCAACGAAAACAAAACAAACAGGTAACTCGTTATTTCACCTTTAAGGTCACAATAGGTGTTCCTGTCTCTACATTTTTTGAGAAAGTTGAAAGTTTCAACTGACCAAAGGTGATGATGAGAATCATTATTATCAAACTTTGTTGGCGAAAAATCAAAGGGTTAGACAAGAGAAAAAGGAAAAATGTATCAATATTATGATGGGAATGAGAATTGGTTGATTGTCATAGATAATGAATGAAAAGGTAAATAGAAAAGTCAATTGATTGTAAATCAGAATCAGTGAATCTAATTGAGTTTAAAAAGTCAGAGAGCAGCAAGAGTTTGGTTGTTTTTTTTAGCGAGTTAAATGAAGATGGAAAAGTGAATCTAAATATAACTTTTACAATCAACTTACGAATCAATAAAAGTAAAAGTAAAAAAGTTTTCTAAAGGTCAGTTGGTTGCTCAATCTCTCTCTCTCTCTCTCTCTCTCTCTCTCTCTCTCTCTCTTCCTTTCACTCTCACTCTGATTTTCTTTTTTTCTCTTGCTCTATCATTACCCCTTGTGTTAGTGACCAATGGTCACTTTTACTCTACCTTAATGTGTCATAAAAAGTTAAATTTAGACTTGAAATGAAAGTGAAAAAAAAGTAAAGAAAAAGATAAAAAATTAACCTTAATTGTGACACTTAAACTCAATTAGTTTCGCTGATCATCTTGTCATCTTCGTCCTCATCATCCTCTTCATCTTCGTCTCCGTCTTCATCGTTTTCTATGATAATGGACACGAAGATGATGATCAGAATCGCGATACTTTTAATCACCACAATCAACTTTTATTGTTTGATTGTTAAAACATAAAACATAAAACAACTAATGTAAAGTATTAGTTGATTTACTTTACAATTTACCTTAATTATAAATCAACAGTTTATTGGACAAATGAGCACAACTCAAGTTGATTAAAATAACAAGAGGAACAAGAAAAAAAAAGTAAATGGAAAAATGAACAATCAATATAATTGAATGGATTAAATTTCATTGAAATTAAGACCAAGTTTTGGATTATTGATAAATGATGAATATCAATATACAAATGGTAAAGGTATTCATTCAATTATTGTCCTTGAAATCAATACAACAAAAAGGTAATTACTTGTCTGTAATCAGAGATAAGTTTCAATATCCTATCAGGATATGAATTGGAATCGATTCTGATTTTTCATATTATCTTTGTTTATCTAACTGTAAAAGGAAAAGTTTAAAATACATATAAACTCACATAATCTCATCATTATCATCCTAATCTCTCGTCTTCCTTCAAAGAAATCAAATGTACAAACACTCATCTTGTTAATCAATTTCTTAATTAATCTAATCCCTAATCTTTCATTATTAGTATGGATTAAAGCGGTAAATCACAATGCAAAGTTTTTTTTCATATTTAACCTGAAAATCCTTTGGGATTAGTCAACATGAGACAAGGAAACAAAAGATTAACCAACAAGAAAACCAGGTAAATGTTTTGACAAAATCTATTAAGTGACCACTTGATGACCTTTCATTACGACAACTATAATGAGGCAATTTGATGTAATGAGATCTAATCTTTAAATAAATCAATGATAATCTCTTATTAAAGTGATTGAGATAAGTGAAGATCTAAAAAAATCCACCTCAAACAAAGTATTAATAAATGGGAGTCAAGTGGGTGGAGGCGGAAAAGGAAATGATGAAATAGGATAAATGTTATAGGGAACATTTTGATTCTCATCCTATATATAAATAAATATATAAATTGTAACAATTAAATTGTTGATTCATGATGGTGATCAAGTTGATATGTGATATTTGACGATCAACAATATAATTAGATTGTTACTGTTAACTAGTTGATTGTTGATCTTTTGTAGCTTTCATTTAGTCATAAGTGACCATAAGCGATTCTTAATAATATGATTAGCATATAGTTGAGAATAATGTAAAATTCAATCGCGATGTTATCATGACGATTAGATGACTCGGAAGTTTCGAGAAGCAAATAAAATCGATATGATGAATAAAAAATACGAAAAAGATATTATGGAATTATTAGAATTCTTGGAATTTCGAATTTTTTTCTCTTCTTTTTTTTATATTAGATTTTTTTCCATCTCAATTACATATGAATTTCCATGCGTAACTTTCTAGAATTGCGAACAAGTTTTTCATCGAGTGAACATTTCATCGAATCTGCTGATTTTCATATAACAATATGAAGGAAAAACAAATACAAATGATACAAATTCTCTGAAAAAAAGAAAACCAAAATATCGATATAAGTAGAAACATCGAGCCAATAATGACCATTGCTTATCGACTAAGTGGTCAATTGTGTCCAGTTATTCACAAAGTAAAAGGTAAAAAAACACTTTACTATAATAAGATGACCGTTACTTTTATTACGTTTACTATTATTATCCATTAACTGTAAAAGGCCAATAAACACCCAAAGAAAAACCTAACTAGGTAAAAGAAAAAGTTTCCATCTAAAAAAAAAGGTAATCATATAATTAGCCCTGAGGCAAATTCCCATAGTAAAAGGTAAATAAATTTTCAACTGGTCATTTGGAGCAGGTAAGAAGCTTGAGATGAAATGAATTAAAAGAAATCAAATCATCTTAAATGTATGAAAATTTAATTTACTGACCAGTCGATGATGAAACTCTCATTGGGTTCCAGTGGTCAGTTGCCCGATAAAAGGGAGTAAGAAGCAGTGATGACCAAAAAATAGCCTTTGCTTTCACCTGAAGTTCAAGGGTTACAAAAAAGTGGGTGGTAAATGAGACCATAGGTAATAATCAATGGATCACAAAAGGAAACAAGCAAAAAAAAAGTCGGATTAGTTGCTGGTCATCATAATGATGGACACAAAGTGAATACAATTTGACAAAGGTGGACAATGATGGGTGGTAGTGGGTGGTGGTGGTTAATGAGACGCCGACAATAATAATTTTGTATCAATTGTATCAATGGGAACACCTATTGAGAGTCTATGAAAACCTTTTACTTTACCTTTTCTATCAATATGTTTATTGGTCAAATGGATTAGATGACCACCCCCTCTCTTGAACCCGAAGTAAACTTGATCCCGGTCATCAAGTTGATCTCTTTTCAAGCCCATTCAATTGTAATTATATTGAATTAACCCCATCAATTAACCCTAATCATTAGGTTTCCTTTTTAATTATATTTACGTCAATCAAACCTTAACAAACCCATAAGGATAATCTTGACTATCTTTAATTATCAATTGACTGTTGGTCAATAATATTAGTCATTGTATTGGTCAGTGGCAACAATTACAACAAAAAAAAACACTCGAAGACAAAAAAGTAAACATTTAATTGAACCAATTGAATTGATTAACACCAATCAATTCAATCATCTTGTTAATCAATTTCTTACTTAATCTTATCCTTAATCCTTCATTATCATTTGTATGGATTAACATCACTTTGGATATTTGGTCGGTAAAAACACAAACATCTCTCAACAACTGGACACTGAATCTCATTGACCATCTAAACAAATGTCCAATTATCTTCATCATCCTTCATCTTCCTTCATCTTCCTCTTTATCTTCATAGAATTTTTTTTCATATTTAACCTGAAAATCCTTTGGGATTAGTCAACATGAGACAAGGAAACAAAAGATTAACCAACAAGAAAACCAGGTAAATGTTTTGACAAAATCTATTAAGTGACCACTTGATGACCTTTCATTACGACAACTATAATGAGGTCAATTTGATAATCATAATGATATCAATCATATTTAATTGGATTCAGATTTATTATCATGATTGATTTCAGTTTAATTTAAATCAAATTCATATTCATATTGATCTGGTCATTAGATGGTCAGTTTGTGATGTATTGTTTATGAATAAACAAAAACTGACCAATACAAGTGTCCAAAATTGTCCAAACTTGTAGTAATCAGTATTATTATTGTTGCTCATTGACTTTAATTGTTGAATGAAAAAAGTATCATGTTGATGATTATGATTAATCCCATTAGTTAGTTGATCCTTTTCATTATTATGATCATCAAGTGAACCTTATTATTAAATCACAAGAAATTACAATTATAATCAAGGATCAATTTCATTTATCATTATGATCCAGTTACAATTTATTAATCAGTTTTCACGGTTGAAATTGTCTGCACATAAATTTTGTAATTCAACTAATCAAATAAACAATTAATCATATTAACTACTTAATATTTGTGAAAACAAATTTAATTGTTACAATTGATATTGGAATCACTTTCATCATCAGCCAACGATAATTTAACTGATTAAGTTAAGGTGTTAAATCATTTGTATTAAATTACAATCATTTACTTAATAATAATCATTATCTTAATCATTGATTGTAACTAAATGATGATCATCATGATCATCATCAATGAGAATGGGAGTCAAGTGGGTGGAGGCGGAAAAGGAAATGATGAAATAGGATAAATGTTATAGGGAACATTTTGATTCTCATCCTATATAAATAAATATATAAATTGTAACAATTAAATTGTTGATTCATGATGGTGATCAAGTTGATATGTGATATTTGACGATCAACAATATAATTAGATTGTTACTATTAACTAGTCGGTAGTAATTGTTGACTTTTAATGTTATTTTTTTCCAATAATGATTAAGATAAACAGTCAATTGAAATATAAGATTATCAAGATTCTGGATTAAATTATCATGAAGATTAACATTTAAATTGGTTGATAATTTGTGTTACATTGACTAATAATTGATTGTGATGGGAAATGATTGTTGATGTGATGAAGATGATCCGTTAATTGTTATGATGATGGTGAAAGATTATGTTGATGGTATCAATTGAATTGGTTTAATATGTTTAGATTGTTAATCAGTCAACTGAATCAAATCAATTGTTAATCATACGAATAGATAATTTAATTGTTGTGTCTTCCTCTTTCTTTTTTTTCTCAATGAAAACGATGCTCGAGGATGAGGATGAAAGATGACAGGTAAAAGAGGATGAAAAAGAGATGATGATAAATTTTACAAGAGAGAGAGAGAGAGAGAATCAAATGATTAGCATTCTCTGAATATCGAATTTTTTTTTCATTCTTTTTTAGATTGGATTTTTCTCCATGACATTCTTATTGTATCGAATTGATCCAATTAGCTTAATTCTCTCGCTTATTCATGATTAAAGTCATTAACTGTGACACGAGAATAGAGTTAAGTCTTAATTGTAGCAATTAATGTCAACTTATGTTCGAGTCCGGAAAAGAACAATAAACTAATCAATGTGAAGGAAAAAAAACTTGACAAGTTTTTGTTGAAAGTTCTGATCTATTTTCCTAATGATCAACAAAATATTGAAAGATAATTAAGTAGTTATTGATAGAGAAAAAAAACTGTTCTAATTAAGACGAAAGTCTAAAACTGACCAACTGAGTTGCAGACAAATTTAGTTAATATCGAACTGACCATATGAAGGAAACGGAAGTTTATCCATAAATGTCGAGGAAAAACAATTTTAAAAATGAGAGAAAATATGAAAACTGAAAAGGATTAACAATCGATGGTCAATAATTATGATGATGATTGACTTGAGGTGGAAAATGAATATATTGTGACGAATGATAATTTGACAAAAAGATGAGCTTGATTATCATTAAGCCGACACAATGATAATAATTAACAATCAAAGGTAAACTAATGGGATCACCTATTGTGACCTTAAAGGTGAAATAACGAGTTACCTGTTTGTTTTGTTTTCGTTGTTTTTTTTTGTCTATTTGGTGGTAACATTTTTATTGGACTAATAAATTATCGTGATTATTATCATTTGATAATCGATTCACGGTTAATTATAATTCAATTTTAATATTTGTCATAATTAATCAATCATTTTCTTTAGTTTTCTTTCTTTCTTTTTCTCTTCCATAATAATAATAATTATAATTTATTTCGTTTGACAAAAAAAAGATACAATTCTTATTTTCCCTGCGGTTATTTTGATGGAGATTTTTTTTCTTTTTCTGTCTCTTTACTTATGTGACACTTTTCGGTGTTTTATCCTTCGATTTTGGAACCAAACCTTCACCTGAGTATCTGATAGTCCAAGAGATTCACTTAGGTGGGCCCTTTGCTCACCCACCATGTATTGGGTGTGAGTGAATATCTTTTCCAATATTTCCAATTGTTGTTGAGTGAAAATTGTCCTTAACCTTTTGCTTTTCTTACTCGATGACATTGAGCTTTTCGAGGTGATTTCATTGGATTTGTTGTGATTTTTTCCATCAATTGTTGTTTTCCTTTTGATTCCAAGTAAATCGTCAATGAGAAACGATGATTTATTAATAGTTACAGTTTGTGTCTTATTTGTATCAATCAATTTTTCCTCTGGTAACATTTGATTGGTGGTAATTGAATGATCCTTAGAGTAATCAACTGGTAAGTCACATAACTGATACAAAGATGATGAGTAAAATTGTCGGAAATTAGAGTTAATGTTTCCATGTTGAATAAGATGATGATGATGAATATTAAATAATTGATCCTGAATAACCATCGTATTAGTTGATTGTTGTTGATTGTTTTGGGAATACACGAATATTACAATTGACACTTGAGATACTTTCTAGTGGACAAATGAATGGATCAACTTGTAGATCACTTTTGGAATAGACTAAGGGAATGAGAGAAGAAACTGAGAAGGAGGAGTGTCATCATCTTTGGTCTTCGGCGGGAGAAGGATGAGAAAGTGGATGATAAAGGAGAGATATTTTGTTTGTGATGCTAAATGAAACTTTATCTTCTACCTCCGGGAATTTGCCGTAAGGTTTAATGATATGATCATAAAAAGTAACGGAGATCCTATTATAGCAAAGTGATTTTTTACCAGTGTAAATAACTGGACACAATTGACCAATACTCATTAAGGGAAACGCTCTTGGTGGCTTTTATTTGGAAAAAAAAGCTCTCAGACTTATTTTTTGGTTTGTACACTGAAATTGTTGACTGAGAATCATGGATATGATTAGTATTGGAATGATCTTTGAGTTTGAATGTCATCAAGAATTTGTCTCAAATCTTCATCAGTAAATCGAGTTTCCAACGATG
The DNA here is from genome assembly GCF_014898815.1 of Panonychus citri. Taxonomy (NCBI): domain Eukaryota; kingdom Metazoa; phylum Arthropoda; class Arachnida; order Trombidiformes; family Tetranychidae; genus Panonychus; species Panonychus citri. The sequence goes on along the minus strand of NW_026515505.1, from coordinate 711,795 downwards.
GTAACAAAGCTTTTGCCTCTTCTGGTGTTTCAGGGCAAAGGTTTGCCAATTGAGCGAATTCAAATTTATGAAGCTTCTTATTCATCAATTGATGTCGTACAGCAGCAATTGTCTCACGATTTTTAAATTTACTGAATCTCTGACAATAGTTAAGAGTTTTGGTAAATATCTCATTCAATTCTTGCTCTTCTTCACGTTCCTCGTTCTGTTGTTTCCTGTGTTCCATTAGCATGCAAACTTCACTGGTCAATAGAGTCTCAGCATTTTCAAATTCTGGAGGAAACTTCAATTCAGTTGCATCTTCCTCAACGGTAACAGTTCCTTCAGCTTGTTGACCACCAGGTACAGACATGATTCTAGACAAGAAAAGAGAACAGAAATAAACACCAAAATTAAAAAAAGAAACAATAATTTTAAACAATTAAAATGAAAAGTGAAAAAATTTCCTTTCCAAAATCAAACAATCAAGAAAAAAAATTTTCCACTTGATCAGCTGATAAGGAAGAGAAAATGAAAAAAATTCTCACCAGATGGAGCCACTGAACGGAACTCTTTTATTTTTGTCAATCAATTTAAATGGAAATGAAAATATTGAGACAATTAAATTTTAATTAACAGGTAGAAAATACAAATACAGGTAGTATAGGGACATTGTCGATTTTTGCACTTATGTATATATGTATATAAAAAGAAAAGAAATCAATTGTTTTCCTAGTGAATGAATATAAATAAAGATAATTTGTTTTCTCTCGTTTTGATGTTTTTGTTTTGTGTGTTTCGATTATGATGATTAGTTAATCGTAAAGGTGACCGTAAACTTCTTGAGTTAATTTAATATATTCATCTCTTTCCATTTGATTCATTGAGTGAATTGTATTATCGTTAACTTGATTCAAGGGTATTAAAGTTCCTCCAATTCTGATCATGGGTTCACAGGTATTTTCAAGGTCTTCCTCCTCTTCATCTTCATCTTCACCCATCAGTTCATCCTTTACATTATCCAGTAAATTGTTATCAGAAAGATGATTATGATGATGATCATCGTCATCATGTAATCCATCGGTTCCCCAATCATTGGTATTATTAGTTGATGTTAATATGGACATTGTAGCATCATTGGAATTTTCTAATTTCTCATGAACCAGGAGAGCTTCAAGAACTTCTTTACTATAACCATTACCATTATCGTTAACCTTTGTTGATGTTTCTTTTATCAAATCATTTGATTGTTTACTAATTGTTATATCGGACATTGAAGGTAAAACACTAATAGATGTATCAGCTAACCAGGGTGGTTGCTCCTTTTTGACAGTTTCTTCAATGTTCTCACCATCCTTTTCAACTTTAATACTTGTCTCTCTAATCATAACAGCATCAAATTGAGATTTATCTTTGGTCCTCCATTTGTCCATTCCGTCAAAACCATCACTTGTCACCTTAATTGTTGATCCATTTACTTCAACAAGATCAGGTTCAAGAAGATCTGAAGGTATTTTAATATCTTCAACTTCTTTCAATAAAAGATACAAAGGTTCCATTTGTTCATTAAATTTGGCTAACATCAGTCTAGAATCGGCTTTGGGTAAAACATCGGGATCTTCTTCAACCACTTCACCACAATAGGAACATTTGAATTCATTTGAAACCGGCTCATAAAGTTGATCTGCTTCCAAATCGGTGAAAGTTTTCTTACAATTAACACAAACAAACGATGATCTCTTGGTTGAATCACGTTCCTCCGTTTCAATTTTTCTCCTCATAAAATCTAATTTATATTTAACAACATTAACAAATCCTCTATAGTTGATAAAATAATAGGTTTGTCGAATGGCTTTACCATCAGGCCCAGTTTCAAGACGTAATTTAGATTTGATTAGTTTATCATTCTTTAAACCGGCCATTATAGCTCTTAACTGCTTCTTCTCAAATTTCATCAGGTTTTCAATATCTTCCTCTTTAATTGTCAATTTACGTATCATCAGGTCAACAATTAGCGTTTGTTCAATTGAGTAAAAACCTCTCATCACATATCTGACCAATCTTTTTAATGCTGTTGGTATTTCCAGAGTCATGATCGAGAGAGAAAAAAAAGAATTCGATTATAATATTGTGTTAATATGTTGACCAGATCCTAGAAGAAGGAAAACTGTCACAATTGAATTAACTTTTAAAACCTAAACTTAATTGCAACAATTAATAAAATAGAAATGGATACAAATGAAAACACAAAAAGCTTTTTGTTTGGATTTTCAAAAGATCTTTTAAATATCGGATACTATCGATTGGGATTCGAATACTGGTGAGGCTTCGTTTATGTTCACACCCACTTTTTGTTTACTTTTTCATTTGGATTTAAACTTCAAGTGACCAGTTAACTGACCATGGAGAACTCAAAATCAAATGCCCTGGCCAGTCTGACCAACACTTATCATGACTCTGATATTGAAGAATCACCGAATATCTCACAACCCAAAGAATGGTAAGTTATCTTGTGAACAAAATATTCTTTCAATTCTTAACAACAGAAATTAAAGTTGAATTGTTTTCTTTTTTTTTTTTTCTTTTTTAGTATTTCTCCTGAGGAAATATCTACATTGGAACCTATTGAACCGTTAGAGCAACTTGAACAACCTCCTCAATCGTCTGAATCTCCTAAACCACCTGAAGAACCACAGCAAATAATTGATACAATTAATTCACCGCCATTGCGATTACCACCTCCTCCACCTGGTCAACCGCCGGTTGAACTTGTTCAGAAAATTAATCATCTTCATGCAAAAATGAAACAAGGAATTGATATGAAAGCTTCGATTGAGAAGTTGAAAAATTTTCGTAATCCAAGTATTTATGAAAAGTTAATCACTTTCTGTGAGATTGATGAATTAGGAACTAATTTTCCGAAAGATGTTTATGATCCACATCAATGGGGAGCTGATGATTTTTATGATAATTTGACTAATGCACAAAAACTTGAAATGGAAAAGAAAGAGATGGAGAAAAAAGAAAAGAAAAGGAAAGAAAAAGTTACAATCGAATTTGTTTCTGGTACAATAAAGAAGAATCGACCCAACGCATAACACGACATTTTCTTCAACAAATTCAAAAGTTTTTTTGTGACAATTAATTTCTTATTCGCAGTTAATTTATTGTTTCTTTTGTTTTTCTAACATTATTTATCAACAACCTTTTCGTCAACAGGCTTTTCGTTCACAGGCTTATTCTCGCTCTCAGGCTTCTTGTCAACAACCGACTTTCCATCGACGGCAACCTTTTCAGTGACCTTCTTTTTCTCAGCGGTCTTTTTGTCCGATTTGGCGTTCTTTTTACCGCCACCTTTTGCTGGTTTCACGGGCTCAGTTTCTCCGCCATATTTTTTCTTGAATCCATCGATTTCAGTCTGTTCGATTTTACGGAAAAGAGGTGAAGGCTAAATGAAAAAGTAAAGAGATAGCGCAACAATTAGTAAAAATGGATTAAAGAGCGAGAGAGAGATAGATTAATTGTGAGAAACTGTTGTAGCAAAATCCAAACTAATACTTACAGCTCCAATTTTATGTCCTTCTTTGAGGAAACAAATCAAATGATCATATTGCAACAATTTGCACTTGAAATTAAGTTGATCTTTCAATTTTTCGCTAGTCGTTGGAGTGTAAGGAGCCAAAAGAAGAGCAATTAAAGCGGTAATATTTGCACAAAGAGCCATGATGGAACCAGCACGTTTCCTATTAAGATAAAAGTTGCAGAAAAAAAAGATGAGTTGATTATTTGAATTCAGAATTACAGTGATTAAAAGATTAGATCAGTAGATAGAGAGGAGTCACTCACTTTTCTTCTTCCGACCCTTTAACAAGTTTCCAAGGAGCATTTACTTGAATATGTTGATTTCCAAGTCTTCCAATGTTAAGAATCTGTTTAAGTCCATCTCTTAGTTTAATTGATTCTAAAAGTTCAATGTAAACTTTAAGTTCCCGATTGATGGCGGCAATTAACTCTTTATCTGATTGATCCAATTCGATAGCAGGTAAAATACCATCAAAACTTTTATTGATAAACATGAGAGACCGATTAATGAAATTACCAAGATTATTAAGTAATTCACTGTTATTTTTAGTCATCAAATCGACCCATGAGAAAGATGTATCCTGAGTTTCGGGCCGAATGTACATCAAATAGAATCTCCAAATATCCGAATCGATTCCAGTTTCCTTAGCATCATTACCAAAAATACCGATACCACGACTTTTTGAGAATTTGTTATTTTCATAATTAAGATATTCAATTCCACTGAGATGGTTAACAATAGTATAATTTTCTTTGGTACCAATCAAACAGGAAGGAAAAATGACCGCATGAAAAGGGACATTATCCTTGGCCATAAACTGGAATAGTTCAACGGACTTCGGGTTCTTCCACCATTGGTCCCAATCTTTGGTATAATTTGAGGCTATCGACAAATAGCCAATGGGTGCATCAAACCAAACATAGAAAACTTTATCCTTAAAACCTTCAACTGGAACTGGTGTACCCCATTTAAGATCACGAGTGATACATCGAGGTTTAAGTCCATCTTTTAACCAAGTACCGGCGACCGTTTTAGCGGTCGGAGTCCATTTACCGCTTTCCTCGATTGTTTTATTAAACCATTCATTTGTTAATGGTTCAATTTTTGGTAAATCAAGAAATAAATGCCGAGATGAACGTAAAACTGGATTAGATGAGCAAATTTTACACCGGGAATTTTTCAAATCAGGAGCATTCATCAGTTTACCACATTTATCACATTGATCACCTCGAGCATCTTCATATTGACAGAAAGGACAAGTACCTTCAACAAACCGATCAGCCAGAAATCTTTCACAGGTATCACAGTAAAGTTGTTCAGTTTCCTCTTCAAAAATGTAACCATTCTTATGTAATGACCAGAAAATGTCATGACAAATTTTAGTTTGCTGGTCAGTTGAGGTTCTACCAAAATGGTCAAATTTAAGGTTAAACCAATCATAAACATCCTTGTGAATTTTGTAATATTTTTCACACAGTTGAGATGGAGAAATTTTCTCCTCCATAGCTTTGGTTTCGGTTGCGGTACCATATTCATCGGTACCACAAATGTAGATTGTACGATAACCACGTAATCTACAGTAACGGGCAAAAACATCAGCCGATAAAACGGAACCAACAATATTACCCAAATGAGGAACATTGTTTACATATGGAAGAGCACTGGTCACCATTATATTCCTTGTACCCTCTTCCTGTCCAGGTAATAAAACCGATTCACCATCGACATCACCAGCCAGAGTTTCATCTCCACCCTGTTTATCTAATTGTTTTATCGAGAAAAATTTAACTGCTTCAGTTAATTCATCAATAGTTGCACCAGTAGAATCCATAGTTGTTGTTGTTGTTAAAATATATAAATATGAGAATATGGAAAAAGAGTAAAAAAAAATATTTCCTTTTCTAGAGTTGAAGTAAACAAGGATTCACTTTTGGCTTGTTCTTTTAGAGTAACAATTAAGACACACTGTTAGAGAGAAATAGATAAAATTGATTCACAATTTAGTAAATATCATCATGTTAACATAAAAGATTCTCTTACCTGGAAAATGATGTTGATGTGTAACATACAAAAGGGAAGATGATTCTGTAGACTTGATGTTGTATCGACTCCACACTAGTCTCTCAAAACCACGTGACTTTTTGTTCTCTCTCATTTGAGTTGCGAAAATCGTTTTGTTTGAACTTCTCAATTAGTTGATTAGCGAAATTAACGAAGAACAATTGAAATTTAAAAGATAATTTGTTTAAATTGTTGAATTTGGTTATTGAAGAGTAATTGTGGTTATTCAGTTGATTGAATTCTTTTTTTTTCTTTCTTCATGGTGATGATGATGATGAGAGATTTGCAACTTGTTGATTTCTTTTTTCTTCTTAAATCGAGTTTGATTTTTTTTCTATTCTCTTTTTTGTTCAATAAGCAAGTTCAGTTCCTCCCCAGGGTCGACAGTATTTAACTCCAGTTAATTGTGTTTGATCATGAATTGGAAATGATGCTGATGGGGGTGGGGGCGGGTAACCAGCGGGTAAATATTGATGTACATTGTGATGATGATGATGATGTGGTGGTGGTGGTGGTTGATGGTGAGGATGGTGGGAAATTTGATGGTGATGATGGGGTGGGGGTGGTGGTGGTGGTGGAGGATGAGAGGGATAATGTGGATGATTTGGATGATGGGGATGATGATAACCGGGATATTGGTGAGTTGGATAACTCATTTGAGATATTGATGAACCATAAGCACCTTAAAGTGGGAAAAGTGAATAAAAAACCGAACAAAATTGAATTAATTAGCTGATTAATTTACTAATTAAGATCAAGATTTAATTTCTTAAATCTACCCTAAGGGTTTTTATGAAAGGATTAAGATTGTTGTGATTACAATACTCACTTGATGATGATGGTGATGGTGGTGATTTCATTGGTGAGGATTGATGACCAGAAGATGAAGTTGGTGATGAATCACTTGAAACTTGATTTCCACCGGAATTATTATTATTATTATTTGAATCGGTTGAACTGACAGCGTTTACACTGTATTGTGGTGAATTAGAATCTAAAATGTTTACATTTTCACCGGATGCTGTTGACACCGGAGTTGCCGAAGGTGCGACGGGATCAATTCCAGTGGTAATTGTTGCCGAACTTGCTGATGATGAGGATGAAGTTGATGAGGTAGTTGTTGTTGAATTAGAGATTGGAATAAATTGTGAGGGAGTTGTAAATGCTTTAGGATTCCAAGTGGCAGTTGAAGCTAATTTGAGAAAAGATTCTCGCTGAGAAGCGTAACGATTAAGGTGAGTGAAAAGACGGAATCTCAATGGATCATGATGATCAAGGCCTTCGCAACTAGAGAGATAATTTTCAACTTGTTTAATACACTCATGGAAACCGATTCTATGATATTCCATTGCAAATGAATGAGGATCGAATGAAAATGTATCAAAACCTAAAAGAGAAGAAAAGAAAAAAGAATTTGAGAAAACAAAAGAATAGAAAAGAAATGGAAGATTTTTTTTCTCTTCTCATGAAATTTTGAGAGAAATTGAATTAATAGGATTTACTGGCTTACCTTTAGAATGTAACATTCGTAAATGGTCAACGGTCATCTGAAGAATCTCAGCTTTCTCCAGTTTAGCTGACCCTTGCTTCTCGAAAGCGGCAGGAACAAGTCGACGAAGTTCATTGAGAGAAGCATTGATTCGGTCGCGTCTCTTTTTCTCTACCATTCCTCTTCTTCGTTTGCGATTCAATATATCACCTTGATGATTAGATGAGGATGAAGGATGAGACTGATGATCATGATGATGAATTTGTTGATGATTCTGTTGTTGTTGTTGTTGTTGATGGTGAAGATGAAGAGGATGCATGATGTTGACTAGGAAGAGAAATATTAACAAAAAAAGAAAACAATATTGAAGATGATTCTGTCACCGGTAGTAATAAGTTAGATAACTAACTGTGTGTCTGTGTGTGTGTGTGTGTGTTGTTGGTGATGGTGATGAGCAACACGCACTGAAGATGATGAACTATGCTGACCAACACACAGACATGGAAGGTAAGACACACATAGAGAATAAAGATGACACACGATAGAATTAGAATAAGAGAGAAAAGAACTTTTTCTCGGGAAGAGTAGAGGTGAAAATTTGTTGGAAAATAGAGAAAGAAAAAAATATTCTCTACTTTTCGGTGATGAAGAAACAATTTTTCCTCGATTCAAGTTGAGATGATGAAGAGAAAAATGATAATAATAAACAGAACGGAGGTCGACGAGTGTTTGACACGAGACTATCAGGAAATGTGAATATAAAGAGAGAAAGAGTGAGACTCGACGAGAGAGCGAATCGGCCCCTAGTAATAATAGAGAAAGAAAAAGAAAAAGAAAAAGAAAGAAAAGAAAGAGAGATGATGATGATGAGAGTAAAGTGAAAAGTTATAAGTCGTGTGTCTCTTTATGCATAAGGTAAACACGCGTCAGAGTGAAAAGAGATGACAAATGTAACCACTTTTCGAATTGGATAATAGGTGGCGACACTTATTCGAAAGGGGAAGTAACCCTAATGTTCTAATAGAAAATTGGTGGTTACTCTCCCCTTTTAGGAGGGAAAAAGTGATGATGTTGGTCGACGCCCATAGAAAGAAAAGTAAGACAAGTGAGGAAATAAATTCTCACGGTTTTTGTTGTTATTAAATTTTCTCGTGTTAAACATGAACAACATATTATAAGATCCATGGGAAAGTTTAATTATCATTCATTTATCTTTTTATCTTCATCATCATTTATTGGTTTTCTTTTGCCTCTCTGTTTTCTCAGATCATCTCGAGGTTTGGGATAGAACAAATTTTGACAAAATCTTTTCTCTATTGAGGTGAAAAGAGTAAAAGATATTGATGATTATGGATCTTTGAGAAAATGGATCAACTCAACATCTCACGACTCGTGTTCTATATGGTAAGTGTGTCTTTCTCCCTTTTGTTTTCTTTTACTTCATTTTTTCTCTCTGGCAATTTGATAAAATGGAACAAAAGGGAAAAATATAGTCAATTTAATGTTCCAATTATAAGTGATATAAATGATATAATATTTGTCCGATTCCATGGGAAAGTCTAATTGTTTTCTTTTTTTTTCCTATTTAGGTAAACATGATGATCCATTTCATCCGCTCATTTGGATCCATAATTATGTTAGTTAAACTTTTATCATGGGTATTCATCAATATTTGATTGAAAATAAGAATATCAATCAACAATTACTCGTGATAATTATGATCAATTTGGCCGTCGAAATGGTTATGTGACTAATCCTTAGGCCTAAGGATTTTATTGGTTTCTTGGTGAGAATTGTTTACTTGAAGATGATTCATTTCACTAATTAGTTAATTATCTGCTGGGAGAATATAATGGAAAGAAATTTATTAATGATTGTATTTTTGTTTCATTATTGGAATCAATTTGCTAATATTTGGTAAACTTATTTTCAATCGATGGTTGAAATCTATTGGGATGAAGGTATTAATTGATTGGTGCTTTGATTAGTCGAAAAAGGAATCAAATTAACTATTGGACCCGCGATTGATTATCAATTGAAATTATAATTCTAATCAATGGAAAATCAAATTGTCCAATAAATCACTGGACAAATCTATTGGACAATAAAGGGAACAGTTTGTTTTTTACTCGAAATCAAATATTGATCCCCAACCCTTTTCAACTATTGGACATTAATTTTCACTCCAAATATTTGATTACAATTCTGAATCAAGATAATCACAATTAACTTGGACAAAAATTAAAGGAAATAAAAATATACAAGACACGCGTTTACGTAACAATAGTAATCATTGTACAATCTGAATGATTTCAATTGTCGTCCAGCAATGATCATAACAAATAAAAAAAACAATCAACTGATCAGATCAGCTGATTAAATTGATCCGCTTGTAACAATCAATATTCATTGACCAGTAAAGGAAGTAGATAAAAAAATCATACCAATCAAAGGGTAAAAAAAAAAGATCACAAATCACAATCAAATCAAATTGACCTTATAAGATAACATAGAGCAAGAAAAAGGCAACAATTAACTAACTAACTAGTTAACTAACTGGACAAATGTGATACTTTTGATCAGATGATTAAAAATTTAGGTCAATAACAAAAACGATTCATAAATAAACTTAAACAGCAAGAGTAACAAAAAAAAATTAACTCGAGCGACAAAATCTAAACAATTAACTTGAAATTAGATTGTTGGGAAATGATCCAAGATGATTTCCATCATGAAGATGAGGATGATAATGATGATGATGATGATGAAAAGACAGAGATGATAACCTTTGTCGATGACATTGACAAGATTTATCAAGAGCCTTGACCCTGGAGTTTAAATTATCATCCGCATCATTATCTTCCCAATGATTACCTGGGTGCTAAGGTGAACATCATCTTAACCACAATCAAGGTGAAGATGATGAAGATAATAATGATGATATAAATAGTAAATGCCCTCAGGCAAGAGGGAGGTAAAAAAAACCACGGAGGTGGTAAATTTACTTACTGAACAAAAAAAGTTCCAGTAGCATGAAAAAGTTTCCTTACTCGTTTTACTTGAATGAAACATACTTATCATCATCTTCATCATCACATCATCATTATCATCCTCATCTTCATGATTACTATCAACTAAGAGAAAAGGTAAGAAAGAGAGAGAAAGAAAAAAATTTTCCCACGGTCTCACTTCCCTCCCACAATCACCACCACCACCACCACAACCTGAACCTCCTCTCGTATTAAAAGTTAATTTTTTCACGCGTAACAATTTAAGATTTCAATTGAAATTGTATCATCATCATCTTAATCATCTTCGTAATCATCATCACAATCAACTACTTGTTACCTTTTCCACCCCCGAAAAAAAAACCCACCCTACACACGCTCAGGTTGATAAATTGTGTCTCCGCCATTGGAAACTTTTTTTTTCCTCACTGATTGTTATTAGTTTATCTTTAAATTGTTATTACACCAATTTGATTATCATCATTTACTAATCATCACTCTGATTGTTGATGGTTGTCATTATCTCGAGGTATTGATTAGGATCAACTTTCCATTTTTCATTTTGTATCAATCGAATCGCTAATTGTCAATCTGATTGTTGATTTTTCCATTTTTCATTGTTGATCGTTAGTTAATTTTTAAGCCTTGATTGTTGTTGATTAGTTTACTGTTTGAATAAATTGTCGTTGGTATGATTAGTAAATTGTTTCAATGAAAAGTTATCACTCTTTATTTTGATTGGAAACTTTAATTTAATTGTTAATTTGGATCAACTAATTTTTGGGTTTTCAATTGTGGACTGATTGTTTAAAATTGGTTGAAATTTAATTAATCTAATTAATCAAGGTTGATTAATCAACAATTAATCGGCACATTAACTTTTATTGATTAGTTGATCATTTTGAAAATTTTAAATTGCTCAATATCAATTCAAATGATTGAGCTTAATCATACATAATGATTGTCACAATTAAACAAGTGAATTTAATTTAATTTAATCAATGAATTGATAATTGGTTCCCACGGTTTGCATTTTGTATATCACAATTAAAGTTAATTGTTACTCTCACAATCAATATTAACAATTTATTAAGCAAATAAATTAACCATGAGAAAGTATGAAAATGATTAGTTGGATTTAGTAACAAATCAAATGTAACAATTAAGATGATGATTAATAAACAGAATCAAATAATTACCAAACAATTGATAATAATCAGTTAAATTTTTGTAGTAAACATTAAACTAAATCAAATCTAAATCATTAACAACAATCAACTTAATTATTATCATAATTACAACATGATTATCATTTTCATAATGATATTGTGTTAATTGTGGTAACAACAATTTAAATTAATCTAGTTTGTTACCATCATTACATTGTATAATTATCACTGTCATTAATTAGCAGCAATTAATTGACTTAAATAAAACTTATATAATCAAGTAAAATTAAACTTGTCCTGATTACAATTGATAAAGTTTCAACAATCAACAACTTACAATTAACTAAATTGTCAAGAAAAAAAGATTACAATTAACAATATAAAATTAACCTTAATCATGACAACAATTAAAATTTCAAGCTAAAAATAAATTAATCAATGGTTACAAAATTATGATTAACAAGAGAGGAAAAAATGATTAAAGTGATTAACTAAATTGTTACTAAACTAAATTAGTTTAATCAAAAGGATAATCAATAAATTGTTCAATGTTTGAACAGTGTCATTAATTTGATTATGATATAAATAAATTGAATTATAATCTGTAACAATCATTGATGATTATCAGAGTTACAATTATACCCAAGTGACCAATTCAAATGATTAAGATGATTATGATTACAATCAGTTGATTGTAATCAACTTTAAAAGTGGATAATTTAATTTACTTCATTTCTATTGGTTCCTATAGGATTTAGGAGGAGTTGGTTAACTTAACCATTAACCAATTGTAAAGCAACAATTAGGGAGGAAAATAGTTAATCATTGACAATTTAATCATCTAACAGTGATGATTAACTTGATTCCAATTGTTTACAATCAGAGTGATTGTTTAATTGTTGAGTAAAAGTTTAATCAATCAGTTGATTTACTTGATTAACTTTGTTTCCTCTTATATGTTAATTCATTAATATCAATGATTAAATGACAGTTAAACATTTAAATATTCACCAATTACAGTAGAAACAATTGATTAGTCAAGTTTGGATCTAAATTACAATCAGTTGATTGTTACAATTAAAATGTCAAGTAATTTAAAACCGCAACTGGGATTAAGGAGATTGAATTTGTTTTCTTTCACTGATCAATCATTTCATTGACATTTTTAATTTTCCAATCAAAATTTGACAATTTAAATTGATTGTTAATCATTTTTCAATTTCTCTACTTTCTCTTGATTACAATTAAATTAACATGTTGATTAAAGTGAGAATCAAGTTAAGGCGCTTTTTTATTTTCGTATCTTTGTCAACTTTTGTCACTTTTGTTACTGAGACAATTTGATTAATCTGCTGGGAGATTTTGATTGTTGCATTTTAATTGTGTTCCTGATTGTTGTTATCTGTTCATGGACACCTTGATTGTTACTGGTTAAATTGTTGTTGTGATCAATCAAATCAATTTTAAAAAAGTTGTCAATTTGTGTTTACAATCTCGTAACTGATGATTACATGATTACATTGGTTGATTTTTCATTTTCCAATTTAATTATGATTAACTTACCAAAAGATTTGATTCACAATTAAATCAATGAATTTAATTATCTAATTGTTAAAATAATTCAACTGATTCCACCAGTAAAAGCTCAGTAAATTATTCAGATTATTTGATTTCATTTGATTATCTAACTTGATCATCACAATTAATTTGATATGACAAGTTAATTGTTTCTTAAATACCAAAATATTAAGACAATTAAATCATTAGCATAACTTGCACATAGATGAGATTTAATTGAACAAAATCAGTTGAAGATTTAGTTGATTTAACCAAACAATCAAATTAACTTGTAAATGTTGAAATAATTGATTAGCTTAAATTGTAATCATTTCAATTTCAAGGTTTATTAATCACACAAATAACCAACACCAATTGAGAAAATCATTCAACTGTTTGATTACAATTAATTCAATGGTAGCGATTATATTACCTTTAGGCGATTCGATTCACGAGTTTGGACATTTTAATAATAAAATTGGACTTTTTAATTTAATATTGATTAACCAAACACACGATAAAAACTGATCATTATGGTAAAGTAATAATATGAAAATGAGCGATAAAAACGGGCCAACAAAAGTGGGCTGTCGTCGGTAATGTACCGTTCACTGTGAGCGTGTATATGTCGAGATAAACAATAGAAAAAGTCAGAAAAACAGGAAGATACTCATTTGTTACCTTTACGAACTATTGACCAAGGCCAGTTTTCGAGGGGGAGTATAAGTGTATACATATGATCGGCGAATGAAAGACAAAACAATGAGTTCGAAAAGAGAGAGAAAAAAACGCCCATGCAAATAAGCTAATCTATTGTGTGTCCTTTTGTCCTTTAACCAAGTCCTGAGGGTCGACCGACAAAATCCGACCTTCGACAATAACAACAAGTCCACAAGACGAGATGAGACAAATTCGAGTGAATTAACAATAAGTAAATTGTTATATTTTTATACTCAAATTTTGGTTCGTTTTTTTTGTTGTTATCCTCATCTCGATATCCATCATTTTGTGAACATTTTTAACCAAAAAAACGGGACAATTATAGTTAACAAATTGTTCAAATATTATGAACATAAATTATTTACACTTATTGTCACTTGAACGGTGGTTGATTATTATGATTGCTTGTAAATTGTGGACAATTACAGTTACCAGCCTACTCATTAATTGTCTTTTTCTTTATCAACTTTTACGATAACTGATTAACTTTGGAAAATATCAAATCACTTTCAAAGTTTCTCTTTTGATTTGATTTCCTCAAATCGGTTTAATTTAATTCAGCAAAATCAAATCACTGATTTGAATACATAATCTTATGAATCCAATCAAGTCCATGTCTTGTATCAGTAAATAAACTTGGTGAACCCTGTTGACCACAAGGTTGATTTGGATGGACATGGGAATAGAGTCCAGCTAAATAGTATTGTTGATTAAATTGTATCATTAATGGTCCACCTTCATCGCCCTAGAAAAATACAATAAATGATTAGTAAATTGTTGATATTTTGATTGTCCAACAACTCACATTACAAGGACCTTTATTGTATCCGGAAGCACAGAATTGATCATTACTTAAATTGTTTGAATAATATTGTAAACAATTAGATCGATCAGTTAATTTAAGATCAACATATCTCAATGAATTTGATCCACCTGAACCTGTTAATTAACAAAATGATTAACAGAAAAAGTAACTTTAGTTACTATTAATTGAAAGGCATTGACACAAACTGACCACTGAGATTGTTGGTCATCAGATAATTTATATCTTCATTTGATTAACTAACTAATTTAATAAATTGTTGTGTATCTTTTGTTGTTGTTGTTGTTGTTGTGGGAGGATGAGGAGGAGGAGGATTAGGTGGACAATGTGTGGGAGGGTCAAATCGATTCGGATGATTGGTCATTTCTTACTTGTTGTTGTCCGTCCCCAACCAAGTGACCGGACATTGTAATTTACAGGATAAGGTGAATCCGCCGAGGGTAAACAAATGGGAGTAAATTCAGATGATGAGGATAAAATTAAAATGGCGTAATCATTTTTATAACGGTTGGTCAGTGAATGATTTGGATGAATGATGACCCTTGACACTTGAAATGATCGACGGTCATTTTCACGTTGGGTTATGTCAAAAGCGCCCAAGATGACCAACAATTGTCTAACATTATAATCATGAGATTCAATTCTGAATATGATACAAAGGGAGAAGAGAGAAAAAATCATCAACAATCAACAAAAAATCAACAGAAGTTAAATCATTTGAGAAAAGAATAAAAAAAAAATGGTCACTCAGATAATACGATTAATACATTGGTCTAATCAGTGATGCAGTGGTCAGAATTAGATTTGATTGTATCAAGGTTCCAGCTCCGATTAATTGTCCTTTATATCCAATTGCAGCCTAATGGATGAAAGAAAAGACAATTAGTTGATTGACTTTTTTTTTGTGTATCATTTGTATTAGTTAATTTACAGTCCAAGGATAATTAATCTGTGGATTTGCTTGACCACCAACAACTCGAGTCTGTCGAACCTTTGATTTAACTAATCCACATCTTCCCGAAATCATTTTCTCCTTGGTATTATCATCAGAGTCTAGAATAGATTATTTTAAATTGATTAGAGTTAATTGTTGGTGGTGGAAATGGTGTTCATCTAAATACTTGATGAAAAGCATCCAGCAAATTGTGAGTTAATTGCAATCCAATCAAGATATTTAACTACATCGGTGTAAACTCCAGGGGAATCGGTGTTACCACATCCCCGACCAAATGAAATGATTCCAGTTAATTCAATACGATTAAATTGATTACGTTTCATTGCAGGTCCACCGGAATCACCTTGACAAGCGTCTGAGTTAATTGTTGAGGCGCAAAAGTTTTTATCAGTGATATAAGATGATGGATATGATGATCGACAAGTTGATTTATCAACATAATTAACTGTTGTATGTCTTAGGACATCACTTGCTAATCCTCCTTGCTCCATGTAGCCCCAACCAGCCACAATTAAGGGCTGATTTTTTGATCCGCTGACCGCTGGTGATGATGAGGGGGACGGTAGACATGCTGGACGAACAGTTGATGAATATGTAACTCGATTAGTTAATTTAATTAGTCCAATATCATTCTCGTGATAACGACGACTGTAATTCGGATGGGAAATTATCCTTTCCACTGAATGGACTTTACAATCAACTCGACGGACATCATGACAGCCGATCAATATGTCGATCTCATTGGCTTCAAGTCCGACCAAACAATGGGCAGCGGTCAATATGTATTGGGAATCAATTAAAGCTCCGCCGCAGATAATTGATCGACCTGCAAATCTAATCGCAATTAACCAAGGGTACCGATGCTTTGGATTAACCTCAGATCCACCGACAATCCGATCTGACCAATTCTCGAGGCCACAATCTAATCATATTTAGAAATGATTCAAAATGGATTAGTGAGTTTAATTTTCTTTCGATTATGATTAAGGTTAATTGTTAATACCACAAGTCGATGCAACATTTTGTCTTCTAATTAATTTCCTCTCATGATTAGATTGATTGTAAGGCCAATTTTCTCTGTAATTAAGCAAACAATTACATCTTCTCTTGATTTAGATACTTGATTAACTTACTTGTAACTTAATTGATTCCAAATGAGGTCGTTCTAAGTGAAAAAATTAACAATTAATTGATTGTCAAACTTTTATTCTTTTTAATTGTAAGAGCTAATTATTAGTTAAATTTCTTACCTCATTGTTGATTTCATTGACTATTGATAAATTTGTTATTGTTGATTGAATCAAATGGAAACTGTTAAAAGTTAAAAGGAAATAGATTAACATGATGATTAGTTAATTGGGGAAGAAAAAATAAATTGATCACAATTAATTTGTCTCAATTGAAAGATGAACAAGATTTATTAACTGAATTTATCTTCGCCTTTTAATCATTATTAAATCAATCAAAGGTGTGAACAGTGAAATCAAATCATCATGAAAATTTGATCCATATCAATCAAATTAACTTACAATACATTAAATTGCTGAGGTTTAGACAATTAAACCAACAATCAATTGTTTCAATATTAATGACGAACCAATTTAATTGAAATGTCAGGTGAAGGAAAATAAGCATCGACTTGATTTCTTTCCAATAACAATCAAAAAAGTTAATCATTAAAGTTTTTCGGGCAATTAAGAAAAGCGATTGTGTCGATTAGAGAGTTAATTGTTGATTAAGAAATTAACTGGAATTAGAAAAAAAAAAAAATAAAATTAGTTACTTTTCCATTCGGTAGGTGGCATTACGATCCACCAATTGAGAAGAAAAAAATTTTCTTGAATTAATTACTTTTAATTGCTGATTAAATTTAATTGATTTCCATCATAATTGATATTTCACCTGTGGATTGGAAATGCTGTTTATTGACTTGCTGTTAGTCATCTTTTTAATTGTTTCCGTTATCTTTTTATTATCTATCATCAATGTGTCACTTATAACATTTCAATGATTGAAAGTAAAAATTGATTGTTGTTGATTGTGATTAAGAATTAGAATTGTTTAGTTATCAATGTAAGCTGAATGAGATTAATTGTGTTTGCTATCACAACAATTGGATGATGATCGGTTTAAATATGATAGATGATGTTGCCAATCTAATGTTGAAAGAATCCAGTTAATTTGGTTTGATTTGATTTTCCATCTAATTCTTGGCTAATTAGAGTAATTCACTGAAAACCTTGGTAATTTAGTCTTTACAATTAGTGATTACCGGTTAATCAAATACATAAAATGTAAATGGGAATTTCCTTTTCCATAGGTGATTGTGTAAATTCAGAACATGTTTGTTATTGTCTATCTCCATCTTCACCTCACTGATTTAAATAATCATTGGAATCGCTTGTTTAATTTACTGTTGACAATTTGTTCCAACCACAGTTTGTTTGATTACTCTAATTGTTCAATAACAAGGTTATAAGATTAAAGAGAAAACGTGATCAGTGATGCCAATTAGTTAATTTATCTCTAATTGTCTCTTGATTGTTGTTTCCAAGTAAAAAAATTTCCATTTTGAGAAAAACAGGAAAACCAAATTCAACCAAAGATAAATAATCATGATACTGAATCTAAATTGTTTGACAAATGAAGAAACAAAACTCGGTTAGTAGTTTAGATTATTACAATTTAAATTGTATATAATCTTGATTCTAGTTTTCAATTGTGATTAAACGTCTAGACCAAATCCATCTCCATGTAAATTATCAGTGGGTAATTATCACGTAATTGATATAATTCCAATGTCATCCAAGGTTAATCACTTAATCAATCATTGACTTTGATCTTTCGTTCATTTGAATTTGATGATCAGTTGAAATTAATCATTAGAATGAAAAATTTAAAAACAAAAAACTAAAAATTAATCTCATCAGTTTGATTTGAAGAGGAGAAAAAATCAAGATTATTAAGATGATCAATTTGATGATGGAAATGTTTACTGTTGTGGTTAGCCCATTGATCAGCGATCATCAATATTAATCATGAACAGTTAATTGTTTGGGAAGAGAAAAGATATCCGAATGGTTTATTTCCGCTCTTCATTTTCAATAATTTTCCATGAGATTTCCATGTTTACTCAGAATGTTTTTTTTCTCTTTTCTTTGTTTTTCCATAAAAAGAATAGAAAATCGATTAAAACAAATTGAAATTCCAAAGACGCTGATCAACTGTTGATGATTTTGAAATAATTCCTATTGATAAAAGGAAGAAGGGAGAAAGTGATTAACTTGATTGTTGTCATATATCATCCAAATGATTTACCATGATTGGAATATTATTATTATTGTTACAATAATAATATTCACCATTTACCTCAATCATTTTTGAGAGGAGATTTGAATAGTAAGTTAAACGTTATTCCCGTAGAATCATTTGTTATACCATTGATGATCGATCAATTTAACACAATTGACGTAACCTATGAAAGGGAAAGACGTATGAACAATCAACATCATTAAACTGATTGTAATAATTACATTTAGTAAACAGAGAGATGCCAATAGATGTTGATGAGGAACAGAAAACACAAAGAGAAAAGGATTTTGTTTACATAATCGTTTTCTCGTATTATTTTTTTCTCTCTCTCTCTTTTCCTCCTACAAACAATGGACCAAAACACAATTGATTAAACAATCAAATCAAATTAAATTAACTACAAAAAGATTAAGATTTTGTTAATCACAATTTAGTAAACAATCAACTTTCAAAATCTCAATCAGATGTTGGGGTCACACCGGTTGAAGGTCTCGCCATCTATCAACTCCCAATAGAAATAAAATTGTGAGAAAAGAAAAATTTTCTTGTTAATTATCTTGAAATCGATTAATTAATTTGTTTACTTGGATTAACTTTTGTTATTGGAAAATTAAATAAATTTTTCCAATTTCTGTGTTTAGTTTACTTTAGGATTACACTCTTGAGTGTGAAAGATTAATCAAAAGTAAAGATAATTAACTTTACCCAATTTACTAGAAATCATTTGCAATCAATTGTTTGGTAAACAACAATTTGATCAACTGAGAACGTGAATTATTAATGATATTGATAATTAATTGATCAATGTGATGATGTTTAAATCCATCTTATATTTATGATCACAATTAACAAATAGGATTTACAAATTAAAGAGCACGATCTCAGTGAGTGTTTTTATTTTAACAATTTGATTATTATGATGGTTACAATCAAGACTTTAATTGTCACATGAACTTCAATTAATATAAATCTTGTGCCTTATATTAATTCAATTTCAATGTATATATATTAAGTTAATCAGTTGATTAACTAATCATCATCATTTGACATAATCATCTGATTTAAATTGTGAATATCAATAATTATTAATGAACAATTAAAGATTCAACTTGATCAAGGAAGAAGACAATTACAATCAGTCTTAATTGTTTGATAATAAAGCTAAATTGTTATGAAATTTGTGCGATAATTAAAATCCGCTGAAAGTAAATTAAAAAAAAAAGCTGATCATATGTTAATCTTTAATATTGACAATTGTTAACCTTTTAATTAGTTGATTTAATTTGATATTTCCTAGTAATTTGACTAAAAAAAATTATAAATTAGTTTAAATGGTAACTATCATTAGCTAAACAATTAGTTGAAATAATAAATCATCGGATTGATTAATGATATTTAATTTTTCACAATGAACAAACTTTAACTCACCAAATCTTATATTAATCATAAATTTGACAATCAGTTAAATTGTGTCAATAAAGTTGATTTTTCGTTGATTAGTTAAATCTGATTACAGATGAAAAATGATCAAGGTTTGTTCATAATGATCAACAATTAAGCATCAATATCATCAACGAAAGACATCATCATAGCTTCAATTAGCATTCGTTACACTGACGATCAAGAATCACGCCACTTTGGGGGAGAAAGAGAGATGATGATGATGATGGAAGGAAGAGAAAAGAAAGAGATTCTTTTCTTCTCTTACTTTACTCTACCCTTCATCTTCATCTTCATCTTCATCATCATCTTTTTCACAACAATCCGGTTTCTCTTACAACAACAAAATCAAAAGCAACAGTTCATTTATTACATAGAGACACAAGGATATGAATATTAACCAACAAGGCGAAGACAATTAACCAGAAAATTAGCAATAGAGACGATGATTAAACCCAATAATTAAGATGAAGGAAGAGACTCAATTGCCTATTAATTGTTGAATTCAGGGTTAATCAACTTTTTCATGTTCACAATTTAGAGTTGGAATCACAACCCGAAAGGTGAAACATTCAAAAATTTCAAATGAACAAAAAATTAACAGAAATAACTGATTAGGTAAACAATTAAGTTAATTGTGCTACAAATTATCAAATAATTTGGTCAAGTGTTTAATCAGTAGGGAAAAAAATCAACGCAATTAATATAACAGAGCAAAAGAGAGGAACAAAAAATTGGAAAACTGTCAAGAATCAATAAATTGTTAATCTAATCACTTAACAATCGGGATTAAATCATCTGTTAATCAATTAGTTAAGATGTTGATTGATACAAGAAAACGTTTACAATTAGCCGGTAAGTTAATGAAAACATTGCGAAATCTTAATCAGTATTTCCTTGATGTTTCAAATGTCTCAATTAATCAACGATTACATGTCTCCAACAATTAACTCCAACAATCAATTGATTGTACATTAACCTGTGGATCTATTTATCTATTTAATTGTCAAAATAACAACGAAAACAAATGAATAACAATAATCACCAATGAAAAATGACCTGATACAAAGGATGAGCTGCATCCTCATCGTCCCTCCATCAACAACACTCACGTTATCGTCATCATCATCATCCACAACAACGACAATCAAAGTTCATGATAACAAATTAAAATTCATCTCGAATCTCTGATGAAGGTAAAAGTGATCCTCAAACTGATTCATCACAATTCTAATTATCAACTTGTTCCAAGTTCCAAGAGCAATTCAGCCTTGAGATAATTCAGATCATGAACTGGAAAAAGTTGATAAGGAAGATACAAATTCCAATATTCAAAGAAACAACGAAAACCTAATGGTCGCAACTACATTTCTCTGTCGATTAACTTGTCCTCAACTTTGTCTTTTCCGAACTATGGTCAAGGTCATCGCGGTTCTTATTATATGACCTTAGATTATATGCACTTCTCTCTCTTCGATTATTAATAGAATTACAACTTGCAAGCTAATTAGAGAAAGATTGATATTAGAAAATAGGAGAGAAGATGAATTTTTGACAATTTGGTTGACAACTTTTGACCCTTGCCCTCAATATTGCCCATGTTATTTTCAGTCGCTGCAGATCTTACAGATCTATCGAATGGTGTTTTTTGTACCTTCGTGGCCCTTGGGGTTCGGGTCCAATGTTTGAATCCACAGTAGGGAATCGTATTAATTGTGTGATAATCATTGAATTAACTTGCAGCCATTTGAATTACCCAAGCAAGTTAATTAAATCCTTGGGAAACTTGATTGTAAATCATTTAATTAAAACGTGATCACAATTCAGTTTCTCTTTCTTTTCTCTTACTTATCAAAAGTAAGCCGGTTTAAATTGTTAACAATAATAAATTGTTACCAATCCACAACAATTGACAACTTAATTGTTACCCCTTTTCTTAATTCTTTATACTAATCAAATAAGTTGATCACTTTCATTTTTTTCCTTCATCTTCATCTCAATCTAATCAACAATTGAATTTAAGTTGATCATCATCATTGTCTAATTATGTTAAGGTTAAATTCATTATAATTACAGTTCTTTACCTTTAATTGTTTAACTGTTACTCTAATTACAATTGATTATATTTTATATATTTACGTTAATTGTCATCATTGGCAATTCGATACAAATTTTTTTAAATTATTGGTTTAATTTTCCTTCTTGTTTGATTGTTTTGTTAATTTTATTTCCCAATCATCAATCAATAAAATCATATTAATAACATATTGATTAGCCAATTAACCCTCTCGATACAATTAACATTTAATTAGATTGTTGGAACTAAATTAAAACAGAAAAAAATGTTAATTCTCAAAATCTTGATGACCTTTTTTCTTACCCCTTGGTGATTAGTTGATCAGTAATATTGATTAATGAAATTTAATCAACGATTAAAGTAAAATTATAAACTAAATCATCATTTACAATCAAAGAGATTAACAGAAATTGAATTAAATTGTTGTAATCAGAGTAATTGCAATTGAAGATCACTTATTCATCCCTTTACAATTAGCACTTAATCATCATCTTCAGATCATAATTAGTTACTCAATACACTAAACGATCATCTCATTTGTTAATTAACAGATTCACGCGATCAATCAGTCACCTGAAATGTAAATCATAGTAATTAAAATACAATATAATCAGTGATTAATTGATTTGATTGATTAAGACCCACAAAGAAGTAAAAAGCAATAGTAACAAGAAATAATCAGTAAATTGTGTTTAGCTTTCTACTTAATTGTAATTTTTCACTTAATCAAAAGGGAGAAAAATAATCATTCGATGATTATTATATTGGATTAATCTTTTTCCCTTCCAATAATTACCAGATCACAATCAATCATCAGTTAATCATGGTTAATATGAATGATCAACTGGTTAGCAATTAAAAGATAAAAAAAAAATCACCCCAATGGATTAATCAACAAATCGATTGAATCGATTTAATTTTTCCAACCAGATTTTCAGCTCTAATTGTCACCTAAAGTTACCTGTTTATCGGTCTGTTGATTGTTACAATATAATGTACAATTTATATAAGAAATTAACAATTAACAATACCAACAACAATAATGATTGTAAATAAATGAGAAAACAAAAACTATTATTATTTGAAGGAACCAAGAACCAAGAAAAACACAATTTGCAACAATTATCATGATTCTGTTGATGATGATGATCAATTCTTGAGCAGAACATTCATCAACCTGATCATGATCATGATCATGATCACCAACATGAAAGTAACATGAGTGTTTGAACACTTGGATCAATGAGAAAACACTGATGATGATTAAAGTAAATTACAAGAAATTAACCGAAAAGGGCTGAGCCAAAATGGTCTGACAACCTTCATGTAAACCAAACCTCCAAGGAGATGACGTAAAGAAGTGGTGTGAATGGCTCACCTTAGGTGGATCGTTTCCTCTGCCCCTCTCTCCCCACTCTCTTCCTATTCACCCTCCCTTATCATCATCATTTCTCCCTCCCATTATCTTCATCTTTCTCTCTCATTCTCTCTCTCTCTCTTATTCTCTTCCTCTCCCTCTGTTGCCATTTTTTCCCTTGGCTTTTCCCAAAATCATTCAGAGTTTTTATCATATATAAAACTGCAACTTGTAACCATTTTGATTCACCTTAACAATCAACTCACTTGCCAAATACTTAAATTGTTAAGTTTAATTCAGTTAAATTAACTGTGTTTAAATATTTATATATAAAAATAGACAATTATTTTCTACGAAAATTGTTTTTTTTTCTCGTTTTAATTGTTTTCTTCTTGTGCCTGATTTACAATTTACTCAACACTCACAATTGACTTACTGATATTAATACTTTGGTCTCAATCTAATTTTTATTATCAATCAATCAACTAACTTTTTTTTTACCTTTATTATATTTTCTTGTGTGATTATTGTTAATTATCATCTACAACAACGACAATCAATCAACTATTTACGAAATGGAGGAAATGAGGAAAATTAGTTCATGTTCACTTCACTCATCTGATCATAATTACTCCCAAGAATCAATTCTCTATGCTCTTAATCGTTTCATTAAATCAGTTGGTAATATGAATAATAGTGTTCTAGTGCCAAGTAAATTGCACGATATTGATGATGATCAACTTGATTCTAAATCGGTTATGTCACTTTCATCGGACGATGGGTCAACTTCCTCTCTTGGTAATTCATCTACCGGAAGTGGGACTCTCCATGATCAATATCGTATGATTATCGAGGCCAAGGAGGATATTCTTTGGGGAACCAATTTAAGGCAACCAGAACCTTCCGAAGCATCAATTAGTTTACAATTTAAATACCATTTACAACAATTACAACAATTACTCAATCAATTTGCCGATGTTGCCAATCATTTGACCGCTAAATATGAATCTACTTCAGTTTAAATTGTTAACAATTTATAAATGATAATTTAACCATCTAAATGTAATACATTCAATTTCAAAGTGATCAGTTATTATTTTTTTTTGCTTCTCTCTCAATGGATTCCGGTAAAACCGATTAACCAAATTAACAACAATCAATTTAAATTACCAAGCTGAAAAAAAATGAAAAATCAATTGTTTACAATCAATAGGAACAATTAACTTTTGTTAACTATCTAATTTGTAATGATTATTTATTGTAAATCTATTGTAATCAAAATCTTAATTGTTGTTTTGTTTTTGCTCATTAATTGTCTTGATTGTTAATTTAATGTTAATTTGATTATGGGTTTTGTTTTCTTGGTTAATTTAAACACTAATTTGATTCTTCCAATTTAATCAAATTATCACTTTTTCTTGATTAACTTTTCACAAGTTAATCAATTAATGTTCATCATTAATCATCATCTCATTTCTCATTGAATCTTTGCCATTAACTATTATTATTGTAAAATATGAACAATCAAAAAGTAAAACAATCATCTAAATAATCAATTAATTTCAATTGTGAATATTTGACAATTAAAAAATTGATCACCAATTTTGAAATGTTAATTGATAGTCAATTAAAAAATAAAAAACAATTAAACTTTATTAAGAACAAAAAAAAAGTTAATTTCAATTATTTCAATTTAATTTAATCAACCCTTTGGATACTCAATTAAATCCGGTGAACAATTAAAATTGATTGCTACTATTAATAGTCTCGATTGTTAAATCTTAAACCAGGAAAAATTTGGAAAAAAAGTTTCCTCCAACTATTAATATCTTATTTGATTGTAATAAAGTTCAAGGACAATTAACTACAATTAACTGATTACGATATCAAACAGAATAGAGGACAAAGAATTAAATTGACATTAAATTGTTAAATAATGATTAATCTTATAGTTTAAATGGATAATTAACAATATATATTGTATATATTAATAGACTGTTGGTTTAATATGGTTTGACAATTAAACTTATCACAACAATTAACTTGGCAGAAAAAAAATTCAGTTAATTCAGTTTACAAAGAGTTAAATTTTAAACTTTCCCTTAGCAAATTGTGATTAATTTAATTGATTAATAGGGATGTCATTCAATGATAATAATGATATTTAAAAAATTGATTGAAATTAAAGTTTAAATTTCAAAATTAAAACTTCCTCATTGATTGTGATCAATTGAAGGGTTTAATTATTAACTAAATTAAGAGTATTAATATTAATGTAAATATCAACAGATTAACAATCAATTTATTGGTTTGTTTTGATTTTTATTGTAAATTGTTTATTCATTTTTCTTAATTGTAACAATTAGTTTAAGAATTTAACTTTTCCTAATATCATCATGATTATAATACTAGATTGTTGCTAAATTGCTAATTTATGTTTCTTAATTAATTGACCTTCATAATTTTGTCATAAGACTTTAATCATTGGATGAATGGATCATCATCTTATATTGATTAGTTGATTGTTACCTCTCCTTGTATTAAAAGGTTTTTAATTGCCAGAGGCAAATATGATCATTATTATCATTAAAATTACTTAACTATTACATTATTAGTGCACCAACGTTACGTTTTTTCCCAATTAAATTTAGATTTTAATTGTGATCAAATAATTTACTAATCATGAATCTTCTAGGGGGAGAAAAGTCTAAGTAAAAGGATAATCATTATCAGGCCTGTTAATTACAATTAATCGTTGATGTTGTTGAGGTTTAAATAACAACATTAAAACAGAAAATTAATTTGAAAAAGTTCCTACGACATTTAAATGTGATATTATTTTTAAATTTTTTCGGTAAAATCAAATTTCAATCAATTGATTGTTACCCTTTTTCTTGACAATAACAATCATGAAAATTATCATTACGTCAAAGTGAAAGATGAACTTAATTCAAAATAATAAGACAACAATTAACCTGAAGTTTAATTTTAGAATCAAAAAACCTTGACGTACATTGAATACTAACGAAAAAGTAAACAATCTAATTATCAAGAAAAATGGAAAAAAGTTTTCAAAATTGTCATCGCCGAAAATAGTTAACTTTCCATTCACTAGAGATCGACAGTTAAACTTGTTCTTGCTGAAT
The DNA here is from genome assembly GCF_014898815.1 of Panonychus citri. Classification (NCBI taxonomy): domain Eukaryota; kingdom Metazoa; phylum Arthropoda; class Arachnida; order Trombidiformes; family Tetranychidae; genus Panonychus; species Panonychus citri. The sequence continues at coordinate 685,119 of NW_026515505.1, read as the reverse complement.
AACAACACGACTGAGAGACTGGAAAAATTAGTTTATCAACTTATTAATCAGAGAAACACTGAATTAATCATAAATTATTAATCACAATACTTGAATTAATAAGAGAAATTAGATAATAGGATAGATTAGGGTAGATTAGATTATTAACCAATCGAATTGTGAAAAAACTGTTATAAGATAACATCATAGCTTATGCACATATAAATAGAAGATAGTTTCTCATCTTGATCGTGAATCGCTAGTAGCCAAAGAGCCACTCTTAAAAAACGGAGTAACAAACCCTCATTGATCATTGATTCGATTTAACGAGTAAAATATTGAACACATATAAATAAAAATTCTATTGGCAACTTCAGCGATTCATTTTGCTCTCAATGCAATAGACCTTTCAACTTTCTACTCGACGCCGAACACAGAAATTTTTAACCACATGTGCATTTTCTCAATACTGAAAATGATTCATGAGAAGAAACATTTTCATTTTTCTTTTTCATGAGAAAAATACAAAATTCTTTAAATTCCAATTCAAATTTTGTTTTAGATTTTCTTCAGGAATTTTGAAATCCTTCGAGTCCAATGCAACTGATTGGATGCCGATTCGATTTTGTCTCATCGAGTCTAAAAACATTTTAATTCCATTTTGAATTAACCGCTTATCGGTTGCTAAGGTTTTTTAAGTTTTCTCGTTGTCAAGTGTTGGGTTTGTGTTTGTTTTCATTTTTTGATCAACTTTTTATTTAATTATGTTAACTAAATTGTGTACACTTTTTACCCAAACTTTGCGGGTCAGTGTTTTACCTCAAATTGGTCAGAAAAGAACCGGTGCCAGTTGTATATTTAAAAAGATCATCGCATATCCAAGATATTTACCTGCTTTCAAATCTCGACCGTTGCCTCATAAATATGTTTGGCAACCACAACCTCCTAAGGTAAAAAGTGTTTAATTTGATTCTATTTTATGTTTTAATTTATGTTGATGTTTTCTTTTCATTTTTTGCCCTTTAGGATGGGGAATATACTACCAAACCTTTGAGAGCTAAAAAACTTGGTGGTCGAGATCCTGAAACAGGGCGAGTTGCCATCAGTACGATTGGTGGTGGTGTGAAAAAGTATTACCGATGGATTGATCTTAATTATTTAGGGGAAAAGGGTGAAACAGTTGAGGAAAAAGTATTTAAAGTTCGTCATGATCCTTTCAATACAGCTTTACTTGCACTGGTTGCCCGAGAAGGTCATCAAAGGTGGATCATTGCCTCTGAGAATATGAAACCTGGTGACATTATCACTACTAAAAATGAGATACCCAAAAATCCAATATATGCCAAAGAAGGTCAATCATGGCCTGTTGGTGCTTTAAGTCCTGGTACTTTGGTTCATCGTCTTGAAGTTATACCAGGTAAATATTATCACTATAACTCATTTCTCCCAGTTTCTTTAACATTTTTTCTTCCATCTATTTAATACTTAATCAATGCTCAAGGTAACGGTGGTACAATAGCTCGAGCTGCTGGTACAAGTTGTGAGATTATCCGAAGAGCTGGTAAAAAGATTGTCATTAGAATACCCACCGGTCAAGAAATTGCAGTCGACGAATGGTGTATGTGCAGTATCGGTCGAGTTTCCAATCCTAATCATTACACTGTCAATGAAGCTTGTACGGACAGAGCCTGGTGGAAGGGAAGAAGACCCAATAGAGGAGTCCAAATGAAGAAAGATGGTTACTGTGGGCGCAAATTACGACCTCCGAAGCCTTTGAAAATCATCGACGCTGCAAATATTTTACCCAAAAACTTAGAGCAAATTAAATTGAAAACTTGGCAATTTGCTTGATCACAAATCGCAATCATATGTTACCAAATCATACCATTGGTTTAATCTCAATCAGATTTAACCTGTTTGGATCCAGGATAATTACCAGAAACAATTTGATGTTCAACAAACAAAAGAAAGAGACACAATTAAGTTTTTCATGTTTTTTTAATATTAATTGTTGATATTAAAATTAAGGGAGATCAATAGGTAAAGTTGAAATGATTTACATTGTATGTGAAAAAAAATGTAGATAATTGTAAATTGTTTGAACAAAATGATTTAAATAATATAAATTGTTCACTAGTCACTCCAGATTAAGTGATTAAGTAACAAAATGAACGATTGGTGATTAAATAATTACCTCTAATCAACCAAATCGTCCAATTAAACCGTTGAAAAAGCTAACGGTTGTTTTGTAAATGTTTCTAACATAACTTGAAGATCCTAATGTTTTATTAGTTGATTTTAAATTGACCAAAGTTGGTTGATTAATTAATCCTTTTTTATGATAATCGTTTAAATTTTGTAAATTTGTTTCACTTTCCTCTCTGGTTGATTGTAAATCTACTGGAATTGATTCAGTTTCAATTTCATCTCCAACAATTGATGGATTTGTTGATGGCGATAATAACGATTTAGGTGATCGAGTGACATAATTAATTGATGTTCGTAATGTTGTAATTGTTGCTGTTTGTTGACCATTTTCAGTTGTATCAATTTCCACCAATGGATCTGAATTAATTAACTCTGATTGTGGTAAACTGGTTGTCGATTGATGTAAATCATGAAAATCTAATTCATATGGTGGTTTTCGTGTCTCACTCTTAACCTCATCAACAAAATCTTTCATCAAATTGGGTTCAACTGTAGATGTTGTTAATTGTTCACTAATTAATCCAGATGATAGACTAACCATTCCACTGATTAAAGTTGGATCAGTAACCGTGGTGGTTGCAAGTTGATCTAATTTAGATGTTGAAGAAATTGATGGAATCGTTGGTTGTATTGGATTAATGAGTAATCTATTATTCGGACCAATGTAAACCTTTTTCCGACGTAAATTAATTCGATTAGTTGACTCATTAATTAATGATGATTTCGATTGATGATCATTCCTCATAATAGTGACAATTTCCGTTGTATCTTGATCATTAATTGTTTTACCGATTCCACCATTGGTCCCAGTGACACTTTCGATTGAAATATCATCATCTTTTGATCCACTTTTCGAATCAACAATCGATTTAATCAAATTTCCAGGTTCCATGTTCTCTTGTAAATTTGTCGCTCGAAATTTATTCTTTTGATTGTTTCGATTACAATGGTCATACTTTGGACAACACTGACCAGGTACATATTCGGGTTCACAATCGTATCGAAATCGACATTCATTCAAAGCACACCGAACGATATTCCGTTTACAATAACAGGTCACACAAGGATTAGGTGAATGTGGAATCCGTTGACCATCATAATAAACTCGACCATCGTAAGTACAACCTGAGAATTGACCAGAAGAAAAAAAGAAACATAATTACTGATTAATCAATGGAAAAGGTGAAACAATTTATGATCACATGTTGATAACATGTTGATTATTGATAATGAGTAACAATCACGATTATCAGGAGTAACCATGTTAAATTGACAATCAAGGACTTTCAGTATGATACAAGAGAAACAATCAAGATAATTACAAGTTAAATTGTTTAACCTTGTGTACAACAATTTAAATATAGTTAATCCTTTAATATAAGTTCATTGATCTGCAGTTTTATTGATCAGTTGATGATTTAATTTTGCTACCAACAAGATAATCATCATTCTGTCCATCATCATAAAAAAAAGTTGAGGTCAGTTTATTATCGTGGTTAAATGATTTTCTTGAAATTAAGTAAGTTTTACATTCACAATAATTTGATTGTATTGATTATCATCAAAAGATAATTGCTTTTCTCTCTCTCTCTCTCTCTCTATGTTAATAATGTTTTCTTTCTGCTCTCTCCCATTTTTAGAGGGAAATTACATTCATAAGGAACTGAAATGATCACCATCTTCATTATCATGGTGGTGAAGTCAAGGTGAGAGAGAGAGAGAGAGAGAGAGAGAGAGAGAGAGAGAGAGAGAGAGAGAGAAAAGCCTAACAAATTGGAATATACAAAATCATCTTCTGTAATTATCTCTCTCCAGTCAATCACCACCAATTGATTTGAATAATAATGTTGTTATTTATGCGATTTGGTTCAATAATTTACCAATAATAATGTAATCTGATGAAAAGGAAGACAAAGAAAGAGGAAGAGAGAGAGAGAGAGAGAGAGAGAGAATATAAACTTTTATCTTCTTCTACCCTGAATAACTCGTAACCTTTTACCTTAGAATAGTTCTAACCCTTTTCTACTTAAATCTCATCATCACCCATCATCTTATTCATCATCTTCTCCTGATTTTCTTGACCTTCTTATTAGCTCATCATCAATGAATAAACTTCCTGAATTCAATGTTGACCCACTAACGAATTTGTTTGTCTGATCAAGGTGACTTCCGTTACTTTTTTTACTCTCATCATCATCTTTTCAATTAACAGGTAAAATGTTTGATTTGTTGATGATACACAAGTAAAAGGTTAATGATTGAATTAGAAGATACAGAAAAAACAAATCCCAAGAAAAAGACTAACAAAAGATGAGGATGAAAAGGTAACAGAGTTAAAGCTTGTTAGCTTGATGAAGATGAAGATGAAGATGATGAAGATAAGCTTTAAACAAGAGAAAATAAAATGGATGAGTGAGGTTTAAATTCAACTTGTTTCTCTTGTAAATTCAATGAATCAAAACTAATCAGATTCTGATTTTTCTTTTTCTCTCTCATATAATGTGCTTCCTTTTTTTCATCCTCATCTTTATCTCTCTCTCTCTCTCTCTCTCTCTCACACACACACACACTTCATCATCTTTATCTTCATCTTAATCAATGTGCTCTCTATCATCTTATGTCAACTTAATACTTTTTAAATTGTTATTATTTGTTGCAAGTTAATAAACAGTAAATAACATAGAAAAGACAATCAATCCAAACAACAGATGATTGTGATTGTGATTAACTGATCACAATTAGACAATTTGACCTTCTTGTTGTTAACTGTACTTTATTATGCTGATTGTTGTCAAATTCAATTGATAAATCAGATTATATTTGTCTAATCTGTTCCCATTGTATGGTGACAATCAAAAGCTTTTTTTATCAAAAGCCACGAATCAATAGTAACTTATATTATCTCAGGGTTTCCATTATTATTATTGACCTTTTTTCCCTGTGTCTTTTTTTATCTTCCTTATCTTCCCATTTTCTCTTTCTTTTCCTCTTTCTCAGTGTGATTTCAATCACCTTTCTAACCCCAATAACAATGATGTTTTTTTCTTATAACCATTACAATCAATTGATTGCTGATGATGATTATCAAACAGTAGATCACAAGGAAAAAATTATGTAGTCACAATTTAAAATGAGATCAACAAGTTTTTTTTTTCACTTGAAAATTGTTTCAAAAAATGAATTTACATCAATCAAGTGATTGGAAAATTTTCAATCTCGACCTCATGAATTCAAGAATCAATCACTTACCACAATCATAATTAGGGCAACATTGTCCATCTACTTCAATTGTCCGGCAACCGGTTGGTTTAACTGGACAGTGTTTGAATGAGCACGAAAATCCTGGTGGTCGGCAACGACAAATTTCACATGGATGGTCAGAAGGAATCGCATCACCTTTTTCATAGAGATTTCCATTGATGAAACAAGCTAATTAACCGCAACAATTAAGCAAAAGGATCCAAAGGAAGAAAAGAAAAATTAAAAATCGAAACGATGAAAAAAAAGAGACCCAATTGGTCAACCTATCAGCTGGACACTCAAATATCTCTCTTTCTCAGCTATTGACCATTATTGACATTCAATGGTGACCCCTGAATGAATCTCGAGTTTAAAATATCACCCACCGGTGGGTTAGTGAATATCAACAATCCATTATAAAGATAACAATATATTCATGATTCCATTTTTTTTTCTTCTTCTTTCTTTTCGCCTTATTAGATATACCAACACAGAAATTCATGATTGATGAGATTCCATGATGATATAAATACATTATCATCGCCATGATGATCAACATGGAATCATAATAATCATCAACGACAATATATACAAGTAGTTGATGACATGGAAGAAAAAAAAGAGTAAAAATCAACTGAACAAGAAGATGAACAAGAAAAAGAAGATGAGAAAAAATTGACATAGACCATTCTTATCATGTACCCACATCCATCATCATTTTCATCTTGATGATAATCATCATCTTTATCATCATAATTTCTTGTATCTCCTTTCAAGCGAAAACATCAACCAGAATTCATGGAACACATGAAAACCTCAGTGGTTTTTGTGTATTCACTTTCCATTATATCTTAACCTCGAAAAGAAAAAGTTCTAAGAGAGAGAGAGAGAGAGAGAGAGAAAAGAAAAAGCTAAATACATTTATTACTATTATTACATAGAATATTTTTCTTTCCTTTATCTTCCTAATCTTCCACCCATCGAATATATTATCATCAGAATATTTCATATTCCGCCTTCTCAGAGAACTGGAAAGATACATTATCGTAAATAAGGAGAAAATGTTCAGAGAGAAAGTCGAAGAAAATGAAATTCTATTTATTCTCATTCTTATTATCCACCGGTGGAGAAATTTAAGTTTTCTCAAATGTAAATCAGAAATTCTGTCCATTGATTAGTTTGATTATCTTTTAATCACTTTGCACTTTTCTTCTAATCGGATAATCAATCAGCTGATGATTGTTATTGTTCAATCATTATGAGGATCGATTTTTTTTATCAATATGGTGATGATTAAGTTTGATATTGTTGTTGATTGAAATTCAATTTTAATCAACTAATTACTTTGAGAGTAAGATTGATTACCATTGCCAATCATATCTATTGATTATCGATAACAATCAAATGAAAAGGTTGACTGGTTAAGATATTGAATGAGAAACTGTTACCATGTTAATCAAAGGTAATCAATTGATTGGGTGTTGATTGTTTGTGATTATCTATTAACAAATAATATTAATAATTATAAGATGGAAACACTTACCCGTTTGATTTGCACTGTAAGGTTGTAGTTTGATTTGTGGGGCTAATTGTGATCAAGAAACAAATAGATTATGTTGATTGTCAAGTTGATGATATTATCGGTAAAATATAAAATCCATATTAAAGTTAAATCACGAGGAAAAAGATATGAAACAAAAAACTTAGATTAAAAAATGAATGAAAATATTTGCAACTTTTCAAGAAAAATTTGCCCTCAAGCAATTCAATGATTGCTAAAAAATGAACAGAATCTCAATAATAACGATAAATATTCATGATGATACAAAATTGTAATCAATTTGTTTCATTTGTTTATGAAAAGAATTTTTAAAAAAAGTTCTTACCAGAATTAACATGTTCCCATGTTAATATGAATGTTATTATCACAATTAACTGTTGATATGATTTCATTGATACTTATTGATTAACAAATGATAATAATTTGTGAATTTCAAATGGTTCTAATTACGGTAAAGTTGAATCAATTTATGATGATGATGAGAAAGAGATGATCAGGTAAACATCAATATCGAAAACTAAACTTACATTGAAAAGTTTTTAAGGAACAAAAAGTTTTCTCTCTCTCTCTCTCTCTCTCTCTCATCTCCCTCAGATTGTTACCTGTCTCTCTAAGATGATGAAGGTGGGATGGAAGGATGAAGATGAAGATGATGATTAGAGGGAGGAGAGTAAAGGAAACTATTGGTTTCTCATTCGGCTTTGGTATTGGTAACCTTTTTTCTTGTCCAAGAGTTTGAACCATCACTGACCGACCTTAAATAGTATCGATACTTGATTGTTAATTAACCCGAGTTCCTGTTAACTATTCAAATTTACCCAAGGTAATCATTAAGGTATGAGAAGGGAGGAGATGATGATGATGATGATGATCAAAGGTAAGTCAAGGTCAGTCAAAGATAAATTCCCTCATCCTAATGGTCAGTATTATCATCGTTTTTTTTTTACTTTCTTTTATCTTTTCTTTTTCTTCTAGTTCTTTTTTTACCTTGGTCATTTTTCTTGAATAAATATATTACATAGATGATCATCTTCTTACTGGACACACCTTTAAGTGGTCAGTTTGTTTTCTTGTTTGTTTTCTGAGGGTAAGATAATTACGATTATATTATTCAGAGAGATTTTCTTTATTTTCGTTTCTTTCTTAAGTTACTTGATGAATTAGTAACAATTAACTTGGCACAATTTAGCTACGAACAGAAAATCAAAACTGACCCATTGAGTGGACACAATTTACAACTTGTTAATCAATCAAATTGTAACAACAATCATTAGGTGTGTATGTTTCAAGTTTATCAACAATTAAGATCAACTTTTCTCATTGTAAACTTAAGGTGTAATTTGATTGTGCTTTTTTTCAATATAAATCATGTTAATCAACTGATTGCGACTGAACAATCAGTGATATCTTCAAACAATAGCCAATTAATTCAATTGGTATTGATTTGATCAACTTAATCAAACAGCCTCGTAAATAGCAAAGGATCAAACAATCAGTGTAACACTTTAATTACTGTTATCGTTTAATTTAAACTAAATTAACTTATTGTAGCCCTAACAATTAGACTATTTCCTTTTTCATTATTCAGTTAATTTTATTGTTAATTGTTGACTAGAAACACTAATCTTTTCCGTTTTCTTCTGGGTTGAACAATTAATTAATTTCCTTTTCTCATCATCAAATTAGTTGCCAAATGATTAACTGATAATGATGATATTTGTTTAGATTTTGACTCGATTTAAATTTAACAATTTACAGTTAATTTAGTTTAAGGTCAATCGGATTGGGAAGACAATCAAGTTAATCATTGATTTAGATCATTGATCAACTTTTTCCTGTCTCATTTAATTAACAGTTCACTTGATTCTTAATCATTGAAAACATTTCTAGGGGTTTGCAGTCAATTTAATAACAATTAAGTTAAAAATCAAATTTTAGACAATCCTAGTTTTTTGATTGTCAATGTTAACGTTTAAATATTGGGTTAGGTTAATCAGGATCAGTTAATCAATGAAAAATTTGTTGATTCCAACAAAATTAAGTTAATTGTCAGGAATAAAAATTGTGTATATAAACCATTAAATGATTGTGGTTAATTGTATTTGTTTGTTGATGGTAATGATTAAACTTTATTACTTTTGTCAAGCAAGATGACAACTTTCATAGACACAGTGAGTGGTCAAACATGTTTGACCAACTCAAATCATCCTCATCCTCATCTTCATCTTCATCTTCACCCTCTCATCATCTTTGTCTTCATCTTGAGCCTAAAGATGATGATGATGATGATAAGTTAACAGAAATTGATTCTTCTTGACTTGCTTGTCATTCACATTACCAATTCTTGGTCAAATTGATGTCCACTCAGATGGACATTACTGGTCATCATCATCACAACACAATCATTTAAAGTAAATACTAGAAGTCATCTTATCATCATCTTATTATCATCATGATAATAATAATGAGAAAAGATTTGAAAACAAAGGTGAAGTCATTTCCATGTTTATCTTATGTTGTGTTGGTCAAGATAATCACCAACTGACCAATGGTTAAGATGATAAAGATAAATGTTAAATCAGCATCATGATTATCACAAAATGGGAAAACAAAAGGACAAAAGTTAACAATCAATCCTGATCCTATTTCTGATTTCAATTAAATTGTTTGATTGTTATTCATTCAACTTGATTTTGGATAAAATAAATCAACTAATCACTTTAATTGGTTCATTTTTGTTCACGTGTTTAACTTTCATTTTTAATCATAATTCACAATCTGAATGATTTACAATTTATCCGTAATCTAATAGTTGTATCATATTGTGTCTCGAAACAATCAAAGTAAAGTTGATTAATCAACAGTAACAATTAAGACAAAACATTGGAAAAAGAAAAGATTATTAATCAATGGTAATTAACTTTGATCACGAAATGTTTTCCCTTTTCAAAGGCACAATTTAATCACTCTAATCACAATTAAAGGCCTGGAACAAATTACTTTTATCATAACAATTACAATTTAATCATCGATAATAATCAAAGAAAACAAATCATGAAAAGTTACCATTAGATTAACAATCAAGGTAAAAGCCCAATGAAACAAGAGGTTGAAGATAATTTAATATTTAGTATCAACAATATGATCAATTTCATCATACATCATATTATTATCATCTTCATCTTCATCATATCATCCTCATCATCTTTTTGTTTCAGTCTTGATGATGATGATGATGATTAAGGAAGAGGAAGGAGAAGAAAAAAAAATCAAAAGGAAATGATTTTTTCTACTATTTGATTCCCATTGATTGGAAATATATACTTTTTGTCTTCCGTTTTCTTGGCTACTATCATCATCTTTACCCATCATTTATCATCATCATCATCATCATCATTCCTATGGAAAGATTTTCTCATCTTCATCTGACTTTTATATCCAAAGGCTTATCATCATCATCATCATCATCAACCTTTGATAATGATACTTGAAATAAAAAGGTAAAAGTTAATGATTAGTATGTGAGAGCTAATGTTAACTCTTCCTCCTTTTATCTTCATCTTTACGAGGTGGAAATGAGTTGAGAAATGTTCAGTAATTTTATCTTCATGATGATGATGATCATCCTCAGGGTATTAATTCAAAAGAAGAGAGAAAGAGTAGAGAAAAAGATATTAACCTTTATTGAGGTTTAATGAAAAATCGATTTCAGTTCTTTCTCATTTTCCATTCTTTCAATTTCTTTCAAGATTCTTTCTGATAAAAGTTAGATATTTTCTCCATAACAATCATCATGATGATTAAAATTCATCATCATCACCAAAGGAAAATAGATATAAAAAGAGTTGATGATAAAATCGGAAATAAAAAATTCATAAACTTAAAGAGTAACAATAATAAGGAATCAACTTTTTCTTGTTCAATGTAAATAGTTACTCATGAAATCTAAGGGAAAACCTAATGATCCATTCAATTTTCAATGGATTCTGATCATGATCATCATGTTTATTTAAACTTTTCTCTTCATCCTCCTCCTGAATCATCATCATCATCATGAGTATCCTTTCATGATGATGATTTAGTATCAGTTGATTAAGTGAATCTGGTTAAATTAATGAACTCATAGAGATGAATTTTTTTTCTGATACTTAGTTTTGTTGTTTTACCAATGAATTTCAACTGAATCAATCATCTTAATTCAATCTGATTGTCATGATAATCAAGCGATTAATTGATGATTGTCTACAAAAAGAAGATCAAACAATTTAATCAAATGTATTTTCATTCACATGGAAAACAAATTGAATTGAATTTTACAAATAACGGGAATTATCATAAAGACTAATGATCTTCATCTTCATTAGTCGCTTCCTGATTCATCACCATGGAGATTTTGATGATGATGAGGACGATATTTAATCCATTGTGTCAAGACCTTCTCCCAATGAAGAGAAAATGATGAGGATGGAGAGAGAGAAAAAAAGAAAAAGAAGATTACACCTTATTAGAACTTTTTTTTCTTCTTATTCTACTCCCAGTTACCAAGGGAAATTTTCCACCTCCCACCCTTTAGACTTTTTATCTGATGAACTTTTCCAAATCATTTATTTATCATCAAAATCCGACAATTAACTCACTCTAATTACATGGGAATTTAATTCTCATGTTATTTACATTTGATATAATCGACATTTCGAACAGATTACATTTAGAAAGACTAATTATCATCAGTTGATTTGTTCTAATCAACTGGTTAGGATTTTTCGATCAAATTTCCAATCAGAATTGTCATTTATCTTCATCGAGTTCTAGATGAACAAATAATAGGATAGAATCAGATTCATAAACGATAAGTTTTATTTCAATGAGAATCTGATACATTATTGTTGTTATATTTGTAGAAGAAGAATTTTTTTTATATCTTCTTTGTCATCCTAAGTAATATCCTCATCTTCAGTAGCTGAGCCGGAGGCAGGTTCAATTTCCTGTTGCTTGTTCTCACTCCCACTCTCATCATTTTTACTTCTTAACATTGGGAAGAGGGAAGAGTAAAGATTCAGAGTTTTTCTTATTTCTGTTCAATGGATTCAGTGATGGTGGAGGAGGAGGAGGAAGAAGAGGTTGAGGTGGTGGTGGGAATGATGATCTAAGGGATGAAAAAGGAGGATCAGGTGGTGGGTTGACATTCTCAGTTTTCTCTCCGGAAAGAAATACAATCTTCAGATTGAATAGATTCGGACATTTGATGATGGAAGACAGAAGATGATTAAGATTGTGAATATGGTTCAAATGAAGATGAAAGAAAAGAGGATGACCATTAATTTTATCTTCCTCATCTTCTTTCCTTAGTTTTGGTAATAACAAACTTTGACCTCAACTTTCTCATTACAAAGGAATTGACCATCGATTGACCATTAAGACAAATGGACACAAGAAAATGAAAGTGAATGAAAATTTATCCTTCTCTCTCTCTCTCTCTTTGGGTGAAACATTTCAAACTAATTGTTGATTCAACAAATGGAAAATCAGATTAACAAGCAATTAGATTGCGAAGTTGATCAATCATGAGTCTATTATGCTAAATAATGAAGGTTGGTCAGTTGGTCAATTTGGACAATTAGAGTTGATTAGCTTTCGGTTAAATGATTTTTGCGTTTTCTTCATTTAATTTAAATTGTTTTATTTTCATCTCGTTTTCATATACAAATTAATAGTAAGTTTCAGCACCTTTGGGTACTTTAATTGTTTGAAAAACAACAACAATTAATCATAATTAAAATTGTCAAATATAATTACATACATACAAATATAGTAGTTTAAATTTAATTGTGTGTCTTTGTATCAAACCAAATGATTAAATCCAGTTATGATGATGATCAACAGAAACGGTAAACACAGATACAAATCAAATCAATGGTTAATTGTTGAGTAAATTATTAATTCAGTTAGATTTTTGTTGACTGATTGATGAGAAAAACAAAAAGTTTATTATAATCCAAATACTCAATTGAAGGATAATTAAAACTTATTGGATGTAAGTACATATCGACCGTTGATTGTTGGGATATTTAAATGATGTGGATGAAGACACAATTAGGTAACATTAACAATTAGTAAACTAATCAACTAATTTCACTGTGACATTGTCCTCCAGAGTCGCTTTTGTCCTTCACAAGGGTGAATAATATCCCGCCGGTAAGATCCACCCAACATTGATAAAATCCTATTCTGATTATTAGTCCGATCAACATTGTTAATTGTTTGATTATTGGGATTTAATTGATTGATAAAGGAGGACACATGAGTACCACTATTAACTGAGGTAATTAAAGATTGATTGTTGATTGACCCTTGATTGGTATCATTAGAATTGTTATCATTATTATTAAGATCATTGTAGTGATAATTTTGTGACACTTGATATGGAGGCGGTGGGTCAATAAATCCAACGGTCGGCGGTGGATTAATATAAGATGATATGGTTGGAATATAAGAATCCATAAGGCGATTGCTTGTTGAATTAATTAAGTGTGGTGGTGGTGGAAGATTAGTCGAACTGGGTGAAAGTAGATTAGTATAAGGTGACCCATCGGTTAGATCAAATAAGTTAATTGTGGTCGTGGTTGTTGTCGTATTGTTTGGTAATCCTCCGTTAACACCATTCACTGGACATGGTAGAAGACCTGGTTGACCACCGTCGATACTTTGACCATCAACACCGGTGTTTATATGGTAGGGATGATTTTCTGACATATCTAACCCTCCAAGGTGACGTTTAAAAAATTTACGACAACAAACAAAGCCCAAAACTGTCAACATAACGGCAAATATAAAGGTCACTATGGTCACTGTGAACATGGTCGATGAACTGACCAATTGAACGATAGAAACAAAATTACAACCGATTCCATGTTGATGATTAGATGAATCAAATTTCACAAGAAAAAAACAAAAAAAAACAACATTTAATATCAAAGGTAAACATTAGTTGATTCTAAGATGATTAACTAACTGTTACTATTAACTAATCTTATATTTAGCTAAATAATAATAATAGGTTAGTCTTGATTGTTATTAACTCTATCATTAACTAACTATCACTAGTACATTGGTAGTAGCTTATGATTTCAATTGTTATTGTTTCAATTTGATCATTTTCTTGTCAACAAATCAAGTTAATTAAGTTAATCAAGCAAGTTGATCGTTGTTATAATTCAGGTAACAATTTAAACTTAAACAATTGTAACATAATATTTACCAAAATGTTAACATGTTTGCTCAATATTATCATAAACATATAAATCAAATGATTAGCATAATATAAAAACAATATCAATCAACTATGATGATTACTCTGATTGTTGAACATTTTTACAAACTGATTGTTGTTATTTTTGAAAAAAAAATAGTATCGCAATTGTATTACAATCAACAATCAACAATCAACAATCAGTGATCAAGATGAAGATTAAGATTAAGCTAATCAATTGAAAACCAACACAATCGACTTGGTTTGAGGAAAATGATAACAATCAAGGAAACAATTGAAAGGTAACATTTGATTAGATTATCAGAATAAAGTGAAAGAGTTTTAATTAAATTGGTAATCGTTAATTACCTAATATATGATATGCTTGATCCACCAAAAAATTCATTCTCCTCCTTGGAACCACAACAATACTTATGGATTGTAGATCCACAGCAATACATTTTCCGCCCTTGGGACTTTGGTGGGCAGTAGAAACCCGCTCTCCATGAGCCATTCTTGTCTACATATCCGGGGCAATATTGTATTCCAATTGCTAAATCACAATTAACCAAATCAACGAGAGAGATCACAAAAAATTAGTTGGTGTAATCACACAATCCAAATAAATATGAACACAGTTTCAAGCTTGATTGTTGCAAGTACAATTGCAGACACTTAATTTATGTATCAATCAAATTGTTGTTTCTTGGTGACAAGTTAAGACAAAATTAACAAAATTAAATTGTCGTTAAACTAATTAAATGTCAATCAAGAGGTAATATCAAAATCCATTGGATAAGTTTACTTACTATTTGAATCTCCATCAAAAGGTGACATATTTTGAAGATGAAAGAAAATTTTTATTTTCTAAATAACAAAAAGTTTCTCTCTCAATTTTAGTTAATTACGATCCAATGATCATAATTAATGGCGATAATCACAATATTAGTTTTAATTAGAAAATGGTTTAAGATGATTAACTTAGATTAAGGCGAAGTTTGTTTTTTGTTTCTGTTTATATGAATTAAAGATTGGAAATTGAAATTGGATCCAATTTAATTCAGTTAGCATGATAGAGGGAAAATTCTGGATGGAGGAAAGAAAATAGAATCAGAATCATGATATATATTATATATCATCTTTTATACAATAATGATGAAGATGAAGATGATAACTGTTTAACTTTCATGTTTCAACCATGAAGATTGGAGATACATGATAAGACACATTCTCAGAATCCAAGTAATAGAACCATGGAAAATGTATAATATAAAATAGAAATAAACTCAACTCCAAGGCTCGAAATGGAAGAATAATTCTGGAAGATAAAAGAAAGAGAATCGAAAAAAGGGAGAAAGAGAGAGAGAGAGAGAAAGGCAATTTTCGAGTTCTGAACAAAGTTCTGAACAAAATTCTGAAGCGCATGTATTTGATTCACTCAATTATAATATACAGAAAATGTTAATTTATCAATGGGTTTTACGTGTTAACAAACAATAACAGTTAACAATATAAATATACCACAACAATTTAAGATAAACAATTGTGATTAGTTGATCAGGATCATGATGATGATGATAAACTTTATCCTTTTTTTTATCATCATCAATTACATATAATATTTACTTTATCATGATGATTATACTTTAGGTTTGACATCGAGATGAAAATGAGTCTGATAATGATTGTGATGATGATTATTGTTATCATCATTATAATTGTCATCTATTAGCTGTGTAAATAGTAAAAAAAACGAAAGACAAAAGGATGAGGATGAGGATGAAGATAACGGATGATAAGGACATGGAAACCAAAATCTAAGAGGTAACATCTTATCAAGTGTATTTCTTGTGTATGTTTACCGAGAAGATGAGGAAGATACTAAACAATCATTGGGAGTGAAGATGAAGATAACATGGGAATTGTGTTAACATCTTTTTCTAACCAATTGTTATCTCTCTCATATGATTAATACCTGAATGGAGGAGGAAAGTGGGTGGATGAGTGAGTGGGTTGGGTGGGATGAATTGTGGATAATGTGAGTTACACAGTAAAAAAGGACAACAAGATAATTCATGGAGAGAGAGAGAACTGGAGATTCATTCATCATGGTAACTTTGATTTTCCACTTATCAAGGTGTGAAAATGTTACCATGTGAATTTGTAGATTAGAACTTTTAGTTTTATCGAATTTTCTTTTCCCCGAATTCTAAAATGATTTTAGCTTCTTCATTTTCTCATTTTCTTTTTTTCTCAGACGGAATTTTGTTTTCACCCTGAAAGAGACGAAAAGAAAGAGAGTTAAATTGTTCATGGGAATAACTTACATGGTATTATAATGATTAGAATTGTTTCAAGGAGAAAGTTCTGGTGAAAATGTTTTTCTCTTCCAATTCTCATAAGAGAATTGAAATTATTCAAGGTAATTCTTTTGTTTTCCTTTCTCATGGTTTTCCATTATTGTTATTACCATTTCAAAAGGTATATAAATGTATGAATACCATGAGTGAATTTCCTACCATGAGTAATTCATTCATGCAACTGACAAGTGAAAATGAATCATATCCAATAGATGAAACTAATCTGAAGATGAGATTTCTCATCATTTTCATGATGAATGAATTATCTTGTTGATTATCATGGTGAGATAATATTTCTTATTCAGTTGATTAAGTAACTTTTAATATTTACCTCTCATGTTGTAGATTTACAAGTAAGATTAAAAGGATTATCTGGAAAGAAAAGATTAACTCAGAGATTTCATGGTTATCATGATATATTAATACATGAGAATAAGGATGAAATCATGTTAACAGAACTTTTTTACTTCCAAAATCTAATTCACCAGAAAACTTTCACATGAATATCAGGTGATAAATTTATTGTCGGTTTAATTGCGCTGATTGTGATCCAGTCAGAAATCAGTTGATATTGATTCTGATCATGATCATGGAAAAAAAAACTGAACAGAATGGGAACAAAAATGATGGCGAAAAAAAAGATTCCAGATAATAAATAGAATTTTTTTTTCATATTCTATCCTCCAATTCACATCAATCAAAAGCTAAATTAAATTTAGGCTCTTGCCTTTTTTTCATTTCCATGGATATTTCATGATTCCATGCTGACCCTTGTCCAGAATCAGAAAACCATGAAGAAGAAAAAATAGCAGATCAACATAGAAGATGAAAAACAAAAAATTCTCCCATTTTTTGTCTTTATTACTTCAACTTTTTTTTCCCTCTTCCACCATTTCCTCATCTTCCGTTTCCCTGTCATCATCATGTACCCATGAAAATCATCATGATCCATCATTAAAGCAAGAAAATGATACTAATCAAATGAAAAAGAATTAATTTTTTTTTCTTCTCCTCCTCTCTGTCAGAATTAAGAAATAAAATCATCTACACTATTTGGAATCAACTTACACTTGAAATAAATATTTATTATCATGGATATTATATTATCCATGATAATGAACTGAGTAATGTTGGTTTATCATATTGGGAATGGGAAAGAAATCCCATCATGGTGATAATATGAAAAACATGATTGATATTCATAAATATTATATATTATCATTATTATCATAACTGTTATTAACCAGAAATGTCAATATTAAGTATTAAACCAAAATCATTATCATGATTAGTTGAATAATTTAATTTAAGGTTAATCAACTTTTAATCAAATCAAAAGGTCACAATGTTATTTATGAGATCAACAGGGATTGTAAATTCATTCATCAATTGATTGTTCAATCGACCTAATTGTTGTTGATCATTTATTATATTAAGTTAATCAATGAGATTACTTTTAATCAACATTATGAGTTGAATTTGAAAAAAAAGGTTAATCAAAACAATCAGTAAAATTGAGCTTAATCATTAGATACTATTGATTATGTTTTTAAAGTAAAGTGAATTAAATCAATAAAAAAAAGGGTAACGTTTAATTAAATTGCAATTTTCAAGTGAGTGTTAAATATTGATTAAAGATTAACAATTAACTATCAACCTCTTCAACAACAATTAACGGTTCAACTTTTTGATTCCACTAATCATCTAGTTGACTTATTATTGTTTCCAGTTAATCTGTTTATTTATCTCGTTAATTGTTGTTTATAAGCTGAATAATATCAACACAATCAATGAATTAATGTTATGTGAATTAAATTTTCAATTTTAAATTAGCTAATTATTAAGATGATTAGATGTGGATTAGCATTTCCATGATAATAATAGTAATTTAATTAACTAGTGGAGAGGAAAAAAAAAAGAGTTGAAATCATCGGAATCAGAATTACAAATGTCTTATAATCTCATAGTAATCAACTGATTATGAAAAGTTAATCATTTGAAATTCAAATGAAAAGTAATCAGTTGATTGTATACTAATTATCATTAATTAGCTGAATAAATTAATAATTATGGTGAAAAAAACAAGTCAAACTGTTAATTCAAGTTGCAATGGATTCTGGTAAATTATTGATTGTTGATTCGTCTTCAAGTTATTAAATCATGACGACGACAATTTAACTTTGATTACTTTGAATTTAAAAGTAAAAGTTATTATCATGTATTGGAAATTGAAATTGTTCACATTGAGAGAGAGAAAAAAAGTTGAAGTTGAATTTTGTTATAACCATTTAATGTTATTAAATTGTTATCATGATGAAGATTTTTAAATGATGGGAAGGAAAAAGTTTATTGATATTATCCAGAATTTTCAGAAATTCTGATAAATAACAATAATAATAAAAAAAGAATCAAATAAAATGTAAATAACCTGCTGAGATTATTGAACTTGAATATAAATGCTGCTATTATGAGATTTTGATTCGAGGCCAAGAACTTTTTGTTTCCTCTCCAAATGTACAAATTTTACCATCGAAAGAAAATGTTTACAATTAAAGTTTACGATTTATACCAAAAGAAGAAGACATTTGATTAATAATGATCATCGAACTGGATTTTGATTCTGTAAAGTTCTCAATGTTATCTAAGTGTAAAGGTAATTGTAACAATTTAAGAATCTAAATTCACGAATGAGAAAATTTTCTCAAAGGTAAATCATTACAATGGTTCATTAGGCTTTCGTTAGTTTAACAGTTTAAAAGATTTATTGTCATTGTAACAATTTAATCAGACTCGATTCTGAAGTGAACAAAAAAATCACCAAGAATATCAGTAATCAGATATGATCAAGATAATTTACAATTACTTTGATAATGTTTATCCGAAACACTTATTATTATTTTGATAACAATTATCTTTTCACTTGAATAATCAACTGATAGGATTAAAAGGGAGATTAAAGGATTAGCTGTAATTGGGAAATAATAATCAATTGGATTGTAATCTTTTTCTTTATTTGTTGTCATTACTTTTTAAATCAATAAATTGTTGATTCTGAAATTCATATATGATTGATAAGTACATGATATGTATGAGTCGAATGATTTGAAAGGAATTATGAAAAACGAATTTCATATTTTCTAATATATTGGAATATAATTCGGTGGGGAAATTTGAATGAGTGATTTTTGTCCTTGTCGAGAGAATATCGATTCGTACTGATCAACTTACCAACTGTCCAAAAATTTGGACAGTTCGAGATTAGAAGCGAAATCAGAAATCGAAATGACATTTAACAATTACATTGTTATTTTCTTGTAATGTTTAACTAGATACAAGGGATAGAAAAGGATATCAGGTAACACAAAATGAAACGTTGTCATAGAAAATGTTAATTATCGTTGATTGTAATTCATTTTATCATAATCTTCCATTGATTGATTACTAATCACATGTAATCTGATAATATACAATTAATTTTATTCCAACTAATTACAAGAATTAACGAGATAAAAATAGTTACTCGTAAATAGCAAAACAAGTTAAAGAAAAAAAGTTGCAAACATGTGATTAGTTTTTTTCTATTATAATTATTAGCAATTAACTTTAGTATCTCTGGTTAATTGTCCATGATTAAGATTCGTCGATTTTGTAATGACCAAAGGATCGAAACACAAATTATCAGAATAAAATTTCCATACTCATTGATTCCCTTTCGAGTTTCAATCATATCGAAATGTTCTAATTCGACCTGAATGTCTTTATTTACTATTACGATCTTTGTGTAACTTTCAATTAGTTTTACGTTCAATTACCATGAAATTGTCAAGATAATCATCTCTTGATTATCCACAATTATTTTCATTGATAAATACACTTTCAACATACTGAGTATTCATCTAATTGATGATAATGTTTTTGTCGCAGAAAAAAAATGATATTGTTATAAATGTTGTTCCACTAATTAGATGAATATATTTCTAACTTAATTAACTTTGCAAATTCATTAGAAACCATAATAATTATGATACACAAATAGATACATGGATTGTTGATGTTTTTCAACGATCGATTAATTCAATTGTAATAATGTTACTATTGAAATGATACCCAACAAGAAATTCATATTAACAAACCAAATTAGATGGAAACAACAATTAGCATCAGAATGATGATTATCATTTGTATTGTTTTTTCACAATCATCAGGGAATTAATTTTCCAATGTTTACCTTTACATTGCTTATTTGGTTGTTGAAACAATTTGAATTGTTACCTAAGTCAACTTGGTGAATAATTAACATCAATCAAGAAGATTAAGCTTATGGAAATGGATTAAGATTAGTAATTGTGTGTTGTAATCATGTGCTAAGTGTTAATTGTGATACAAACAGTTGATTGTTTACTTTATGTTGAGTTAATCAATGGAAGAGTCAATTAATTGTGTTTCTGTGCTTCTATCCATTGATTTGTCTGTACACCTTGAAGGTAAATCAACTTACTGGATAGAAGTTTTTTCTTCTTCTTTTCTCTTAATCATCATCATCATCATCTCGACGACATTGATGATAAACAAAAAGAGGAAAAGGATAAGTTGATTGGGAGGCTTATTGAAAATCTCAAGGAAAAATAGACAATCTTGTTAACAAGAAAGCTTTTAACTGAGAGGAAAATGTAAGAGGTGGGAAATAGTGGAGAGGAAAAATTTAAGGTGTCGAATCAAGTAAACTAGTGATTTAATTTACTCTGAGGATGAAGATGAAGATGAAGATGAAGATGCCTGCAAGGTACAAGGAAAGTATAACGTTAATGAAGTTAGAATATCAAAGTGAAATCAATGTGATAACAATTAGCTAACTGTTAATAGATTATAATATGTGAGGAAAGATAATTATTTGCATCTTAAGAGGAATAATAATGAATTTCAATAAGTTTTAAGAAGAAGAATGAAAAATTATTCAACTTATCGTCAAGATGATAAAAGATTAAGACGATTTTTCAAAATGATGGAAATGAATTGTTATACTTTTGGATTATCTTTTCTTTGGAGTTAATATTTACCTGGTATCAATTTAAGGAGCAAAATTGACAATTTAAGTTTATATGTTAAACTAACAAGAGGATCAATTTTATCTCAAGATTTGAAATATTATCATCATCATCCTTTTCCTTTTGTCATCTTCTCCCTTCAATCTAAAAGGTAAAGGTTTTCTCCATGAAGGTGGCAAGTGGAAGGAAAAGAATGACGATGATGATGATGATGATCAGTGTGGAGAAGATAATATTGATGATGAGAAGAAGATGAAGATGAAAAAAGTAAAGAAGATTAACCTGCCGTTATTTTTATTCTTCTCTATTTACTTCATCTCTTCTCTCTCTCTCTCTCTCTCATCATTATCATTCCTCATTCTCCATCCTCATCCTTCTAGAGGGATTTAAAAAGTCCAATGGGATCAACAAGCAAAATCCTTATTTCGATAACATCTCCATGGATATTTGTCATCTTCTCACTCCTATTATCATCTCCTTCTCCTGATAATGTATCAATATGATCAAGTTTTATTTGTCTGTTGAAGTTGTTTCAATAATTTCATCGTTTCATTCAGTTGAATATATTGAATCTCATGTTCAAGTTTAAATGGCGATTGAATTATTTGTTGTGTTGTTATTATTGTTGTCGATGTTGTTGATAAGCTTAGTCGAGTTAAGAATCCATTTGATGGCGACAACAACATGAGATAAAGTTGTTAACATTTTGCTGATTCGAGTCACATAGCAAAATAATATTATATTTACTAAGGTAGAGTGAGAGAGAGAGAGAAAGGTAAAGATGATGATGATGATCGTGAGTGATGATAAAGAGAGAAAAGGAAGATTGAATGAATGAAATGATAAAGGAAATCACTCAAAATTGATTTTACTCTTTTCTTCATTGAAGAATAAAAAAAAATAAAATAACAGAGATAAAAGTTGAGAAAAGAAAGAGAAAGATGATGATGATGATGAAAGGAAAGAAAGAGAAAACCAATGAATAGCAAATATTTTGCTTCGCTTCATTGTTATCTGATTTCTCTACATGGAAGAGAAGGTAATTCAACAGTCCGATCGATATTTTTACCATGACTTTTCCTCCCTCATGTTATATCATCTTCACTTCTTTCTATTTTTCTCTCTCTCTTCCTCTTTCTTTTTTTCTTTCATTCGAATATCTCTTTTTACTTCTTCCTCCTTCTCGGCTGCTTCTTCATTCCATATATTCCCAATTCTGTTGTTTGACTTTTCATGGTTCCTCTTATTTTCTTTCCTCTGCTTCTTTCACTATTAAGGTGTGTTGATTTATCACTACATGACTTCCGGGCCTTGGTTTCCATAAAGAAATAACCTTTTTGATTCTCGAGCCTTGTATCTTTCCACCTTCCAGTATCACCTCCTCTTCGTGAAATGTAAATTTCAAGGCAATTTGAAATAACAGTAAATCCTCACATGGATAATAAACATCATGAATGATGATTATGAGGAATTAATGAAGATCTTCAATTGAATAACAGGCAATAAGCAATTGCAATCCAATCTCTTGATATGTTCAGTAAAAATCTCATTTCTCATGTTGAAATAACTGTAAACAGTTTTTTTTGCATAAATCGTCATCATGTTTGGATACATTTGTCATCCTCATCTTCCTCCTGTTCCTCATCCATGGAAACAGCAAATTTGTATCTTCTTTCAATGATTCTGTAGACTGATAGTTGAGAAGTTGAAATGAAAAATCTGTGAAAGAGAAGATGATGAGAGAGAGAGAGAGAGAGAGAGAGAGAGAGAGAGAGACCAAAATGAAATGTTATGTTGATGGAAGATAAAAGATGATAAAAAAAGAAATGAAATAAAATCTGTTTCGCTTTTTTCTCATTCTCAATTCCTCCGGAAAGATTACCTTAGGAATAAAATATATATTCGATATATTTTCTTCCATGAAACTTTTCAATATTAAAAAGTGCAACAAGAATTATATATATTACATGGGAAGATAAATTCTTCCATCTCTTGTCTTGGAAGCATTTTTTTCTTCATCTTCCTTTTCATCCTCTTGAGCCTCTTTTTTTGTGATGGAGAGAGAGAGAGAAAAGGATAACAAGCAATTCCACATGAATATATACACAGAATATACTCAATTTCCAGGGTAATTACTATCTTTTTCTTTAGGTATTCCAAGAATTATTCCCTGTTCACATATTATCTTCTTCCTCCATCTTTTTTTTCTCGTAATATCTTTCGAATCACATGGATTGAAACGCTCAGCTCTGAATCTAAAGGAGTGGGTATGGGTGGGTGAAGTGTAGGGAATAATAATAAGCAAATATAAGTGAGAATGTGTTTAAATTGTGTTAGAAAACAATGTTACTTATAAACCTCATTGATGTTGTGTTGACATGTGACAGAATCAGTATCATCATTCAGGGAGATAAAAGAAGATGATGAAGAAGAAAAAATTACAAAGATAAACATGGAACTTTTTTTCTTTCTTTCAGGTGATGATGATGATAAAGATAATGGTGAAGATGAGGTAAGATTTTTTCTCCATTCTTCTTAAAAGACATTATCAACTCCATGTTGATCAACTTGTTCTTTGCTTCTACTTCCTGAATATCCTCTTCCTCTTCCAGGCAGCATCTTTGTTCATCATCATCATCATCATCTCTTCATCTTATTCAATGAGATTTTTTTTCTCATTGTGAAGATATTAGGTTGTCAATTTTTTCTCCTCTTCTTCCTCATGAAATTGAAGGTGGATAAGTTTCGATATGAGGAAAGAATGAGAAGAAAAATGATAAAAGAATTTACTCCAATTTCAAGACACGATTCATGGCTCAACAATTCTCAATGGACTTGGATGATTCTCTCTCTCTCATCATCATCTTTTCCCACCCCATGGATATAATAATAACATGGATATTTTAAAACCCAAAGGCTTTAATCATGCTTCATGGTTCCTCTCCTTTGTCTCCATCTCCATCTTCTTACATCCCCATGGTGATGTCACTTTTTTCATGGCGAATTCATGTTCAGTCCTCTGATGGACTTGATCCATTTTCCACTGACCATTACAGCTCCATTGTCTTTGAAACCATCACCAAGTCACCAATGGTTATTTACCTTAGATTGAATTGAACGAAAATCAAACTTAAATCAATGGATTATTTTAACATTTCCATTGACTCAATTCTAAACTTTCACCTCCAATGTGAATGTATTTGAATTTCTTTCTCGATCCCAATCTTTTTCGACTTTTTTTCTCAATTCATTTTGTGTAAACCGTTGAACCGATTAAATCGTTTTCCAGGTTAAATCTTCCCTTCTCTTGGAATCCAAATCATTCTATTATTTAATTCAATATATACATGGAACTATTTGTGACTTTTGATCCTGAAAAAGAATAGAAAAAAAATCAAGAGAAAGAAAAGAAAGAGAAATTGAATAATTGAAGTTTCCTTTTTTTTCACCAGAAAAGAGAAAGAAATTGTAAATACTTACCATTAATCACTTAACCATTTCACCGGTTAAATTAGGAGAATTAACCAGCTCATGGTACCGAATGGATTCCACTAATGATTACAATCAAATTCTGGTAGAAAACAAATAGTTAAATATATAAACATTACAATAATTACAATCTAATTGATGGAACGAAAATTCAAAATAAATGGTTACCTTTAATTGGAGACAAAAGCCTAAGAGTATAGATGAGTTTGTTTTTTATTTCTTTTCTCTATCCAATTAAATTGTTACAATTTAATATTCTTTTCACTAATAATGAGATACATTTAACAATCACTTTAGGGAATTGGGTTGATCAAAATGGAAAAAAAATTAAATTCAAATTATTAAGCCTGAAGCAATTAACTAATCAATGAGAGGTTTGGACAACTTGTTTTCGTTATGTTGTTGTTGTTGTTTTCCTCTGCAATTGATGAACATAAATATTGGCACTTAATTTGATTAGAAATAAAATAAATTATGTCAACAATTTATTGTGAAAACAATCAGTGAATTATATCATTCGGATCCAATCATTAATCATAATTAGCGGTTAGTTTAAGTCAATTTGGATTCTGTTTGCTCATCAATAAAACCAACAAGTCGAGTTAATAAATTGATTTCAGTTCATTTCTTGATTAACTAATTGCTATCGAATTCATATTCTGGTGATTAAATCAATAAAAATTTCGTAAAAGTTTAATTGTGAGAATTGTTTAAGAGAGGAAGAGAGAAAGAGTTGTAATTGTTTTCGAAACTTTTGATTTCTCTTTTTGTTTCGATTCTATTTTTTTAGGAATTTGTTTCTTTTTTATTTCTATCATCAGAATTTAGTACAAATTCATGTAATGATAAATTCCAACAGAGAAAAATAATGATAATAATAATAACAGAATTTAATGACTTCTGAAATTAATGGTTTTCTTTTCTTTGACTGGTAAATAATGAGAATTGACTCTTGATTCATTTTCCACTGATCATCAAACTAAATGTTTTGATTCGTTTCCTTCTCAATGAATTTATCATGACAAGAAAGAGAAAGAGAGAAAAAACAACATGAAAATGATTCGAGTAAATTACAAACCTTCTAATGGATTAGCTAATTGTCACCAATAATCAGTGAGCTAATTAGTCTAACGGTAATTCATTCGGATAAATTAACAACATGGGAAGAGAAAGAGAAAACTCTCAACTTGATTAACTGAATTAACTTGTGATACTTTTAGAATTTTCTTTTTCCACCTCCACTTCCATTTCCCACTTCCACCTTTTCCTCCTCCTCCTCCTCCATGTATTCATCGAGGAGGATTAACCTTTTTACATGGAAAATGTTGATTTTCGTGGAATTGTTTCATTTGCTTCAATAAGTTCATCGAATTAATCATTTCTTTCATCAGAATTCATACAAGTGAACAATTAACTGGTTATATTTTCATTCGTATCAAAAATCCTTCGCGTTAATTGTTGCAAAGTGATTAAAACCTAATCTAAATGTTAACAGATCACAACAACAATCAAATGTAATCATTTCTGATACGATAATTAAGCTAATTATTTACTTTGTCTCTTCATGTTTTTGTATATTAACAATATGCTATTGATTACTTAGACTTAATCATCATCACAAGAGTTTAAATTAATTGTAACATGATAATGATTGATATTAATTCCAGCTCATTGGAGCTGAAATTTTGCTTTCTTATCTTTATAATTCAGGATTAATATTATACAACAATTAGGAATCATTTCCTTAATGGTTGTGTTAATTTATCTCAGTAAAGTCTTAATGAAAAAATGATTTACAATCAATTCTAATTTCATATTCAATCAATAGCTCAGGACTGGAATTGATTACAGGCCAATTAATTTATATTTCGATAGCAATTAGATGATGAAAAGAAAATGAAAAATCAAATCTACCTCATTCTCTCTTAAAGTTTACAAGATTTACAATTAAAAATCATCGACAATTAATTACCTTGTATTCAATTTCTTAGAATTGAATTGATATCCAACATTTAAATCCAATTGAAAATTAATCATTCTGTCAGTGAACTTTCAACACAATCATTATAATAATAGATTCTTAATGATAATTATCACTTTTCGTATGAAACGATTCGTTAATTGTAATTAACTTTTAATTTCTCTCATTGAGTAGCAATTAAGGAAACATGAAAATTGAAAATTCCAACAAAAGTGAAATAATCTGATTTTCTATTTTCAATCATTAACTTTTCTCATTATCAAAAAGGGTTATTAACCTTGGAATAAATTGTTAATCATGTTCTTTATTTCTTTAATTATGGAAAATCAAAAAGTATTATTAATTTAATTGCGAACAAAAATGTAACTGGTCTAACTTGTTTTTCGAACGCTTGTCGGCGCCACTTGCAGAATGTTCGTCACTTTGTTTGGTTTCCATGGAAACACTTAAATGTGAATTTATGTTTGTGTTGATAATTTTGTGATTCTCTCTCTCTTCTTACCTTGATAATCAAGGTTTAATTAATTTTGTACATTTATCATCACAATTATCATCACCATCATCGTCATCAATTTCGTATTATTCATCTTGAGAGGTTTCCTTTGACTCCTGTTTTCCATCGCCATCATAATCATCAGTCTGTTGGATTTTTTTTTATTCCTTCCAATTGATTGAAGTAACTTAACATAATTTATTTATTGTTTTTCGTTAATTCTCCTTAGATTTTTACTAATCTAATTATATTTAAACAAACTGAATCGAATAATAACTAAATTTATCATGTCAACAATTAAACCTAAAGTTGTTTTTGTCCTTGGACCTCCTGGTTCAGGAAAAGGAACTCAATGTTCAAAGATTGTTAAGGTTTGTTCAAATTTAATCTTCTATTCACAAGTGAATCTCTTTTCTTTTCTTAATGATTTGGTTTGTAATTTGGAGTAATTTCACTAATTGTTGTTTTGTTGTTTTAAAATAGGAATTTGGGTTTGTTCACCTTTCAGCCGGTGATTTACTTCGTGCAGAAATGTCAGCCGATGGATCTGAATTTGGAGAGTTAATATCCAATCATATAAAAAATGGAACCATTGTACCAGTTGAAATAACTTGTTCTCTCTTGGAGAAAGCTATGATTAAACACTGTTCTCAGGCAAATGGATCAATGACTGATGGTGATGTTGCCGGTGATGCGATTAAATTTGATGGTAACTTTTTGATTGACGGTTTTCCTCGTAGCGAAAATAATCTTGAAGGTTGGAAGAAAGAGATGACTGGTAAAGTGGAGGAAAAATTTGTTCTCTTCTTTGATTGTCCCCAAGAAATAGCCATACAAAGATGTCTTAAACGAGGACAAGCCGGTTCTGGTCGATCGGATGATAATGAGGAAAGTCTTAAGAAAAGATTGAACACTTACCACAATGATACACTTCCAATCATCAAATATTACGAAACATTGGGACTTGTTCGTCGGATTAATGCTTCTCCTTGGCCAAATGAAGTTTATCAAGAAGTTAGAAAATGTTTCCTTGAGTGATTAACACAATCACAATTTAAAATTATTCTCTCGCTCTCTTCACCGCAATTCCTTTCAAAGTTAATCAGACTTTTCTTCATTATAATTAATATTTTTTCGTAACTTCTTCAATTCTGTCAACCCGAACATGTTTAGACTCCATAGTTGATTATCACAATTCTCTCCCTCTCTATCTTCCTCTAATTATTTAATTCGCTTGATTATATTTCCTTTCTTACCTCTTCTCCTTGGCATGTTACAGTTTCTCTCAAACATAATTCTCACCTTTTTTTGATCAAAGTTTTGATAATCTTCACGTTTTCTCCTCTCGAATAATTGATTTAACTCTCTCCCCCTCACTAATTCCTCTTATCCTCTTATCCCAATTACCTGAAAATTTGATTACTGTATTCCCGAGACAATTCAATTAAGAATAACTTTTCAACTTGAGAGTCAAAACAAAAATCTAAGTCTACAAATAGTATTACAAAAATAATTACAATACTACTTTCCTTTTGTATTAAACTTTTGTTGCTATTTAATTGTTCACAAATTGATCCACCATATTGATTCAGTTAAAAAAATCAATTACATTGAAAAATAAACAGCCAACCAGTTGAACCAATTGGTTCCAATATAATTATTGACTCAACGAGATAATTGTTGAATATAAAGTGTTAGTAATATGAGTGAGCCAGAATAAATTATCATCGTTAATTAGTCTCTGATCGTCACAGGCTCGATGGTAACATTGACTCATGATTCCTCTGAAATTACCTGTAAATTGGGACAAAAAAATTAGACAATTAAATCAGCAATTACAATGAAAACATGAGGAATAACAATTTACTGACCAGTATCTGTGAGGAAAATAGCAGGAAGTTGTTGATTGTAAGAATTAAAATCATGGAACCAGAAATTAGCATGATCACTTCTGAGAAATTGACCAATTAAATCAGTCGTTGTTGGTAATTGAACAGGGAAAACCTTAAATCTACCCTGATGATCAACTTGTTTCCATGATTTAGTAAAACTTTGAGTTAATTGTGAATCAATTGATTGACGAGCAATTAAAGTTAAAAAGTCGCCCTTGTAATCATTTTCCTTGATCAAATCTGCTACTTCTGGGGCAATCTAAATGTAAATAGAGCAACAATTAAATCAGAAATGATATAATTACCCTGACTATGGACAGGAAACATTAATTACTAATTACCAAATTAACTTCTTGGGAAAAGATTGAGATCCAATTGTTGAATTGTAATATAAAATTGTATCCATGATGAAGGCTCCTTGGAATGATGATTTTTAGCAATCAATTCGTGAGGAATTAAATGTTGATTAACGAATAAATCACTTCCAGTGTAATCATATTCCTCGAAATCAAAGGCCACAAACATGATTGAATTAATTGGTCGATACGATTGACTGGTCATCTTATTGGACACAAGTCGCAGGACCTCAAGTAGAACCGCTAATCCAGAGCCGTTGTCATTAACTCCTGGAGTGATATCGTTTGGACCATTCAAATAGGTGTCATAATGAGCGCCGATTAAAATCAAATTGTCGTCACTTTGATTACGACGAGTTCCAGCAATTAAGCCGATTATGTTGGAGCCTTTCACATTTACCTCACCTGGTTGATCATATGTTTGAATTACTAATTCATCGGTATATTTTTTCATCTCATTGATTAAAAATTTTCTAGTTGCTTCCTTGTTAACTGGATTAACTAAGTGATTCCGTGATTGATTAAATTGCGTGGTTAATAGACATTTTAATCGGTCAATTGAAGCTCCGTCAATCAATTTGTTTCCGTTGATCAGTGGTTTCAACTTTGAATTTGTTGGCGAGTTGTTTTGATTAGGAAAATTGTCTAAGGGAAATAAATTTATTATCATTAAATTTTTCTCATTAAACTGAATTGAAAAACTTACCATGGTCACAATTAGCACAATTAACGGACACAAGTCCCAATAAAAGTAAACCAACAATTCGGATTGACTTCATGTTAATTAGTTTTTTGTTCAACTGTTTATTAACTAGTTGATTCCTTTACAAGTTCAACTCACTATTTATCTGTTTGATTGAAGTTAATTGCTGATTATTTGATTGTGACAACAATGATTTACGATTTGGTTTAAATTGTTCTGTTTCTTATGATCTATTGTCTTTTTCTTGTGACAATTTTGAGTTAAATTGTTCTTGCAGATCTTGATTGTCGGAGAAGTTGATTGTTAACAAAAAAAATGATATTGATTGGAGACAATTACTGTTTTAATTTATGATTATCTAATATTGTTACAAATTTTTCATGTAACAATTGAGATTGAATTGTGATGAATACATGTTATTTTGGGTTATGAATTTATCTACATGATAAACTTTGGTCAAGAATAAGCAAGTTAATTGTTGAAAGAAAAAATAATTGATTACAAGAAATTAATAACAATTAACTTTATCTATTATCTCTTTATCTAATTGTCGACCAACTGTTTCACTTAATTCTCGTAATAAGAATGGACATTTCTCTCGGTCAGCTAAACATTCCCATGTATCCAAATGAACCTGAGAAAAGACGGTTAAAATCAATTAGATTTCATATTAATCAACAATTAATGATGATGATGATTAATGAACTATTTACGAATTGATACTTACTTTCATTATTTTAATTCGATAAAAATCTTCCAATGTTCGTAATCTAAGATCGAATTGACCTTTCAACTTGTAGGGCTTAGAATTAAATTCATTATCTGTTAACGGTATCACCGCGATTCTGTTGAAAGAAAAATGAAATTTAATCAACTGGGAAATCATCATAGTCTATGATAGGAAATTCGGGAAGCGATGACCAATGGTCAGAAGGAAGTTCTAAATGATTCGGTGACGCTAATTGAAAGCGATCGTCGAAACGTTAGAATTGAAAGGAAAAAGTTGGAAACAAGGATAAGGTAAAAGCGAAAAGCACTTACAATGTATTTTCAGAATTGAATTTATAACAATCATCTAGCAATTTAATTCCATTCTGATCTTCATTATCATAATTATCTAAGTCGATTAGTTTACCATCTTTGTTAACCATTAGTAGATTGTTGATAAAATGTCCATTTGAAGTCCAAACATTAGTAATGACTTTTTGTTTACCACCAAAAGTTAATCTAAGAAACGATGATAATGATTCTTGGAATTGGTTAGGCTTGTGGATTGAATTTAAATGATTAATTGCCTGTGGTAAGATTGATGAAAGAGATGATTTAATTGTTGAGGAAGTTAAATCGTTCGCCTCACAAGAAATTCCGATGTTTAATGTTAAGAGATTATTGTAACTCTTTTCCAGTGAAGAGAATTTTAAATTGTCTTCTATTAGATTAGGTTGGGTTTCGATTAAATGTTCAAATGCTTCGTGTTCTTTGAGAATTAAGAAACTAATTAGTGTTGACATTGGTGAATAAAAGTGACTTCCATGGAGTTTAATTTCTTCCAATAGAATTGGAAATAAATCTTTCCAGTTGACATTTGTTGGTCTCCAATTTAAATGGCCCAGAATTTGGATTATATTTGCCGATGATAACGGTACATCCCAGAGGAAGGAACGAGAATTGTTAACAATTAGTGATGAAACTTTTTCCAATGCATTTGATGAATAATGATCGTATTTCATGGTGAAAGCGAGGAAATAATCAAAAGCACCAAAGTTTTCAAATGAATCTGATTTCTCGTAAATACTGTAAATTGTATCACAATATTTACGATTAAAATAAATTGGATCACTTGTTGTGCTTAACGATTTCAATGTTTCGTCAAAATAATAATCAATCTCAAAGTTGTAACTGCTTAATGAGCCAACTATTTGAGTGAAACAATGATTAAGAATCTTGTTGATTAACGGGCGACCAATTGAATCTAAATTTTCCTCAATGTAACTATGAGATAAAAGACCAACTAAATTGTTCAAGTGGGCAGAATTCATGAATCTCAACTTGGAAGCGATAACTTGAAGCAGAAAACTGACCGCTTTCAGGTCAATAGATCCATGAGTAGATGCTTTAAGAATAAGTAAAAGATGATCTGGTCTAGTGGTCAACTTTTTTCCAAGAATTTTGATCGCTAATGCTTCAGGTATCGCCGATAGAAGTGCTTTCAACGTTGGATCTATTGGTTCTCTTTCATCTTCCGGATCACGTTCAACCATTGGATTTTGACTTAACAGGAAATAGATTTCTGATAATTGTATAGAATCATATTCATTAAGATGGACTCGTAACATTTGAAGAGCTCCTTTGGTGATCCCGATGTTTGTTGGAAGGTTAATTCCAAGAACCAAGTGAGCAAGTGAACGAACTTGTTCCGGTCTAATGTAGCGTAATTTTTTCATTATCAGAGAACATGTTCCTCTAAATGAATTATCATTGAGTAAAGAATTTTTTACATCACCATCAGAATAATATTTTCGTAATGTCCAAAGATGTTGAATTTCAACGGTCATTGGATCCAAGCCAAGAGATTCTTCTGGAGGTTCAATTTTCTTGGGGAATCGGCGACTGAGCCTATTGTCAGTGGAAGATAAAGATAATCTAGAGAAACACCGGCTAGATGAAGAGAAGAATCTTCCTGATAAACGAGAAGACAACATTTGGATACTCAATTAAATCTTGATCACAATTTATAAAAGAAAACAAAAATCTATTCAAAGATTCAGTCTCATGTTTATGTCAACATGTTTTTAGATTTAACTTGTTTACAGAGGGCGCGATGCTCGTTGCCATGGTTACCATGGAAATTTGAAATTTAATTAAATTTTTGAGCTCAATTTTGATTAGCTAATTAGTTGGAGGATTTGAGGTTTTGCATTTATGATGTGAATTATTGAGAGTATCGATTGTGGATAATCATGGTTAAGATCATTTTTGAAAGGTATATGACTTTATTTTGACAGTTTTCTTTTAAAATTATATACTGTGAATATTTCTTGGATTGTGAATTGATTTAACAATTTAGATAAAGAGGAAACAACTGAATTGATGATGAGATGAACAAAAGAGACAGAGAGAGAGAGAGGGAGAAACAAGAGGAAACATGACACTGGTAAAAGAGGAAGAAGAGAGAAAGAGAGAAAAGCAAAACAACAAGAAAGAAATTTAAATGATAAGAGAGTGAGAGAGGAAAATGATGCAACTGAAGTTGGAATTATAATGATCTCTGAAATGTGATAACAACAATTAGGAGGACGGATCGTGATCAGCTGCACTTAAAGCTCTTAAAACATATCTAGCGGTATAAACGAACGCAATGAAACCTATTACAACACCGATATTCGTCAAGGCACCGGTAAGGGAGCCATTTTCAGCTCTTAATCCTGCAGCAGTTGATCCAATTGAATTTCTTAAACCAGCAACTCTTTCGGAAACTGATGATAAACCATCAGCAGATTGTTGCTCCTTTTGAATTCGTTCACGAGCTTCGGAAGCAAGTTCTGGAAATAATTGGCAAAATTCGTTGTTATTCAAATTAAATGACCAGCTTTCACGAGCGTAGCTCCTTTTCTTCCAATCAGGTGTATCAATTGAGCCCATGGTTGGATTTTTTTCTAACATAAAGCTCAATAGACCAGTTAATATAGTTGATGCACTCCAAGTTGGATTCCAGGTATTTGGGTGATAGTCTGAGATAGATAAACATAATCGTGTATTACACTTGAAACGTCCACTTGGAGTTAACATTAAAATGGTCGGTGGTTTAAATGGAAAATCAGCTGGAAATCGTAGTTTACCATGGTAGATTCCACCTTCATAAGGTGAACCTTCAGGTCCACGAATAACGTAATTCCATTCTAATATATTATCTGGAAGTGGATGAGCAGAAACATAAGGAACAGGATCTTTCAATATTTTAAGATAATCTCTTTTCAATCGTTGGGTTGATGTGATTGAACGATTTTTTATACTTGATCCACTCATGTTGAAGATATTTCACTATTTTTGACCAGATGAAGATAATATGAGGGAGAGAGTGAGAAGAAAAACAAAATCAAATACAACCAAATGAAAACGTTACAAAATAAGAAATGAGCAAATTTCTCCAATCAAAATGTTCCACAGAAAAACAAAATGAAACAAATTACATAAGTCTAAACAGGAGAAGGGAGAGAGAGAGAGAGAAACAAAAGAGAATAGAAAAAAAAAATTTAGATAGAAAGAGAAAAAGATTGAAACAAAATTATAGTAAAGAGGATAAAAGGTTTTCAATTAATTTAAATTTCCAAGGTAAAAGTGTAAACATACACTCGAATCAAATATTGCCGAAAGTTGAACACCAAAATAAACGATGATAAAGGAGAAGAAGAAGAAGAAGAACAATAAGAATTAATTGTAATTATCACGAGAGAAAAATTGAATTAGTTTAATTTGAAAGAATTAATTTGACAAAATGTAAATAGAATTGAAATTAATGTTGTGATTGTGAAAGAAGAAAAATTTTCTGAGAAAATGAAGGTTTGTCTCAATTCTAATCGCGGTTCTTTTGAAACGGTTAAGCAAATTCCGAGGAAAATGAAGTTAATTGAATGAACCGCTTTTCCATTTGAATGAAGTTCATTGCATCAGCTGGAAGAAGATTTTAAATTGTCATCTTTGTTTTAGAATTGATTTAAATTCTCTTTTGATAATTTTCTATTCTTTTTTATAATCTCATCTGTTTTTTGTTGTTCTTCGCTCAAAGATCATGGGATCTGCTGCTGATACTCGAGCTCTTTTTGCTGAGACTAAGAGAAGACTAATTGAGAGGCTTAATGGAAATATAAACAATTGGGGATCTTTGGTTCGTCAGATTGTCAGAGGATCTAAAACATCTGAGGTAAGAATTTATTAATCGTTTACAATTAGATGATTGCGAATGGTTTATAATTTGTTTCTCTTGTTTTATGGTTAGCAATTATCTCAGTGCACTAAGGCCTTTGTTAATCAAGAACATGCTATTGAAAATACTGAATTGGTGAGTACATTTTGCTTCTCATTTTGATTTTATTTTAATCTTATTTGTTTTTATTATTTTATTTACTTTTTAGCATATTGATAAACTTGTGAATATCAATAAATTAATGCTCCAGCCAGTTGATGTGAAGATCCTTTGATTACCGAAGATGATTGTTAATGATTTGCTTTTGGATTTTTGTTTCCCTATCATTTTGTTGAACGTTTTTTTTAATGATTTTAGTAAAAAGATTTGATTGTGAAAAAATGTTTAAAAACTTTGGCTCTTTAGTATCACCCTGATAAATTTGGTTCAATTGTGCCAATTTTATTGGCTGTTTAAATTAGATTAGGTTAGGTTTTCACTATTATGGGTCATCATGGCCTGAGAAATGCCCGGAGGGCCTGAGACAATCAAATCGAACCTGAGACTGAAAAATTTAGCTGAAAATTGAAAATGTCGAGCTGATGGACATTACTAATTACATCATACATAATTAAATTACCTGAGATATTTAATTCCATCATCGGGAGTGCGATAAAAAGCTTTACCGCCAATAGCTTTTTGACAGTAATTTAATTGGAATAATTTGATTTTTTTCTATCATCAATTATGCACCTTTAATTAGTCAAATTGTTGATTTTTGATTTTCAACAATGTACCGAATCTTTTGTAATGGTTGTTACAGTTTCTTCAATGAGGACAGAATGTTTTCATTAACGAGCTGCGGCCATGTTTATTGTTCAGATTGTCTTCCTTATGGTAAGTGTCACTTTTTCCGTCTTAATTTTAGTTCATTTAATTTAGCCGAATTAATTGTTTTCTGCAATTTTTTTCTTCTCTTTTGTTTTTCTCCACATTAGGCAACCGAGATAATTGTAAGATATGTAAACGAAAGTTCTCAAAAATGAACATCACCAAGCATATTCCCGAATCAACTCAAATGCTGTTCAAGGATTTGAAAAGGAACCTCATGAGTCTCACCAAAGTGATCAAAGTGAATATTTAATGCCAGATTCTCATGATGTTGGAATAAAAGATGAAGAGTAAATTTCTCATTTCATAACTTGACTAATTTTCCAATTCTAACTTACCTATTTGTGTTGTTCCTTTACACAGTCTTACTTACGTTGATTGGAGCGACGATTTGGATGTCGATGAGTATGAAAAGAAAACTCGACAATATATGAACAGTAAAATTTCATTCCTCAAGCGAAAAATTTTCCTGAAGTAAGTAAGAATGGACTTCTCAGAGATGAGAAAGATGAGAATCAATGTCTCACACAAGTAAGTAGCCACACACAGAAAAAAATAACTGGTCAACTTAATCAGCTAAAAAACTTGATTCTTTTTCTCATTTTTCAACAGTTTGGCTCAGATTAACCAACAATTGATCAAGACCTAGTCAAAATTGACAATGTAAAGCAATGGAATTAACCTCAAACCATCCCGGCAACTCGTCAATCAACAATTGATCAATTTTTATCGCGCGAAAATAACTTCATCGTCAGGTAATTAAATTGTCTCATTGTGATCTGAAATCTCCTGTCAATTCCTTCCTGACATCTTAATTTTGTTGGAAATTTTTACAATTCTTTTCTTTTTTCTTTTTCTCTTCTGTAATCAAAAGTCACTTATGAACGTTTTTTTAATGATTTAAGTAAAAAGATTTGATTGTGAAAAAATGTTTAAAAACTTTGGCTCTTTAGTATCACCCTGATAAATTTGGTTCAATTGTGCCAAGTTGATTGGTTGTTTCTTCTGAGATGGAATCGGGATTCTGATGATGAATTTCCTCCTCATTTCTGATGATTGGAATCATCCAGATTTTGATTGAATTATCACAATTATCAACTGGTTTTGAAATAAAATGATGATCCTCATCATCTGAATCAGTGGCAATGGGTAATCTCCGTTGACCAGAAGAAGTGACCATAAGCGGAAGCGATGGATGAAGTGAAACTCCGTTGACACTTTCATTATGAGCCTTGAATTTTTTAACCGGATCAAGAAATCCATTGGTTGATTGTTCATCTTTATCATCAAGATTCCAAAAAGTAACATGACCATCATCACCTCCCGAAACAAGACAATTACCATTAGAAGAAATGTCGAAATAAATCCGCTGGTGGGTTATTACCGTTCGCTTGAGAGTAAATAAAATGGAGCTTAATTTCCTCATATCCCAGCATAAAATTTCACCATCTCGTCTCCCACCACTGAACAATTTAGTTCCATCAGGAGAAAAGGTCAAATGTGTCAATCCTCCTCGTTGGCCCTCTAAAATACATATCGGATCACCAGTGGGCTCCTCGTAAAGGCCAATTTGTTTGGAATACGATCCAACAGCATAGATGTCACGTCTCACCGGATTAACGGTGATACAAGAGATTATCCCATGTTGTCCACCTTCACTCCATGGGTCAATCTTTCCTCGCAAACTTTACCTGGTGAACGAACATGAAAAACCCGAATTCCTTTCTTAAAACCGGCATAAATTTTTTCTCCATCAGGACTGAAGGCAACAGAATAAGCAGAAATAAGTTCATCTAAATGATTGTATGGTGAATAAACTGCGACAATTTGTCCGGTATAAGCGTCCCAAAGATGAATCGGATTATCTCTACTAGTGGTCAGAAAAAAACATGATGAAGGATCCATTGAATTCATTAATGGAAACCAATTATAATCGTAAACCAATTCACTTGTTTTCATCTCAAGAACTGGTAACATATCTGATTGTTGCTGTTGTTGATCATCACCAACAATTAAATCCAATGGAGTTGAATAAATATCATGAGGTAAATTGAATATTCTCAAAATTTTATCTTCACTATTGGTTAAGAAACAAGATCCATCCGGTGACCATTTGCATCCTTTCAGGTAATTTGTTGGCGATTGGTAAGGTGAGGTAACCGATTTAAGGAGAGTTAATTGTTTATCATAATCGAAATCAAACCCAGGGACTGGAGTATAATTAACATTATCAAAGGAAAGTGACAAATCTTCATCCATGTTTAATATTACGAGAGAAATAAACAAAAAAGATTAGAAGTAGAAATTGTTTTTCTTGATTGTTTACTCGAACATGTGATGACAAACAGCTGATTAAAAACGCGGTTTCTTAATTTGAACCAATTAAGTTTTGGTCTTTTTGTTTCTCAATCATTTTTTTTCACTCAATTAGATGTTAATTGTTTGTGGAATGTTTAATTGTTTGATTGCAAAAACAGAGCCTGAAAAAAAACTTATGATAATCTACAAAAAGATTTAGACAAAAAGAGTATGAAAGAGAGAGAGAGAGAGAGAGAGAAGAAATTTAAAAGAACAAAATATTTAACAATATTTGAGAATTAAATTACCAAAGAATAATAATTAATGATTAGAATTAGAATTAATTAATGAGAATCGTTATTAGTGGGTCGATGAGGTGAATAGATTGAGAATAAGAATATGAGAAACTCAGTCATTTCTTTTTGGTTTTTGGTTGGTGATTTGGTTTTCAATTCAATTCTTTGGAAAGTGTCAATTGGATTTACGATTTGATTAGAAAGAGAGAGATCATAAGGAAAAATTAATTAAAATTGGTAATTGAACAGAAAACAAAAAAGGATAAGATGAGGAGGGAAAAAAGATATGTTTGAGTCGCACGAAAATTTAAGTACATTGAAAAATAGGCAAGAAAAATTAAAGAATCAAATGGTTAACTAAGTAACCACGGTATCCCTGTGATTGGAATTGATGTGGCGTAGAAGTGTTTCCTCTTTGGCGAACTTTTTATGACAATGTGAACAAAGAATTGGCTTGAGTTGTAAGTGAATTGAACGAAGATGACGATTAAGGTCTCCTGTTAAAAAGAAAGACAATTTTTGATTAGTATTAATTTGAAAGGAAGATCGATTCGATTGAAAATTAACCTCTTTGGCAAAATCCTTTGGAGCAATGGGGACATGCGAAAGGTTTCTCTTTGTTATGGAATCGTTGATGTGTCACTAAATCACTATGTCTAATGTAACCCTTTCCACATTGGGAACATCGATGTGGCTCAGTTCCTCGGTGGATATGTAAATGTCGGGCAAGATCACATCGTTGGATAAAAGATTTACCACAAATATCGCATCGGAATCGTTGATCTTCCTGTTAAAGTGAAAGGTAAAGGAAATCATGAGAAAAGTGTTAGTTTTTATCTTGATTTTATTGTTTTAAATGAAAAAAAACTTACTTTTGAGGGAAGAGAATGAATCTTTTTGTGTCTGGTATAATTACCAAGTCGAGTAAAAGTGGAATTGCACAGTTCACATTTGAAAGGTCGATCGATTTCAGTAGTCTGACCTGGATTTTCAGCCGAGGTCAACAATTTGGTACTGTTAATTGGATCTCTAGTTGTTGTACCGATTGTTTGTTGTTGTTGTTGTTGAATTAATTGTGATTGAGATTGTTGCTGTTGCGATTGTTGTTCAAAACGCTCATTTGACAAAGATATTTGACTAGTTGAGAGTGTTGGTATTTCTGTAAGGTTCGCACTTGACCCTCCAGTCACTCCTGAACCCAATCCTAAACCTCCAGCTACAACGATACTTCCCGCTCTTCCAACAGCACCTCCAATTAATGATCCACTGTTACCAAGCACCGAAACCGTAGTGGCAGCCTTATTGTTGGCATTTGCATGAATACTGTGATTAGTTGTGGTTGTAGTTAAACCTAATCCAGAGTTAGTTGTGTTATTAGTACTAAATCCAGAAGCAATAGTTGCACTCGTCGAGTCGCTACTTCGAGTTGTGAGAGGCAGTATGATTGAAGTTCCATCTTCTCTAAGTAATTGAAGGGCCAATTGCTTTTGAAGAATAGTAGAAGAGGGGAAAACAGCGGCAACATTTGCTGCGAATTGTAATAACCCTCCGGGAAGAATTTTGATATCCAATGGAGTCAAAGGAAGGGTAACATTAGCCGATGGAGCAGCAGCGGTAGAAGTTGAAATAGTCGTAGATGATGACGAATTGGAAGAAATTAATGATGATAACGATGATGTACTGATAATTGAATTTTGACCAATAAGAGTACCACCGCCACTATTACTAATAACACAATTGTTTGCTGGACTAGACGAAGATAATGTTGGTGTGGAAACGGCAATGAAACCACTGGTAGAAGAGGTGGAAGATGGAGATGACAAAGATGATAGAGATAATGATGATGAAGACGACGAAGAACCGACTACAGTTGAATTTGAAATTAATGGAGTTAAAGGTGTACCAGTGGGTAAAATTGAATTGGGTGATGGTGAAGTTGTTGCCAGGGATGAGGGAGTTGGAGGAAGAGTAATTTGAACCAGTGATCCAGAGCCATTTGATGAGAGTGAGGAGGTTGAATGTTTACTAAAGTGGGAGAAAGACGGGATTTGGGCCATAAGAGTGGGAGGAGATGATGAGGTAAGAGACGAAGAGGTCAAAGAAGATGAGGCAAGAGAAGATGAAGAAGATGAAGAAGAGAGAGAAGATGATTGTAATGGAATAGGTGTATTCATTTGTTCGGTAAGTGGATTTGGTCGAAGTTCCAATGAAGAGCTACTTTCTTCTGGAGTTAACCTGATTGAGCTATTGTTGTGAAGTGTATTTAATACGCTGAAAGTGGTCACTGTGCTGGTCGACGCTGATCGTGACTCACTATTGATTAAATCAACGTCATCGTCAACATCATCATCCATTCCATTAATCAAACCTGGATCATTATCAACGGCTCCCTCTTCAACGATCATCTGTTCAACGGATTCATCTTCGTCAAATTTTTCCTCTTTCACAAGGGTTAGATCAAATCCGTTGACCATCGAGGATGAAGAGACTGTTGTTGTGGTCAATACTCCGCCGACAGAGGTTAATAGGGATGTTGAACCATTGATTGAAGATGATAATCTGGATGATAACGATGGACAAGATTGTGTAATTGTCGAGGATAAAGGTGAAGATGAGGAATGTTTCAAATCGAGGATTAAGGTTAAAGGAGTTGTATCTGGTTCAATGGGAGTAATGACCACTTCTCGAATTGCGTTGTGTTGGTCATCGGCCAGTGTAGAGGCAAAAAGATCCTCGGTGGGCAGTTCTTCGTGAGTTTCAGATAGTCGGGATGCTCGTCCATTATTAGAAGCATCATCATCACTGATTAAATGGATTTCTCTGTGAGAGTCAATTAGAAAAGGTGATTCACAGTATCGGTCTAAACTCATGGTTAATCCATGATTATCATGAGATTTTTTAATTATCTCCAGACGACTAGTTGATAAGTTGACATCTTTTTTAACTGCGGAAACAGCTGATGTCGATTCTTCAGTTAAACTAAGAAAATCAGTTGGACTGATTAAGATTCGTTGATGATGATGATGATGATGATGATTAATGTGATGATTGGATGTAACAGAATGTGAATTATTAAGATGGGAATGAAGTGAGTGATGAGTTAATGAAAGGTTTGACTTAACAGAATCTAAATCATCAACTGGACAGGAAATGAAACAATCAGTTAAATGAGAGGATGAGGTTAAATTTTTACTGCTAATCGATGACATTGATTCCAATTTAAACCCCAGGGTATTTGATGAACCTGAAGAGGTTGTGATTGTGTTTGTTGTAAGGGAATTGTAACCTCCCTTCTCTCCACCACCAATTTCAAGTGGTTCCAATTTAATTGCTGATGGATGTAAGATTTGATTCGAATCATTCCTGTAATTTGATGATAAAGATGAGATAGATGAAGATAATGAAGATGATACCAGGGTGGAAACCGCAGGACTTGATGTGATCGTTGAACAATTTGACAAACCAGTTGAATTATAAGAGACACTAATATATTGCACACTTAATTTACCATTTGATTGATTAACAACACTATTATTGTGATGATTGTTATTATTATTACTATTATTTGTATTATTATTATTACTATTATTACTATTGATATTGTTGATGCTGCTTTGACCAATATTGTTATTAGTATTACCTGAGGTAATATTATTATTATTATCGGTACAAAAGTCACTTGAAAGGTTAAGGTGAGAATTACGTCGAAATGATTGTTGATTATTTGACGAAATAAAACCAAGTTGATTGATTAATGATTGATGATGTTGATGATTGACTTGTTGACAGGATGAATCTTCCAATTTAATTCGTACACAATGGTCAGATAATGTGGTCGAAGAAGAAGAAGATGATAATGATGGGATTGGTTTAATTTTACCATTGATAACAATAACCTCATTCTCAACTAAACTAGAACTTGAACTTAAACAACTTTCATCTTCATCTAAATTGTTCATTGTCGTCAAAATGAATCAACGGTTGAGATAATTTTCCCAAATTTTGAGTTTCTCTGCACCTTATCCGTGTTGTATTCGTCTCGTTTACTGGATTTAGAATCAAATTGTTCAATTTTGAATTCCACCGAATTGTGTTGTTTATGATGAAGAAGATGAAGATGATGATGATGGTCAAAAACAGATGACCCTTTAATGAATGATGATGATAGTAGGAATGTTGAATCAGGTAAATATGAATATTCTTGAGTTTCTATTATCTTGGTAGGAACAACAGCAACAACTGGAATCAAGTAATTAACCATCAGGATTCTGGTATTTCAGTCATTAAGATTAATTAAAAGGTTCCAGGGTATCACCAAGGTCTTTAGTTGATCATCTGTAATTTTAGATAATAACAAGAAGTGTTGACGATTACCAAAAATTGCAAGTTCCAAATAGAAAATAGTTGTGGGAATAGAACCTTAAATTAAATAGAAACAACGGTCAAAGGGTAAGGTCGAATAAGAAAATGTAAAGATGATCAAGATGATTGAATAGTGACTCAATTAAGAGTCAAATTCTACCAGTGGAAATGAAAGCAGAATGGAAAAAAAATCGATGAACCGGAATAAACACAAGCGAAAGAGAAAGAAAAAAAGAAAGAGAGAAATATAGTCAGAGGGTATCAAAAGATCAAACAAAGAGAAAGAGAAAAAGACAGAGTATGTAAAGGGGAGAGAAAGAGAATTAGAGAAAATAGAAAAGAATATTAGAGAAATAAATTAAAAAACCATCTTAGATTGGAAGAATTACTAATCACAGAGAATTTAGAATTAATCACAAACATTGGAAAAAAAATTAAATTGTTGATCAATGGAGAAAACAAACATTTCAATTAAGGAGAATTTGGATTAAAAAAAAATAAGAAGTTAAAACAATAGATTATCACCAATCATCACAGAGATTTAACAACAAGATGAGTGAGAAAGAAATCAAGACAAAGGATAAATTAACTGTAGAAAAT
This sequence comes from Panonychus citri, assembly GCF_014898815.1. Lineage (NCBI taxonomy): Eukaryota > Metazoa > Arthropoda > Arachnida > Trombidiformes > Tetranychidae > Panonychus > Panonychus citri. The sequence goes on along the minus strand of NW_026515505.1, from coordinate 641,213 downwards.
TAAATCACTAGAAATGGAATTTTGATGATCTTGGTTGATTAGAAAAATAGAGAAATAAAAACAAAGAGAAGAACAATAAAAAAAAAGATACATTAAAATGAGAGAGAAAGAGAAAAGAAAGGTCAAGAGTAAAAGAGAATAGAAAATAGAAAATAAAAAGAAAGAGAAAATCGAAACTGAAGAAAGAAAAGAAAGAGAAGAGAGAAAAAGGTTGACTGGGAATGGAGTTTAACATTGAAATGGTTCCTGGGATGGAGATTATTTTTAGATAGTGATTGTTAATTCTAATTGTGTTGTTATATTTACAATTGGAATTGAGTTGGAAAAGGTGATTAAGTGGAAAGTAAACAATTAAAGACTTACCTTATTTAGAACAATTAAATTGAACTTTGATAATTGTCGCTGATGTGAAACAAAAGGAAACCCAAAAATGGTTTTTATTACTTAGATATATTTAAGTTTAAATCTCTTACCAAAGATATAGTATATAAATATCAACACTTTAACCTAAAAGAAAGAGAGAGAACCAGAAAGATGAAGACAGACAGAGAGAGAGAGAGAGAGAGAGAGAGATGATGTAAATAGACAGAGAGTAATGAGAATCACCACCGCTCTTGAACCAGAAACAAGAGTAAAGGGAATCATTTCTATTAGAACTTATTTTATTATCGATTTTCTCTTCTTCCTCCATCCCAGTCTTTCTTTTTCTCTTTCTTTTTCATCCCTCCCTCTCTTTCTCTTTCTCATCATCATTTTCCTCTTCAATGGGACCTTGTATTCTCCATCATTGTAGCTCTTTCTCTTTCTCTCTCTTTCTCTCTGTTATTTTCTCTTTCTTTTCGATTGTTATGATGAATTGTCGAATAAAAAATGATCTTCTCTTTCTTTTTTTCTTTAGGTTACCATTTCCATCGCCATCATCATTGTGCTTCTTTTCTCTATGTAAATTGATTAATTGAGTTAATTTAATGTTCGGGATGTTTAAGATAATTGATTGGTAACTTTTTCCATTGATGAAACTTTGATTTCGATATAACAATTAATTCCTCCTTTTATTTTATTGTGGAAAAAAACAAATATCAGATAATTTATATATTTTTTTTCTTTCAGTTTATATAATTTGTTATTAACCAATTTCGTTTGATTTTGTAATAAAAAGATTTAATAATTTCACTAAATAATAATAAAAATTGATTCAATTATTTGCAATTGTTTGGACAACTCAATGTTTGTCATGAAATTTGTTTTTCTTTCTTGTTGATTGTAGTTGATGATGTTTAATTGATTGTGAATCAATCTTTTTGTTGTAGTTGTGTGTGTGTGTCAAAATAAATTTACACAAATTTACATTATACAGTTTGTTTTTCCCTTGATTGTTAAAGTTGATTACGATTAATTCAACTTGGTTTTGTTTCTCTCCAACTCGACATTATTAATTGTAGTTCATAAACCAAGTAATTCGAGGATTATGTAGATTGAGAAAATAACAATCGCGAAACAAATCATTGATCCAGTAAGTCCAATCGTCTTTTGCCTGGGAATACTGTGGATAACTAGGTGACGGTCAACAGATATACTGACCAGTGAGCTGTCATTATTACCTGTTAACAGTTGAGTCTCTGGGCAAGTTTTAAGAAACTCTAATCCGGTTACAAAGATATTATGAGCACGTGGATAACTGTACAATTTTTGCAAACTAAATGCGATGTAAATCTCAACGGTTCCTTCTTGTGTTCCAATTCCTATGAATCTGCCATCATCTGAAATCGCCATTGATGAAACCATAATTGCTCCGAGAGATGTTAACCTTTCAACTGTATATTTATTTGTATCCCATTTACAAAGATAAGCTGGATAAGGTGGCTTGTGACGTGAGGCTGGATTGTGGACAGTAAATAATTTATATGTTATCGGATTAGAATCAACCACCAAACCATAACGACAACTTCTCATAACATATTTAACTAATTGAGTTGAATTTTTAATCACAGGAATTTCTGTTACAAGTTCACATTGTCTTTTCCCAGTATTGGCATCCCAAATGTAACCATGTCCATCTCTTGAGACACTTGCAATCACATTACCCAATGGATGAATATCTAGATCATCAATTTCATCTTTATGTGCAGGAATATCAACTAATTTGGTTACATTTGGATATCTCCAGATTCTTATGTGACCATCAGCTCCACCAGCAACCAGGGCACTTAAATTATTGTTATAACGTATCACTTTGACAAAAGCATCTTCCTCGAGAGATGAAAAGTCTGTCTTGAAAGCTTCTAATTTAGTAAATTCAAATGTATATCCTAATTCACTTTCAGGAACCACTTCAGAATTAGTTCTACTTCTTCTACCAACAGCAGCGGCAACATTTCCACCATCATTATTTTCCCCAGCAACACCAACCGCAGCGGCAGCGGCTCGTCGACGAACAGCATTACCAACATCATTATTGATTAAATTATTGTTAGGCCTAATACCTCCTCCAGCATTACCATTAATATGAACAGTCTCCTGGCGAGGTTTGGATATTAATCTCATTCGCCAAAGTAAACATTCACCATTAATACCACCTCCAGCCAAGATTAGATGTCTATCATTTTGGAAAACAGTTCCACTCATAATTGCTCTGGAATCTGTAAGAAAACGTTTAACCAATCGAGCTGAACAAGTAGAAGACGATAAACCATCACTATTAACATTATGAGAAGGTGCAAGTAACTCATATATTTCAACTGAATTTTTAACACCGGTATTTGCTTGACCACCACCACCAGCAACCAATATGTGCCTCTCATTGATCACCTTAACCATATACAAGGGAATGTCAACCCTTGCAAGTAACTTAGAGTTTCTCATTTCACTTATTGTTAAGTTACATTGACACCAAATTGGACGGTACACATTAATAAAGAAAATAAAACCAAACTAAATCACAATCAACAATTAAAACACTCGCAGTTAATCAATTAGAAAACAAGAAATTCCATTCACATCAACACGTCACTCAAAATGTTCTTGTTGATCATCACTTACAATTCGATTATTAGTCAACGGTCCCTTTTCTTTTTTTTTTCTTTGGCGGGACAATTGAGATTCTTTTGCTTTTCTTCATTTTTGTCAACAATTAAGATTTTTGCTGTTGATTGTGAGATAATTAAAGTGAATTGTTTTATTGTTTTATTTGTTTTCGTGTAAATACTGTTCACAATTTTGATGGAAAATTATTGCCATAGATTAAGTTGTTTGTTTACTTGGAGTAGAAATTTGTAAAATGTTATTGTTGTCTTTTGATTCTTGATTTTTCTTGATTTTAAATTGATTAGGTGATTGGTAATTGTTGGCATTGGTTAAATTAATTATCATGAGCGTAAATTGGTGCTCGAGGTTTGCCAAGTTTAACTGATCCATTGGTCTCCTCTGAAATTGCTTTCTTCACATTATGGATAAAATTACCTAAATTGTAAAGTGTAAACAAAAGGTTAATAATCAAATGGGGAAAAAGTGATTATCTTATTTATCTTATTTATCGTTGGTGATTTACCTCCAGTGAACATTGTCTTTATTTCATTGATACAATCTTGTTGTTCAGCAGCAGCTTTTAAATCAGTTGGTAGATTATTCAAAATCGATTCCCACTTGGCAACAGTATCACGGAAGTTAAATAAAGCACAGATTCCAGCGGTGATTCCCATGGAAGCCATTGGTAGAAGACACTGTTTAAATTGTTCATAGACAGTTGATTATAATTACGACGATAAATGATATGGTAAAGAAAAACAATCCATTAAATCTTAATGTTACCTCTTCATATCCAGTGAATATCTTGAACCGAGAACGTAAACCAACACCAACGGAACTTATTGCCGCCATATCAGTAGAAGTGTATTTCATTCCAGCTAAATTTGGAACACGAATTTTAGCTTCTTCTAAAAATGCTCGAATATCGACTATTGGAGGATAAAAGAGAAGAAAAGAAAAAGAAATTGGAATTGGAATCCATTTGGTTGCTTAGATGAAGAAACTTACGTTTTACATTGGTCATTTCTGGAAAATGATAATAAAGCAATGGGAGACTTGGAGCTGCTTTATAAATTGATTGTAAATATCTAATTAAACAATCATTAGTTTCTGGCCGATGATAGAAAGGTGGGAGAACCGCTAAAGCGTCAACATTCATGATTGAATAATAATGAGCTTGTTCGAGTGTCTCTGAGGCGACTGTTGATGAAATACAAGCGATGACCAACATATCGGGTTTTTTGGTTCGTATCGATTGAAACCAGGCCTGGACAACGGCCATTCGTTCAGCTCCACTTAGAGATAAACCTTCACCAGTCGTACCATTAATGTAAACACCACCAACGCCGATATTGATTAGATGATCAGTATAAGCATTGAACATGTCGTGGTTAACAGTTCTAATGAAAGATAATCGACAATTAATGGGACATAATTAACAATCTACGATCAACTTACCCATCACTATTCATTGGAACAGCAACCGCAGCAATTGCTCCTTTAAAGTTAATCAACTTATTGTATCTCGCCAACAATTTACCGGACATTTTGTGTTTCTCCACGATCTCCAAAGCCTTTTCTCTATCAATTGAATCGACATCCATTTTCTGTATTGATTGTTGATCAAAATCGAAAAACACTAATCACAATTAGAGAATGTAAACCAAATTGAATACTGATGATTTTACTCTAATAATGAGATGAGTCCAGATGAGAAACTATTTAAGTTATTAGGTTATCATAATCATTGGAAAAACAAAATGATAACTGATAATTGTTATGACAATTTCGTGTTTATATCTAATCACTTATGGAAAGTGTGACATTAAATTTTGCGCAGTTTAATTTACCATCAAATTTGATTAACCAAACCAAAAGATGTCACCATTTACCTTTAATCAATTTTTCATTCAACTCTTTTCCACAAGTGATTAGCTAATTGTGGCCCATTAACTTTGTCTCTACCCCCAATTGGTTAAATGTTTTGTTTTGTCTCTCAAATAATCAAAATTATCTCACTGGGATATCTCTCAACAATCAACAAGAATCAATTTGAAATAACCATTACAAACAATTACATGCAAGTTGAATTGCAACAATTAACTAGATAACATTAATTGTGACAACTCGCAACTTGGAACAATTAAATCAATCGTAGAGTTAATTGTTCGCCACCATTTAAATTTCGCTCTTACGATCAAAAGTGTTTCCAAAAATGAAAATTTCGGTTGCGTATTTGTTGTTGTTTACATTTGGATCTGTGACTCAGATGTTTGGGAAGCTTCATCTTCATCATCATCTTTTATCATCTTGGTTAACGCCTCGAGTTTTCTGCTTCTTCAGGTCATGAAGCTTAAAGAGAAGAAAAATCTAAATTGTTATTCTCTTCTAATCTTCTAAATTTCATTCTCCATGTGAATCAATCTAATCAAGAAAATGATCTGTGTTATTTTCTCTTCATCACAATCAACATCATTCTGTTGATATTTTCTATTCTCTTTCTTCACTAGTCTTTTCTTTCTTTCTCTTTCTCTCTCTGTCTAAATTCTAACAAATACAAAAGGCCTTCAGTGATTTACTGTTATTTTCTATCATCAAACGTATATTCTCTGTCTATTGTTAATCATCATCTATATAACTCATCATTTTCCCCTCATCATCCAACATCAAAATCTTTCCGATATTATTGTTAATCCAAACCGTTAATTCTTATGCCGGTAGAGTTAAATTGTTATTTTTTTCTCTCTTCTTTCTCTTGTGTAAATTTTTTTTTCTTCTAATTTTAGTTTTGTTGTTTCTCTATTCTCAGGTTTCTGTGATGGATAAAAAACCCACCGAGGATAAAGAAGTTCTTAAAAATTGTGAAGAAGAAGATGAAGAGGCCGAACATTGTGACCATGAGCCTGGTCTTGAATTTGATGATTCAGATCTTTTACACACCAAACCTCAAGGTAATTGATTATCTAACTCTGGTTTCCACCTTCAAGTGACACAATTAACGATCATTTGACAATTGTATCTCTTATCACCCACATTCCCATTTCTTTGAGATGATTTTCTTATTCTATTATTTAATCATAATTTATGAATCATATTCATTTCTCTTTCTCTTTGCTCCATAAAGATTTAAATGAAATTGCTGATACTCTGGAAAATGACACAGTTGATTATCAATTCATGATGCTGGATGGAAAATCAAATCCAATTCTTTACCTTGAATCACCGGATGAACTAATGGAAGACAATTTTGAAGAGGCTTTTAGAGATGCTTTACTTTCCGATGATATTTCCGATCTTGACAAAGAAATTGGACCTGGTGAAGATTTCAGTGATATCGCCAAACATGGGATCGTTGAAGTGGTTGGCGATGATGTTTATGGCCGAAAGGTGATAACCATTTACGCCTGTCGATTACCATCAAATAAAAGTCTGGATTTTAATCACTTGTTAAAATATCTGATGTACACATTAGATCAATACGTTGAAAATGATTATACTCTTGTTTATTTCCATTATGGTTTAAATAGCACCAACAAGCCGCCATTATCTTGGCTTTGGCAAGCCTACAAAGCCGTAGATAGGAAATATAAGAAAAATCTAAAATCTCTTAATCTAGTTCATCCCACAAATTTTATTCGTATCGTTTGGAAAATATTTAAACCAGCAATTAGGTGAGAATCATTTTTTCCATCATCTTGATCATCAACCATTTTCACTCGATTCCATTTCAAGTGAAATGTTAGACTGATTCATCTTCATCATTAATCCGTAACTTATACTAACCATTATATCCTACGCTTTTATTTTGATTTTTTTTCTTCTTCTTTTATTCTTATTTACAATTTTAGTGTTAAATTTGGACAAAAAGTTAGATATGTCAATTACCTTGAAGAACTTGAACCTCATCTTCATCTCGAACAACTTCTTATACCTAAAGAAGTGAAAGAACATGATAAAAGATTAGTCGAAGCGGCGAAGAAAAAATCTTGGTTTAATGGACCTTCATCAAGATCATTCCAGAATTTAACTTCATCAACTCTTTTGGAAAGTCAACAATTTAGAGTCTCATTAAAGTACATCAAAGAGCATAATAATGGTGACATAATTCCCCGAGTGGTTCATAGTTGTATATCTTATCTTAATAATGAGACCGCTCTACAAACGGAAGGTATTTTTCGTCGATCTCCAAACGTAAAACTGGTCAGTGATGTTCAGACATTATTCAATCAGGGAAAAGAAGTTAATTTCGACGATTATGGTGAATCAAGTGTTCACGTTGCTGCTGTTATACTCAAATCATTTCTCCGAGAATTGGAAGAACCTTTGCTCACATTTGATCTTTACGACGATATCATCGATTTCCAGCAAATATCCTCAGGCGGTCATTTACAAATTGAGAAATTGGCTGTTGCTAAATCGCTCATATTACAACGACTTCCTGAAGACAATTACAAGGTACTAGATGTTTAATTTACTTTTGATCTGAAACGTGACAACAATCAATCAACTTGTTAATCGAATCTAATTTTTGGTTGTAATTTGTTTTCAGCTTCTCAAATTTTTGGTTGAATTTCTGGTCAAAGTGATGGACCGAAGTAATTTGAATAAAATGACCGCTTCAAATTTGGCAATCGTTTTTGGACCTAATCTACTTTGGTCGATTAACAAACAAGCTTCATTAACATCGATCACCAATATTAATCATTTCACTGAATTTCTACTGAAACATCATGATGTGATTTTTGTTAGATAAGAAAACAAATTGATCGCCATTGATTAATTTAAATCAACCAAGTTGACAGAAGAAACTGACAAATGAAACAAAAACGTACAGAATTAAATTCAATCAATTGCGATTATTTTTGCTTTGTAATAATTCACAATTTAATCCATTTGATTTAGATTATAATACATATTGTTTTTTTTTGTAATTTCTTTTGTAGATTAAGTCATTTTACTTTTGTTTGTTTTGTTTAATATTATAAATGAGATTATCTCAAAGAGTTTAAAATGGAATTAATTGATTTTAATCATAATTATAATGATCTTTAGATTAGGATGTGGAATAGATTTGACTTGGATAAAAGGATTTTCTCTATTAACCACATTTACCATATAAATATTTTATTTTCTCAAAAACTGATGTCGATTCTTATTGTTTTTGCTGTTGTTGTTGTTGTTGATTCCAAGCATATATATTATTGTTGGTGAATATATATAATATATCATTTGATTAATTACTAAATATTTTCTATTTCTTTAGATTGATTACAAAGTTTGTACCTAGAAATCGTCTTCTTGGTCACTTATTACCTCTTCTTTAACTTTACTAAAATCTTCTTTCGGAAATTTAGTTTGAATGGCAAGAGGTAATGATGATGATGGATCTTGATGAAATTTGCGTTTCTTTTCCTTTCGTCGATTGTTAAACCAATTAGTAATGTTTAGAATTGTCATTATTTCATTTTCTTTAAGTGGTCGCTCTAAAAATTGAAAGAGAAAGAGAGAGAAAACAAAAGTAAACATTAGAATCATATAGGAAAGATATAGAATGAGAGAGATAAAATAAAAACAATTATCTTACTTTTGTAATTTTCTAAAGCTTGATTACATTTACCAACAAGAATTTCTTTTTCATCGGTTTCAGGGTAAGCGTTATTGAAAAACGCGTCGTTTAGTATGTCATGGTGAATCGCTCTGAAAACATATCGATCTCTAGTCCTTTTCTCAGAACTACTTGTGTGATTATTATTTTGAAGGTGATTATTTGTTGGGGTTGTTATTGGATTGGTTGTTGCTATCGCTGTTGTAGCAATGGTTGTGGAATCATTTTGATTAGTTGTTACATTTTGAAAATAACGAGGTGTGTAATTAGGTTCTTTGGGAAGGCCAACCCATTGATCATCATCTGTGTCAGGAGGTGTATCAAATGGCGCTGGTCCATTGTTCGTCTCATTGTCTGGACTTATTGCTGTGGGATAACCTTGTGAAGATGGAGGCGACTCATATTCAACCATTGCTGATTCAGATCGAGGCTGAGAACTGGGGGGTGTTAGATCATGGGATAAAGGGTGAATATCAGAAGCAAGGGTATCATATAAATCATCAACATTGTCCATATCAATACCATATTTGGCTAATTTTAACACCAATTTAACTTGTTCCTTGGTTACTGAAGAATGGACCAGTTTATTCATAAGCCTAATGGCTTCAAGTTCATATTTTGGAGACATTATAATTTATTTTCACCAAAACAAACCTTAAGATGAGCAACAACCTGATGACTAAATTATTATTAATTGTTGAGAAATTAGAAATTAACCATAGATAGACAGAGAAAAATTAACAAACAAAAGACTTTCACTAAATTGCATCAACGCTTTTACTTCCCAATTCGAATGTGGTGCCACCTGCTGATCGAAAGCGAAAACAATGAAGCGCGAGATTCAAACATTCGAATTTCACTGATTCTCAAAGTGATTGGATGGATTTCTTGAAATAACCTCTGTTTCCGTATCCTTTTTATTCCTCTTCCTTTTGCTGACTTTGTCTTTGTTCTCTCTCTTTAAATTTAAATCAATGTTCAATCAATCAATCAACTTGTTGATCAACAATCAGTAAATGTTTTCGAAAAAAAATCCATCATTTATGGAAATATTGAAGTTCGACTGTTTGTTTTTCGCGCATTTTCTTTTATTCTTTTCGTTAACAATCAGATGTCACCAATTTCCTGCATTTGAATCGATGGAAAACTTTTAATTGTTCCAAGTTGAAACTTTCAACTTTTTGTTGATTTTTCGATTCATTTTTCTTCTTTTTTTTTCGTCGATTTCAGTTGAGTTTAATTAATGAGACATTGAAAGTGGATAGAAATAAATTACAAGAAAGTATCCGTCGGATTAGAAGTTTGGTTTTAGGTCAACCTCCCGAAAGTTTATCTTCGGGTGAAGATAATCCAATGAGAGTAAAAGTGAATACGAATTGTGCCAAGTAAAAGATGAACAAGGTCTGAACTTTGAACGATAAACTTTGAATGGAAATCTCATTTTCCAGAAATTCTTGAAATGATGAATTGTATTTATCATATTTGAACATCTAACAAAAAGAAAAGGTAAATTTTTCTTAATTAATTGGGGAAAAACTTAATCAGCAATCACAATTAAACAAGGTCAGGTTAAAGTGATTGATTGTTTATGTATGTAAATTGTTTACAATTAAAGCACCAATGTGATTTCATTTGATTTGATTGTATTGTCAGAAATTACAATTTAAAAGTGAAACAATTGATAATATTTATGAAAATTGATCCAAACAACCAAATAAACAAATTGAAATGAATGTACAATTGTAACAATTTAAATTGATACGTAAATTATGATGGTTAAAATATTGAATTAAGAAACAAAATTGTAACAGTTAAGTTAATCATTAATTATTAATCATTATTAATCATTAAGAAAATCAGTTTAGCCTGATAACCTTGAGGACATTGATGATTATCATCAAATCAACTGCAAGCGATAATTATTTTTTCTTTCTCAAATCAAAATTAACTAATTGCTTTCCTTAATTAAGCTACATCTTAATTGTGAGTGGAGGTGACAGTTAAATCAGTATCATGATTACTGATGAGTGGGTGGTGGAGATGAAGACGATTATAAAAGTGCAAAAAAAGATGAGGATGTGATTAAGTTTATATATAAAGACAATTAGTTTGTAACTGTAACTGTAAGTGTAACTTTCATTTTCATTTTAATTGTTGACAGTAATAAGTTGCTGTTGTGATTGTGCTTTCAATCAATTGAATTGAGAAAACAAAAATGATTCACTTTTACATTAGAACAATTATCTTGACCATTGTGATCCAAATTATCTCAACTGGGCCAACAATTACTCCAACAATTAAACAACAACAACAACAATCATGTAACATGATTAAAGCGGATAAATGTGCTTCCGATGTTTTTGTTTTCGGCCATTCAAACATCACTTTACCTGAAAATCTACAACAAGTTGAAACTCATTGCAAGTAAGTTAATTACATAAGAAATATTGAAATTCAATTTACTTAATCAATGTTAACAATTAACTGTTCGTGTGCGCTTCTTGGTTAGGTCAAGATTTCAAGCCTTACGATGTGTCCAAAGTTATATTCGTGACTGCCTAACATTGTTTCCCAAACAAGTCGTCTCATTGTTAATCAAAGGAGCAGCAAATAATGCTAAGCAACAGTGTAAAATTGATCGTCAAGGTGAGTTAATTAGTTAACTAATTTAGTTGTAATCATCTGGTGTCCAATGATTATTGGTTTTTCTTTCTTTCTTCAGAATTTGTTGAACGGTCTAAATGTTATCGTAAAAATCGTGAAGGGTTAGGCCAATGTATGAAAAAGTTAATCAATGAATTGTCTCAAGCAGAGAAACAATCAGACAAAGTACCGTTAACTTGTTGGTAAGTGTTTATTGCTAATTGTTAATTTCACTGTAGCTTTTCATTGATTCAATTTGTTTTTCTTGTTTTCTCTTTCAAAGTGTCTTAAAATCTTATCGTGATTGTAGTATTAAAATTTTACAATCAGATTCTGAACAATGTAAACCTGATGATACGAAATATTTTATGAAAATGGTTGAAGGAAATGCTGCCGATGTTTTCGAGTTGGTTTGTCGTAATAATCGGAAAATTGAACGACCTAAAGATGCTAAAGGTGATACAATTTGTCTACCTCAGGAAAGACAAGCAAAATCAATCGATAATGAAAAAGGATCATTATCATTATTACCTTCGTATATTAAAATTTTCACTGAATAACTTTTTCCAATAATCAGTTAAATTTGCGATTCCAAGTCAACTTGATGTAAATATTTTTGTACTTTCTCTGATAAGATTAAATTAAGATCTCAAATTTTGTTCTCTCTGTCTATTTGTGTCTTTAGATTTTCCTTTGATTTAATTGTAAATTTGAAAATCGTAAAGAAATTGATTGAATTAACCAATTCGAGGAAATTTTCAGAGAAAAGACAAGTACGCCATCTGTTGGGCGAAAAGTTAAAATCACGAACTTTAAGTGAGCCGCGAAAATTTGAAATTCACTTTTTGTTTTCGTTTTTTTTGCTCAATCTTTCAATAGAAACAAACAGAACTTTGAAATTAATTATTAAAACTGAAACAAAAGTTTATCGATGATTATATCAATTTCAAGATGAACCAGTTCTGTTTTTCTTAATTTGAATACAACAAAAGCTGATTAGAATAATTTAATAATGAGTGGAACCTTAAAGTTAATTGTAATTTATTTATCAACCAGAATCTCGAGAAAACAAAACAGTTAACTTCTTGATTAACTAAATAACCGTAAAGTTAGTTTGATAATAAGATGATGATCATTAATATTTTAAATCATTTGAATAATTATCATGGTATCAAAGTTTTTTAGGGTGAAATTAACAGATTAACATTAAGAGTAAATCAGTTGTTTAATATTATAATGAAAGAAATGTAGTTTAATCATTATTATTAAATATTATGATAGCTAATTGTTGGGAGTTGATAATAGATGATAAAAAATTATTAAGACACGATTAAGGTGTTTAAATAAGGAAGATATTATTTTGGTTTCATCTTTGATGATAATGATTATTATTATTACTATTAAGTTATCCACATAATCTTAATAACAATGTAATTTTAACCATTCATTGAAGGGAAACCTTGATAGACCTCCATTGAAGGGCGTAGGTTGATGGTGAGGGGGAAATGTAAAAAAAAGTTTAATGAAGCCCCTGAAGATGATGAAGATGATGAGAAGGAAGAAGAATAAAAAAAATAATAATAGTCAAAATAAGAAACAGTTAAGACTTCGTCGTGTAAGAGGATACGCCTTGAGGCAAGAAGCCAGGCGAGAGAGAGAGAGAGATGATGAAAAAGATAAGGGGTGAAGTGAATATGAAAATATGAGGATGAGAAGCCTGAAAAGTTACTAGGATGATGATTAGGACTATTGAATTGGTGGTATTAGATGAGAGAGGTGATGATGAGAAAAAGATACAATTGAAACAAAATAAACTTTATCTTCATCTTACTTTGAATATTATTTAATAGCTTCCGGGCATCACCTGTAAGACGATAATAATGAAATGTTGTAAGAAAGTAAACTGATTTTAGATGATGAAATTTGCTTAAATCTTCATTATTGTTTTTAGTGAATGAGGTGCAAGTGATGAGGAAGATAAGTGTAATAATGATAATATGGATAATGATGATGATGATGAGCATGATAATGATCATATGAAAGCAAATGATGTGAATGAATTTTGCTGATGTTAAATAATAACAATTTTGTTATAATACTTATCGATAATAACATGATATATATTATTGATAAGTTGACACAAAGGTTATTTGATTAAATGTGATGAGGAAGACAAATTATATCAAGTTGATTGAAGTTATCTAATAGTCATCATTATCATCATTAGAGATGTCAAGTTCAAAGGTGAAATCAGATTAATGATTATCCTGAATGTTGAACATGTTGAAAGAAAATCAATTTTTTTTCTTCTTCTTCTTGTCTTCCGTTAATAATGTTTCTTATTAGAAGCATTTTCTATGGATGAAAAGGAAGATGACGATGATGATGATGATGAGGGACACATGAGGATGTTGACATATTGATACAGATCCATGCATTATCTGTGAGATGATGAGGAGATGATTTTCTCATCTTCCTTCCCTTTGAATGATGAAAGAGCGAGAACACAGTCAGTCAGCAGAAAAGAAAAATAAATTTTGTAAGAGATGAGGATGGAGATAAGAATGGATGAGAAGTTAAAGAAGAGGATGATAAGGATAAAGATGATGATTCTTTATGTAATAATAATAACAGTAACTAAGAAAAGAAAATGAAATGGAAGAAGAGAAATAAAAAAAGAAATAGCAAATAGACTGAATTAGAATCACCAATCTCGAATCTTCATCTTTATGTCATTTGGATTTCGGTGTTAAGATAACATGCCAACATCATTTCGACTTCCTTCATGTCCATCTTTGAGAATCTATCTGTTGTTTACATGGTAAAAAGTTCAGTGAACTGAAATTATAACGATAAATTTTCAATTCGTATTCTTGATCCCATTGAATTCATTAAGGATTTTATGTCTACTAATGAATTAAAAGAATCCATTTATCTCCATAGACTAATCAGTCTCTGATCATCATTAACAGACAGTTATTATAATGATAATTCAATAGATTCTCTGAATAATCATCATGAACTATCATGGATTCACAGGAAATCATTAAAAAGACATTCAACTATTTTCTTTGCCCTTGCCGATTGATAATTTTATATTTTATTTTTGTATCGTTTTCCATAGTAACTGAATTCACAGGATTCTCGAGATTAACTCCCAGAATTTAATGGTTATTATGAATAAAAAAGAGAGGAGTTGATTGTTAACAATTAGATTACAATGATCGGAACAATTTAGAAACCAGGAAGTTTACCATTAAAGTGTATGGTCACACCCTCCACTGGATTAAATTAATCCTGATCACGTAGGATTATCATTAACATCATCATTAGTCAATTTGATTAGTATCATCATCATCAAATTGTAATCAATTGTTGCAATTATTACAAGGGCTTAACTAATTACTATTTAATTTAAGTTTCTCAACAGTTAACTAACTCTTCTGTTTAATTGTTTCAAGGGAAAAAAGTTTTCCAATCAACTGAATCAACTGATTGTTTTCAAGTTTTGTTTTTGTATAAAATTAGGTTAAAATTAATTATTGTTAACTGTTAATGGTGAAAATTTTTAATTGTTTTAATTGAATTATGATTGAATGATGATACAATTTGATTGCTAATGTTATTGGATATTGATGATGATCACTTTCCTGAAAAACTTTCATGGTTAATTGATTGTTACACTTTAATCATCATCGTCTTAATTATCATTGAGATATTGATTTAGTTAATTATTGTTGGAAAAATAAATGATAATCAGGTTGACATCAATTTAGATAATCAAGAGTTGCGTTAATTGTAAACAAATCACGTTTAATTATCAATATACTAAAACAAAAAAAGTTAATCACGATTCAATTGGCAGGAAATTAATTGTAACCAATACAATTTATATATTGAAACAATTAGTTAGTCACATTAATTTTGTAGTTAAATTATTTTCAAATGAGTTAACCTTATTGATTATTGTTACGGTTAATTGTTGCAAGGAAATTAACAAAATAATGAAAAAATGTCATCACAATTAATTTAGTTTGTTACTCGTTAAAATCAATTATCAATTACCTTTTAATTATAATTTAAAAACGTAGACAATTAATTAAATATCACAAATTTTGCAACCTGATCATCATCATTAAGGGTTAATCTAATTGCGTGTTGAAAGTAATTTAAAATTATCAGTCTAATCATGATTATGATACTGATGATTAACTTTGAACTTTTATTAAAAATGCCAACATATAATCAATTTTGCTAACAATTAACATCCTGAACATCATAATCATTAATTGTTCCCTTAATTGTATCAAGTAAATTTCATCAATGGACTATGGTTAGGAAAAGATAAATGAAAACAATTTGTTGTGTAAATTTAGAGACGTTTAATTGTAACGATTTAACTGACAATCTACGTGAGAGTAAATTGTTTAGTAAACTTTTAGTCGTAATTAACATGAAAACGAGACACAATTAACGGAACATGTTGGAAAATTAAAAATCGAATGATGAATTTAACAGTTAAATTAAATGATTAACTTGATTGTTGTTGTTAATCATTGTTAAGAAAAAGTTTCTGATTCAATTGAGCAACTTGACAATTAAAAATAAAACAAAACAATCATAATGATGAAAATATAAAGTTAATCACTATTGTGACTTTGAAAAACAATTTGATATAAATTAACTGTCTGAACTAAATTAATAGCAACAATCAGCAAATGATAATAACAATTAAACAATGATTATGATAATTAACATGTTAGTTGACTAATTATTAGGTGAAAAAGATGCAACCTTTTAATTAGCATCCTGATCATCATCATCATCATCATGATAATAACAATCAAAAACTTGTAAGGTTAATTGTTAACCCTGTTAATTGTCAAAGATTAACAATAAAACAAAATTAACTTGATCCAGGATCTGGATTAATGATAATTACATCAAGTTAATGTGTTGGTACTTACTGTTAACACTGATTAACAATTTGATTAACTGTTAATTCAAAGAGACAATTAATTTTAATCATCAAGAGAAACATGAAGATAATCATATTTATCATCATCATCTCACAGACCAACAACAAAGTCTATTAAACATGAAAATCATCATAATGATAATAATTAATTAGCCTGAGGGCTGAAAAAAGGTAAACAAACAACATTAAGGTTGATAGGAGGCATTGATGACGAAATCAAGATAATCTTAATCAACTTTAATCTTAATCATTAACATTTTGATGATGATGATTAAACAAAACAAACAGGGCGGTCATCATGTTCATCATCATGTTCATCATCATGATCAAAGTTAAATGAATCAAGGAATCTAAATGAACACAATCAACTCGCTACTTGAATTAACAGATAAACTAGAAAGTTAATTGTTGTTGATAACAATCAGCTAATTTCATTTTGTTTTTCTTTAACATGTTTTATAAAATTCTGTTAACCATGATTGCGATCAATTTAATTGAAAATCAACAATAATCAGCGCAGAAAATTAAATCACGTTTCATATCAACAAGAGGATGAAACAATTAACAACAATCATTAATGGTTGTTAATGATTAACCTTTCAATTTAACCACAAACAAATAATGATACAATATTCACCTTTTAAAATAACAATCAATCTAATCAAATTATTAATTATTGTCAATGGTTTTGTTAATGTTAACAATCAAGAAAACAAAGTTAATTCAGTTCTGGTTACAGTTAATTTGTATTTTCGTTTCATGATTAAAATGATGATTTAACCCAGAGGATCATGAATTATCATCATCCATTGACACGATTTTCAACCAGAATCTTTCATCATCCTGGTTATCATCTTAATCATAATAATCATCTAATCATAATCAAAAATGATCATGATAATCAACTAATTCCTTATTCATGTTTAGATGCTTCATTTTCATGGGTAAAAGATTTTGTTTATTTTCAATGTAATCAGTTAAATCAACTGGAAATTGATTATCTAAACAAATTGTTATTTATGATTATTGTTCAATTGTTAATTTTATAAATCATGATTAACTATCAATCTATTGATTTATTTACGTAATTCTTGGGTTAACAATCAATAATATCATATTGATAATCCAATGGTCACAATTTAAATTTTGCGAATTGGAAAAAGTCAAAGAAAAGTTTTTCCTAAAAGTTAATTTTCTGTATCAACAATTAACTGATTGTTGTGTTGAGATTTAAAGACTTACAGTATCACCAGTAAACAACAATTAACTCTAATCATTGAACTTGAACTTAGTGTAGATTTTATTAATTGTTGCAAATGATTAAGAAGAAAAAGAGAAATTTAAATTGCAGTTTATATTTAAATTCAACTTTTAATTTAGTTCCAATTTGGATTAGACTTTAATTGAGAAACTTTTCTTTTTCCCTCTCACTTGATTGTAATCAGATATTGTAATTTAATCATCGTGATTAACATAATTTAAAATTAGTGATTGGATAATCAGATTTAAGATTAAATGTTTGATAATCAAGTGATTTAATTATTTGCTAATCTATTTGATCGTAATCAAGGAAGAGGAAGTTAATTGTTTCTAATTTTTGGTCTACCTTTAAATTTTACTCATTTGTGAAAGTTAATTGTAAATTCAACTCTCACAATCAATTTTTGATTGCTTACTATTAAGTTCACCCACCTTTCAGCAATTGGAATTAAATTTAGTTACAATCAAATAATTAATAATTGATCATAATCAAAGGAAAAAAGAAATTGATTAATCATTTGTAGGAAAATATTAGTCTCATTTAAATGGATTAAGGTTTGGTTTTGGTTAAATTAGTTGATTAATTCACTTTTTTGGTCAATTTTTACAATTAACTAAATTAATTTATCATTAATAACATTATCATTTAACAATCTATTCAATTATTTAGATATAAATATAAAATCATTTATAAGGATTGGGCTAAAATAATAATCATCATCATCAAATGTTGATTAATTTTTACCCAACAATTAAAGGGTTAGGTTTCTAATTGTTAACCATTTGAACATGTTGTTGATTTAGTTAATTATAAAAGGTAGAAGAATCAAAAAACAGAAACTAACCAGTGTTAATTGTTGTTAGAATTGTGCAAAAGAATTAATTTTTCATCAAATAATTAGTAACTAATTAATAGCAATTTAGGTTAATAAAAAAGTTTCAACCTGAATTGTTTACTGATGAAAAGAAAAATATAAATAAAAATGATTAACACTGATTGTTGATACTTTTAAACTAATAAATATAAGAAATATTAACTGTTTTTTTCTTTCTTCAGGATTAAAGTTAATTGTTAAAATGAGAATAAAATTGATGAATGATTAATAATTTGATTGTGTTGGAAATCATGTTAATCTGTAATACACTTAATCCATTATTTTGACTCTTTTTCTTACCTTTGACAAGTTACAACTTCAGCTTTTCCATCATCTTAATCAGCATCTTCCCTGTTACATGATTTTCATCATATTAACTTTTCATTCTTGATTGTCTACGATTAAATTAAAATAATCATGATAATAACAATCAGCCAAGCCCATGAAATCAGAATTATCTGTTTGGGCGTTTTAAGGAAACGTTCAAATTTTGTATTCCCTTTTTTTCAATGTTGCTGTTGTTTTCTAATATCATTTACAATGTACTAACAGCTTAAGGCCTACTAATCATTATTAACATCACTGTATTTGGTTATCATTAGGATGATGATGATGATGATGATGAACTGTTGTGTTTATCCGATGTATTATTTTGATCCCTTGATGTTTACTCCTTAGATTTTCAATCCAAATGGGTGTTAACCTGGATTTAATGATAATCCTCATCTTGGTTGTCTGATTGTGATTAAAACAAAAAAAAATAAGGATAATATTAATGATGCTCATGATAATAAAGCCAATTATTTAAAAATTATTTGTTCATTTAATAGAAATATAAATAAATATAATGATACACTTACCTTCATGTTTACCTGATTAACCAATAACTAATTCATTATTCTTGATGATTGTTGATCATTTTTAATTTTTCTTCTACCTCGTTGGTTGTTTAAAGTTGATTGTGCAGTCCAAAAAATGGTTAAAAATATGGTTAATTAACTTGAAGATGGTTAATTGCCCTGGAACCATGTTTATATAATGTTTGTTATTGATGGAAGTCAGTGAAAACCTTGATTGGAAGAGGAAGGAAAAGTTAATTGTTGTTACATTTGAATGAACTCTCAGTCAATTGATGTAATAATAATGATGTAAGATTATGGTTAAAGATGATCATCATCATGATTAATTTGATTTAAAATTAAGCAACAAACCATAGTAACCAGAAAATACCTTCAATAAGATAATCATCTTTTTATAGATGAAAAAAGAAATGAGAGAGAGAGAATCGTTTCAAGTTCAAAGTTGAGATGAATTTCCGGTTGATTCCGTTAGTGATGATTATTAGATGATTGGGATTAGAGAGAGAGAGGAGATGATCAACTATACTCATTTAAATAATCTGGTAGCAATTAACGGTTAATAGAGAGGCCAGAAGACCGAAACAAATCAATGCGGAAGTATTAATGTCAAATCATGTTCGAAGATTATTCGAAAATCAGAGACAATTAGGTGAGTCCGGTCGCTTGTCCACTCGAATGGAAAAGGGGAAATCGTTAAAATAGATGCATAATGATGGCGATGACCATTAGGATGAAATCGGTATTGGATAAACTGTAACAATCTAATAGGAATTGGTGTAGGAAAAAAATAGAGGTTAGAAAGAAAAAGCAAAAATGCAAACCCGAAACAAATCAAATGAAAAACAAATAGCGAGAAGATAATTTGCTTAAACTTCCGGATAAACTCATCTGAGTACATCATCATCATCATAATTTTCATCATTCTCTCACCAGAATCGTCATCATGAAGAAGAAGTTGAGAAAAAATATACAAAGATGATGTAAAAAGAAGGTAAAAAAGTCAACAACATGCAAAGGAGAAGGAAAAAAAGAAGTGAGTAAGAAATTGATGAGATAGGGATAAAAAGGTGATAGAGTGAGTGAGAAGATGATGATGATAAGTCAATAGAAGGATGTAAAGCATGATGCGATTGAGGATGATGAAGGAATATATAAAAAATGATGATGAAGAAGATGTAACCACGCATTTGATTCAATTGTTTTGTTTCTTGATTCACATGTAAATTGGATGCAAACGAAATGGTTGAAAAGTACATAAAAATAGCAGAGATAAGCAGTTTGAGAAGACGGAAAGAAAGAAAGAGAGAGAGAGAGAGAGAGAGAGAGAGAGAGAGAGAGAGAGAGAGAGAGAGAGAGAGAGAGAGAGAATCCTTCCTGAATGCAAATAACACTTGAATGAGTTGATTCCTCCAGAAATTGATGATTGAAAGGTAGAGGTTCCCGATTTTTACATGAATAAACAAAGAAACATGAAAAATAAGAATAAAAATAATATTAGTATTTATAATAAAGCAAATGGGAGGGAAAAGACAAGAGAATAGAATAGAAAACCAATAAGATAAACTTACCTTTAGGCCTAACGCCAAGAAGACATGTGAATATGAAGAAATAGAAAGATTATTATTAGTAGAGAAAACTAACCAAAGATAAGTCGGAAAGAGAAGATGAAGATAAAGATGATGAAAAATATCATAAGATTTAGTGTTCGGTTTAACCATCAAAAGGTAATTTCTTTCTCTAATCTGATTATCTCCTTTTACTTGTTTTCTCCCATCGATTGTAACCAAACCGATTGCCAATCATCACCATCACCGCGAGATCATAATTAACTGTTTCCGAATAAATTACTTACTAGTTACAATCCACCCTGAAGGTTAACACTTCCCAAGAACATTAAATCACCAGAGGCAAAAAAAGAAACAATTAACTAATCAGAAAGAACGAGAATAAAAAGAAAGAGAAAACCGATCACATGTTTAACTCTTTCTTTTCTCTTTGTTCTGGTTAAGGGGTTAACCTTTAATCTCGTTTCTTTGAAATGGAAAATTTTTTCTTTTCTAAAAAAAGAGACAATTAAAACTCTAATTATCCTTAATTATCTTTTTAAATTTGTTTCTTCTAATTTTAGTTACCTGAGAAATTAATTAATTGCCAATCATCGTTTTCTGTCAACAAGCTTATTGATGAATATCATTTACCACAATTGGAAATTGAATTTGGTTAATTTAATGTTTACACTTAAAGGTTTGTATTTGTTTGTTTGCTTTTTATTTGGGTTGGGTTTTTGTTTTGGTTAAATTTGATTACTATTAATTTATTGATTGTGATTATTATTACAGTGTATTAAGTTTACTTGTGGGCTTAATTGTTTGGGCTATTGGGTTAGAAAGGGTTACATTTGGGATAATCATTTTTAGTGGGCAATTAATGGGGTTTGTGTTTGGGTTTACATGTTAAGGGTTATACATTTTGATTATCATCTTTATTGACATTGATAGTTGTTGTTAACAATTAATGAGTGTAATTCATTGTTGAATTTATTATTATTATCCAACATGATAAAATTAATATCTATTATCTACAACAATTATAATTATATTAAGCCTTTTGCCAAAGGCTTTACCCACCAAAAGGATTTACACCAGACCAATTATTTGAATGATGAATTGTGTTGCTTTTACTTTGCTATATTCACCGTTAGTTAACCTAATTAACCAACCAATTAATTAACATCAAGGTTAATTTTAAGGTACCAACCATATGGATACACATACAATTTAAAGGTAAGAATAAGAAAACAATTTAATTTCATTTTAAACCATTAACATACTTTAACTTTTTCTCAACAATTTCTTTTAATTTCTTATGTTTAGACCTACGAAATCCCAGGATTTTGGATTAGTCGATCGGCTTAATTGAGTTGGATTGGAACTGAATCAACGTTTTTTGAATTCTTTTTAAGGTCAAATTATATTGTTTACAAGTTCGCCATCAAATTTGGCAATCAATTCTCATTCGGTAATTTTACAATCACGTATTCATGTAATCACTTTAAATACTTCGGTGATTTTTAAGATGGACAAACATTTGGAAACTGTCCCATGTTCAGTTTGACTGGTGATCATTTGGTTAAATGTTGCAAAGAATTACAAACTTTGGATAATCGTCAAGAGAGATAATTAAATTGGCATCTAATCCAGAAAAGGATATGGACAATAGAGTACAAATTGAGACAATCAATTAAATCCTATGATCAATGGCCACAAATAATCAACTCTAATCGTATTTACATTTCTTTCTCCTATTGAAAATTAGATCCTGTTGTTCATTATCTTGATTGATGAGCTCAATATGTAACAATTAACCATTTGAGGCAACTAATTGTTTGGATGTTTAATCGAGATGATCAACAAAAAGTTGATCAATTGTAACAAAAAAAACAAGGTAACAACTAATTGAATTCGAATTTGTTTTTGTTCGGTCTCTTCATCGAGTTCTAACTTCGATTTCATTCTCAAGATCAGAATCAGAATGTGAGAGAATGATTGAAATTGGGAATTGATCATCTTCTCAATTGGAAGATAACTTTTTGCACTTTTTAAGTTATTTTTTCGTTTTTTAAACAATTATGTCAATCACCTGATTGTTGTTAGTTGATTGTTGTTGTAATTTGATTTATACCCAAAAATAAATAGTTAGAAAAACTTTATTGTAATCAAAAGTTTTTCTAAATTGTTGTGCCTACAAATTACAATATAATCATCATGATGATAATTGTAATGATAATAATAATCAAATCCAATTGGTGATTTTTTTTTTAAAGATTCCCGTTAATCTTAAACAGATTGACCTGAAACTTTTTCCTATTATTTAACTGGAACTAAATTAAAAATGATTACCAAAACCAGAAATAGATGATTGTTAACAATTAAAGTTAATTAAACTCAATTGTAATCATAAACAACCACCATTTACTTTTAATTGTTAGTTAATTGTTATTGTTTGATGGTTTGGGTTTGCAAATATATGATCAAGTTTTAAAAAATGAAACAATTTGTTTTGTTGATTAAATTGTTCAGTTTAAATTGTCAATCATTACTATCAATCTACACACACACACATACAATCAGTCACAATTTAAATTAATTGTGATTATTCATCATTATTTATTAATACAACAATCAGTCTGACAATTTATTGATTGTTGACAACGAAAAATTGAATTTCATTGATGAACCAAAATAGTAACAATTAATTGCAAGAAAACAATTTATTTTGACAATCACTTTTAATCTTAATTGTTCCCATTGTTATGATTAACTAATCAATCATTAATAACCAATTGTCCAGCTGATTGTAATCAATTTTAAATCAACAACAGCAACAACAATGGGTAAAGATAAACAAATTTAATCACTAATTGTGATTAACTGATTCACTTTAAATTGCTTGGGCGTTTATAATAATGATGAAATATATGTGATCTTAATTATTCATTTTGATTGGAAATAATTAACTTTTCCCAATCATCAATGTTAATTAAAATCGACGCAAGGAAACTAAATTAAAGATTAAATTTAGTTCCTGGTGAGAAGCGAAAGTTAATCAATGATTAACTTCACCCTTAATCAGCATAATCAACATTCACCGGTTCCGGTTAATTAACTTAATCATAACAGTATTGGAAACTCTGTCTGACATTGACAATTAGGTTAATTGTTGCTCGTGAATACCACAATCAATTTGGTTACAATTAAGATTCAAATTCAATTAACAAGTTAATTTGAATCTTTTTCAATTTAATTTTTCCTTTGCTTCAGTCAAATGCAAAAATAGTTATTAACTCAATGGAATCAGTTAATTGTGATCAAGTTAATGTGATTAATTATCAAACATCATGATTAATCAACTCTTTTTTATTAGCAAACAATTAAATGCTAATGATTAACTTTGATAGTTGTGTAAACATAAATAAATAATCATGTTAATCATGTTTGAATCATGATCATAGTGTTTTAATTGTTTAATCAAATTGATTGTTATCTAGATTAAAATAAACGAAATGGTAACAATTAACTTTGTATTGACCTCTTCCGGTCAACAATTAGGATCATAATTAAGTCTCAAGGATTAAATCAACATCACGAATTAAAAAGTTAAACAATTATAACAATCAAGACAATCAAGACAATTTAATCACCATTTTGACACCCGTTGAGCTTGAACAATTTAAATTAATGTTAATCATTAAATCAAATAATTTAATTTTGTTACAATCAAACAGTTTAATCAATAATAATAATTTAACAGTAAACTTTTTCAGATTTAATTGTAGTTAAAAATTGACTTGATTAGTTGACCATTAAAAATAAACCCTTTTTTTAATTGTTACAATATATTGTTTCATTTGATTCAATCATTAATTTAAATCATTAATCATTTCATTCAATTAACAACTGAAAGTGTATATACCAACAATTGGCTAACTACAATTAACAATCAATATTAAATTTCAATAAATTTGATTAATGATTATTTTGTTTTCATATTTGATTAAAAATTTTGTTCAGCTTCATTGATTGTTGAACAATTAATATTAATCATGAAACATGATAATAAATTGTAAACTTAATCATTAAAATGTTTACTGTGTTGAAAATCAAGTCTGGTTAATATCAACAACTCTTAATTGTTCAATCACAATTAAGCTGATTATCTGTTGATAATTTTGAAACACACATCATAATCATCATAATCCTAAGCAGTTAATCAAATTAACTGTCTTAAATTGTTTACATTTAATTAAAAGGGAAATAATAATTTTGGTGTTACAGTTAATCACCAACATGATCAATTTAATAGTTTGTTTATAATTTGTAGTGATTAAGATGATGATGATAATCAAAAAGTTCATCAACCTAAAGGATTGATACTGATCATGATACTAAATTGTTACAAATGAAATTATAATCAACAGTTAACTAAATCAAATTTAGTATAACAATCAATGATATGTATATTCAGGGTTAAATTTGATTACAAAACGATAATTTCATGTTTCTTTAGACAATCAACAATCAAATTTGATTGTTACGTGTGTTTAGTTAAGTTAATTCAATTTCTGACAAGTTATCCCATTATCATTACCATCAATTGATTGGATTAACAATTGATTTAAATTCTTGTGATTAAAGTAACTAAACAAAAAACAAATTGTATTGTTAACAATTTATTGATTCACTTCCTGATTAACTTGATCATCTTGGTTTAAAGTGATAATATCCAATATCCTTGTGTCAATTTGATTAACCCAATCAAGTGAAATTATCATGACAATTAAAATTACAAATTAAAGACTAAATCAACCATTGACTTAGTTAATTATAATTAACTAATTTAAATTGTTTAGTTAGTTAATCAAGGTCACGGATAAAGGAAACACTTTTATATTTATTTCAAGTTCAATGTCACAATTTAAATGATGACGATGACAATTAAAGTTGTTAATCATCACTATTAATGAATATAATCACGATGATAATGAATAGGTGATGAAACATTTAATCTTAATCATCATCATCATCATTAGTCTGGACTTTTGTTAATCATCACAATATAATAACAATGTTTTAGAAACTAAATTAACCCCCTAACGGTAACAATTAACGATAACAAAAGGTGACAATTAATGAAATTAGATCATTGAATATAACCCCTTTTCTTTATTATTATTATGACAAAATTGAGACACTTTTTAATCAACTGATTAATAATTAACCATTAACAATGATTAAGATGATGACCACACCTCGGATTATTTTTAAAACCCTCATCTTGCCGGAAGATAAATTGATGATGATGATGATGATTGAGGTATTATCATTTCCTTTTCCTTATCATCATTATCATCTTCGTGACCTAAATAATTAGTTAATCAAATCACTAATCACCGAGCCCATAAAAAAAATGATTTAAATTGTCTTGTTTATTTATCGCTTTTGATTGTTACCCTTTTTTTTTATTAACAGTTTTCTTAATTGTATTAATATAATTACAATTAAATTAAATTGTTGGGGTGGGATTTTATCATCAAGGTGTGGGTGGGATTGTTAATT
This sequence comes from Panonychus citri, assembly GCF_014898815.1. Taxonomy (NCBI): domain Eukaryota; kingdom Metazoa; phylum Arthropoda; class Arachnida; order Trombidiformes; family Tetranychidae; genus Panonychus; species Panonychus citri. The sequence goes on along the minus strand of NW_026515505.1, from coordinate 614,853 downwards.
GTTGTTGATTATGGTTAATTTATCATTGGTAATACAATTATAATCCCTCTCTATTGATGGGTAAGTTGATCAAATTTAATTTGATTTATTAGTTAATTGTTACTGCCTTTATCTTTTATTATCTTGGTCAATTGGCTCAGTTATAATATAGTTAAGTTAATTATTATCACAAATTGATTACAATTAACTATTAATTTTTATTATTTTCAACTAATATAAACTTTCAATTGATAAATTAAAGGTTTAATTGTTGATTAACTTTTGCCTTTTCTTAATCTAAGTTTCCCTTTAAGCCTGAAAACAATTGGCAATAGTTAAATAAATCATGATTAAATTAGATTAATCTAATTACCATTAATATTAATATTTCCTGAATGATATTGATCAACAATTAATAATGATCATAAGTTAAACATTTGATTATATTATGCAAAAAACTATTAATACAATTAACGATATTGACAATTGACTGATTGGTCAGAATGACGATATTGATAATGATTATAATTATAACAATTAACAGAGACAATTGAAAGTTTTTCAAACTATAATCTAGTAATAACAATTAACTTCAAGTCAATGACATTTAGAGTAATAATTAGATCCAAGGTAATCAGAAATACTGTCAATTGTTAATGATTAACAATCAAATCAATATCGAGATCAGATTATCATGAAACTTAATTCATCTTCAATGATAATCCAATGGTGATAAAACTTCATGGACTCAACAATTGAAGAAGATTATCTTCCAGGAAGATAATCTCTCTAACATATTTATCTTCCCACTTTCATCATCTTATTACCTTCATTTTGAAGATGATGATGATGACAATATCTTTCTTTCATCATCTTCTTTGTCATCTTCATCTTTTTGATAGATTATCAACTAATCATTATTAATCTTTGATTCTCTAAGTCAAATTGGAAACTTTTTCTTTCATTAAACAGGTCAAAAGGATGTTACATGATTATCATCATCATATTGACCTAAACTTAATCATGATGATGATTAGATTGTTAATCTATTAAATCAATAAATTGTTATGGTCAAGAAAACACGATGACCATTAAAAAAAGAGAGAGAGACAAATCTAGTTAACATTGAGAAAATGTGAAAAGTTTTTCTTTATATTCAACTACATGTATTTACGTTGATGATTAACTTAATTACCACAATGGAAATGACCTAATTTAATTGTAAACTGTCAATAAAGACCAAAACTTAGACAACAATTTAATAATCGTGAACATTATTTATCCATAAATCGTGATTGTTGAGGTCGAAAAGTTTGCCGATCTATTTTCGAGGTTAGAACTTTTTTTTCTCATTTTTGGTTCGGAAAAAAAATCGACAAAAAAAACTCCAATCATATTTTTCCGATAATTTGATTAACTTTACATAATTTAATTGTCTGTTGACAGTTAATTGTATTCTCGTTGATTATCGTTCAAATTGATTTATTGTGTTAATTGTGCTCTTGACATAGAAAATGATTATTATTCAATTTTTTGTTTTCGCTAATGAGAATCAAATTGTTGACACAAATTGTTTACTTTTTTGGTGTTTAATCAGCTTTAATGGTGATGATGATTAACTGATCAAGATGATTAGAAACAACAATTAACATTTAACAGCCCAAATAATGGTCAATTAAGATTGTTTTTGTTTATAATTAAAATTGTTAAATGTTATCCAGCAACAATGTTTACAATTGAATTGCTAATTTAGTTGTAATTTGATTGAAAAAAAAAGTTATTACAATTAGTAAATTGCTAAATTAAGAAATCATCAGAACAACTTGATTAACAACAATTAGTATTAAATTGAAAACAGTAAACTGTAAAATCAACTAATCACAATGAATGAGAAACACACAATTAAAATCTGATTAGAAAGCAAAATAACAGCAATTTGAATGTTTCAAGTGTTTACAATTCACAATCTAAATTTAATTTTGATTAACAATTAACCATCGTGATTGTTTAAATTAGTAACAGTTACACTTGAATGTAAATAATATATTGATATTAAAAAGTTATCCATGATTAAAGTTAATTGTTACAATAAGTAAATCACTTTGATCTGTCAACAGACAAAATGTAATGAGAAACATAATTTCAAGGGAATTACCAATTACAATTACTAAATCAAATCATAATCTATTTTCACAATTACAGTAATTAATCAAACACCAACATTATCATGATCATCTTAATCATCTTTATCTTCATCTTTTTCCTCATCTTCATCAGATATTAATTAGCATAATCAAGAGATGCTTTTAATTATTGCGAGAAAAAAAATTTCCTCAACTTGATTAACAACAAACATCTAATGGATTCAAGCTTAATAAGCATAATGTTTTCATCTTAATCTTCATCTCTTATCATCCTCATCCCTTTAATGATGAGGATGATGCTCTTGATGGTGAGATGATGATGATGATGCTAAAGATGAGGATGATAATGTTTTCATCTGAAACTTTAATGGTTTCTTAGGAAAATGTCATGTTGATGGAGATTTTTTTTTCACCAACAACATGAAGATGAAACTTTTTTCCTCATCTCGTAGACACTTAATCATGTAATCGAGTTTGTTTTTAACATGATTAGTAAATTGTTAACCGAGAAAAGTTTCAATTTTAAATGGATCATTAATTTTACTTTTTAAATTGTTGTCAAATTGTTACTATTATTGTGAAGATGGTGTTGTTGTTGGTTGTTGATCGTTTTCAAGTAATTGATTGTGATGATGAATGTTAATTGTTGATCATCTTGAGAGATTATAACAGAACCGGAAAAACAAAAAAAAAGTGATAACTATTAAATTACCGATCTGATTGTTGATTAGAAAATTAATTAGTCAGGATAAGTAACAATTGATTGATAGAAATCAATTTTGTTGTTGTGGATTAAATTCAATTGAATCAGTTGATGATTAAGAAGCGATAATTTTGCTTTTTTCAGTTGCGAGAAAATCTCTCTCTCTCTCTCTCTTGATTATCATCATTCATCTTCACGGTTATCATCATCATCTGTGGGCTATGATGATAACTGTTATTATTATTATGTATCTTTGATGATGATGATAATCATCCCGGATCTTCATCAAATTCATCTCCATCTTCCTCATCATCATCTTCTTTGTAACCTTAACAAAGGGTCAGTTCATCATCATTATCATCCGCATCTTCATAGGATATCATCACCTTGTTTGTATATTTAAACAAAACTGATGATAAACATAATAAAATTGCTGAAATTTTGTTGTATCCTTGATGATAAATGATAATCAAAAAAGCTTTTTACATTTTTAACATGACATCATTTCCGTTTCCTGTTCCTGTAACCAACTTTTCAATCCAATTGAATTCACAAACCAACACCAATAATAATGTAAAAATCAATGATCATTTTTCATCTTAAACTGATCAAAATTAATTAATTTTAATCGATCAACAATAAAAGGGTAAGGTTAACTAAACCAATTACTAAATTCACTGATAATTAACGGTTACAATTTAGCTAATCACTTTCTTTAAAAATCTACAATTTAAAAGGATTGGCTTTAAGACTGTTATCAATTTCATTGATTGTAATTAAATGGTTTTTTTATCATCCACATATACAATTAATGGGATATTCATCTAATAATATTTAGATAATTACAATTTAAATTGAATTGTTATCAATTTCAAATCAAATATCTTATACAATCATGAATGGAAAACAAATTTCAATCATCTTACAATAAATTACGATTGTTAATTATGTATTGATTATCCTTAATTATCTGAATAATATGACACACAAGTAACTAATAAGTACACTGACCCTAAGGTTGAATATATTTAATCTAAATTATGATTAGTAAATTGTTGTTCAATTTTAAATCGTAATCATAAATGATAACAATCCTAATAAATGGCTGATCGTCAATTGAAAATATTATTAACTGTGATTGAGATATTCAATTTGATTGTGAACAATTGAACAACAATAATAACCAAAAGTTTACAATTTTGTCCTAAATTTACATTTGCAAATTGTTGGTTAATATGGTGAAACCCTTGATTGCGATTCTTAATCCAAGATTAATTTAAACAATTTAATCTAAACAACAATCAAGTTAATTATATTTTTTTTACTTGATCATCAACTGGTTTACCATCAGAACGAAGATGGAAAAACTTTTTTTTCTTCTTTAAGAAATAATAACAAACAAACTCGATAGGGAAGAAAAAAAGTTCTAATGATTAAAGTTGAGAGAAAAATTTTTTCGTTCTTGAAGTTTTCGTTTTCTTCCTTAAAATAATTCAGTCGCTAATTAAATTTAATTGTTACCGAAAATCGGGAATCACTACTTTTGGTAGGATAAAGATGATGATAATATATTCAATTTAGGTCAATTGTTGATTGTAATTAGCATTTGAATGATGAAGATGATCAATAAATTAAGACAATTAACGGAGAAAAATGATCAATATTAGAGAGAGAGAGAGAGAGAGAGAGAGAAAATTAGAAACATTTAAGTTTAACCTGAGATTGAATTGAGATGAACGAGAAAACAATTAACTCTGAACAAGATGATGATGATGAGACGATGAAGATAAGGATGAGGATGATAATGAATGACCTGAAGTTGATCATTGATGCATAGACAAGGTTGACAGATAATAAGAATCACTTTTCTTGGAGAGTAATTAAATTGATTGCAAGTTAATCAGTGAACAAGTACCAAGTAAGTGAGGCAAACAAACGAGGTACGAGAATGAAAGTTTTTTGATTATATTGCATTTCTTGATTGTTTCATGATTGTGAGTAACATCAATTTGACAATGATTTGTGATGCATGACAATAATATATTATATTATTGGAGACGTGTTACAATCACATCTCAACCATGTTAAAAGGTAACATCATCATCTTCATCATCTTACAGGTAAAGAGATGATGATGATGAAAAAATAGAGAAGAAAAAAAAATCGAGAACAAGAACTTGATTTTTTTTTCTGTTGTCTATTTTTACTACAATTTTAAAGTGTATCCGTTAAGATTTTCTTGATGAATCAATTGATTGTTTGGTTGATTGTTGTTAAAAAATAACAGTTAAATTGGGAATGAATCCAATTAACTAAATCCACTATTTGTAAATCATCACCATTTATAATTAAACCATTTTATTGTGATGATTACTGTTGATAGTAACCTTTAGTTTCTCAAGGTTAACTTATTCACTTTTTTTTTCTTGATTGTTTTTGATTGTTTTCCTTTTATGTATAACCTTTAGCTTCACTGATTGTAACTCACTAATCATCATTCATCTTTATCATTCATCTTCATTATCATCATCATTGTTATTCAATATTCAGATTAATCTCCTGAAAGAATCACAGATTATCCTTATCTTCATGATTACATCTTCTTCCTCATCCTTTTTTGTTTGTTTTCAATTTAACTTCCGGTTGATTTTTTTCTCTTAGTCTCTTCCTTAATTTTCATTATCATCATTTGACAATTAAATCATTTCCTATGTCACATAATGAGAAACAATCTAATTACAATTTGGAGAGAGAATTTAATTGTCTCCATAGAAAGTAAATTGAAAAAAAAGTAAAAACAATCAACTGGTAATGAGATGATCAAGATGTAAGATTAATGAGAGACAGATACAAGTATAAATTTAATTGTTTCCATGTCATCAATTTAATCCTCATCATTATGATGAAAATAATTGTGATGATAATTGGAAGGGGATTAAGCTAATCAACTGTCACCATTGAACAAAAAATCAGATCAATTTAAGGTTAGAAAAATACAAAGAAGATAAAAATATCATTTCGATTTCAATGGAAAGAGATTGAAAATTTTTCCATGTCTATGAATTTTTCTCATCATGTAACTGAATCGGACAATAACCTTTATCTTTGTTTACAAACAGAGAGAGAGAGACAGTGAGAGAGAAAGATTATCATCATCATCATCATCTTCTTTTCTCTCTCTGTGAGTTTATCTATTGAATAATATTACTGAATAAGCTCAATTCATTTTATGCAATTTGTTTCTTTTCCATTGGAATCAATCCAAGAGAAAAATTTTCTTCTCTTCCTGATAACCAGTAATACTATTCGTTTGTCTTGGCCAGCATCCTCATCCTTCATGGTGAAAATGATGATCATGTTGATGATGATGTTGTGATGATGAGGATGATTAGGATGATGATGATGCCAATGATAACATAAAACCTTTTAAACTGGTTTTAAACAACAAAACCCAAAGACATTAACCTAACATTGAACCTGCAAACCCAGTGAGTTGATATTTGATGATTTAACTGTCTCTCTCTCTCTCTCTCCTTAACAATCAACTTAATTATCTTTTAGTTTGTTATTATATTATCAATGTATAATTGCTGTATTGATTGTTGATCTAAAAAAAATTCTAATATCAATTGAATCAATTTTTAATATTAACAATCTTGAATCTTAATAAATATTTAACAATTAGTCACTCTCTTGAGTTGCTATCAAATTGAAGTCTATTAAATTGTTGACCTAAATTGTTGTCATCAACAACATTTTATATTTTTCTTCAATGATTAAATTGTTAATTCATAATCAAGGATGATTACTATTTTCAATTGAATATGAATTACAATTTATATATATGAAAACGCAAAAGTATTATTATCATCTGAATATCGTGTTACCTTTTTGGTTGTTGTTGTATTCAAACAATTTAGCTAATAATATAAACTTTTGATGATGATAATGATGATATCAGAAAGTACAGAGGGAGAGAGAGAGAGCGAGAGGTCAGAATGATAATAATGAGAGAGAGAGAGAGAGAGAGAGAGAGAGAGAGAGAGAGATGACCAGTCCAATCAATATCAAATTACTGAAATAGATTCCTACTTATGATAATCATTTGGGTTCTAATCTGAAGTTTGGTTGGAAATTATTTTTTTCGAAAACAAAAATTACATAGAAAATGCTATTTTTCAATAGGCTTACTCATCGAATGAGTAACTCGCTCCTTCTCATCATATTATCATCTATTTCCTACTCCTCCTCTTGATCATCATCATCCTTGGTTCTCATCATCAAACTCCCTCTTCCATAAGGATAGTGCCTACTTTTCATCTCCTCTTCATCTTGATTATCATCTCAAGATCTATGATAATAATTTATTATTGTGACAAAATATTTTTGTTCTAATTTCGAATTCGAAAAGTGGGTGGAAGATGAAGAGAAGGAGTACAGAGAGAGAGAGAGGAAGATGAGAAGGAGGAGGTTGGTGGCTTTCGGCAAGTGGACGATGTGGTGGTGGAAAATGAGTGAGGTGGGAAAAAAAGTTTTCCGAAATTCGATTATGTTTCCATTGTTCATCATCATTGGATTTATTTATCATTATCTTTCCTTTTGATTGAATTGTAACAATTTTCGGTATATGATCAACAATTAATCATCTATTCATCATGATTAACACAATTTACCAATTTCTCTCCCTGATCGCTAATGCAAATTAACCTAAAAAAATTTCCTTAAGCTTAATCCAATAAATCGGATTACAGATTTTCAAAAGGCTGCGGAAAAAAATTCATTTTTATTATGCTGATTATCACAATTTAATGGATTAAATAATAATAATCAATGCATGGAAATTGTTTGATCATTTAGCTCAGTTTGTTTTTTTCATCGCAATTCAATTGTGTCAACGCCGTTGTTGTTATGATTAATTGATTGTGCATGTAAAGGACACACTGATTATTATGACAATTAAGAATAATTTACTTTGATCTATGTAAATTGTTGATTTGGAGAAGCAAAAAAAAATCAAATCAAAAAGTAAAACGGATACATGAGATTTGCGAAAATGGATCGATATTCAAATTGAAAAGAGAAGCAAAAGTTGAAGGAAGAAAAAGAAAGAGAAGATAATGAAATAGAAAGGAAAATGATGATGAAGATGAGCAAAAATAGACAGAGAATCTAAAAATCGACAAGAAAGAGAGAGAGAGAGAGAGAGAGATGAAGATGCAAACCCAATGATGGAACGAAGATGAAGAAAAATCTTATTAGTTTTATCTTCTCTCTCTCTCTCTCTCTTCCTCTCATATCATCTTTTTATCATTTTCATTCATCTTCTTCATCTTCTCTTCATTTAAATCTCCCCTTGACCCCGCCCTTTCCCCTCTCATTATTTCCCTCTCATCATCTTCTCTCTCTCTTTCTCTTCTCTTTCTTCTTTATCATCATCTTTCTTTCTTTCTCTCTTTAACTCCTCCTTAACTCCTTTAGTTGTGTTGTTTAGTTAATCACATCGCCGATAGACTTGAAATAGTTTAAATCCAGTTGGCCTCAAGTTAACTAACTTCAGTTGGTCTCATCTTAATCAACTACAATCAACAACAATAACAATCAAGATTTAATAGTAATCAAGACTCAGCAATCAAATTATCATCTCTCTCTCTCTTCATCGTATCAACATCATCACCCAAAAACCAGAGACAGTGATTTAGTTTGTTGTTGTTTTTTTCGCGAAAGTGATTCAAATTGTTTCAATTTTATTCATCTGCTAATATAAATCATCAACAATTAACTTTAATTGTCAACAATCATGGTTGAATTAGGAAGTATGTCGGATACCTCATCAACCGGAAATTCACCAACATCAACAATTGATTCGGGATCAACAACTCCATCCAATGGATCCAATTATTCACCCTCAGGGTCACCTTTGTGCCGTCGTCGTCCTCTCCGTCGGGAAGATACTCAGAACCGACTTTTTGGTCCACCCGAAGATAGTCCAAGACGAGTTCGAAACACCCTTAAATCGACCGTTTTCACCCAAAACGCTGTCGTTGATTCGAGTCCATTGAAATCGGCTAAGAAAAAGATCACAAGTAAGTTTCGAATTATTTTAATTTCTTTTCGTTTTTTATTTCATCGACAACAATTAGAAAGTTAATCATCTTTTTCTCGGCAATTTAATTACTCGAACTTAATGATTACAGAACAACTTGAACGTTAATTATCAACACAATTAATTGTTTGTTAATCATGTTTGTCCCGGTTGATTTTCTGATTACAATTAATTAAATGAGAGATAATTATATTATTTCAACCTAATTGTTGTTGACCAAAAGTTTATCAATAACCTAATCTATCAACAATTAAGTTAATCAAACTTGCGATTACTACAATTAAGTAAAAGCCAAGTAATTAATGTTTACATTTGATTATTTAACATGATGATTATATTATCAAGTATCTTTGGTAACCATTGATTGTCAATGTGATCAACAATTAACAAGAATTTAATTTCTCACTTTTAATTGTGAGACAAATTAAACAGACAAATATTAATACGATTCAAGTCCATTACCTGATAACAACATTGATTATGATGATGTTTCATTGATTAATTTCTCAATCAAATGGGTACAATTTAGTTGATTGATTTAACTCGTATTCCTTATTACAATTGTTGATTGATTCACCGATCCCACCACCACCCAATTCACCACCTCCACCTTAACTTTCCTTCACCTTAAAGTTTCTTGGGTGGGGTTTTTGCCTTGGAATAGTAAACACCGAATCTGAATGATGGTGAAAAAGAAGATAAAATGACTCATACTCTATTACTTTTTTCCCATAGATTTTCATCTACACATCTCTTCCTCCTCCTTATCATCCTCCTCCTCCATCATCATCATCATCATCTCCTCCTTTAATCATCATCAAGTCCATTAAACTCTCGGTGAATCTAAAACTCGTGACAAGTTTACCAATGTTCAGTTGACTTCCTTTTCCCTTGAATTTAATTCCTTCCAATCAAATTAATGATAATATTTATTCAATTCCATGTCAATTGTTTCTCTTTCTCTCTCTTTCTCACTATTTCTCATCCTCCCACTCTGTAAATTTACCTGGAAACATGGTAGATGCGAGAGAAAACAGGAAATGAATGAAAATCCCTGAGTAATTAATAGATTATCCAATTTGTCACTTGAGTAAGAAAAAAAATCAATTGGAAACAAAGGGAAGAAAAAAGTTTCTCATTTGGTCTGTGGGCCAATTTACAGGCTTTAGATTGAAATTATCGGCATAACCCAAAAGGGAAACGGATGTACACCTAATCTGATCATCTCTCTCATTGAGTAAACGGAAATAGATGAACATGAATGAAGTTTAGCTCAGTTTTAGTTTCAATGTTTTTCTTTTCTTCTACAAAAAGGTAACCTAAGAAAACCCAAAAGATGATGATGAAGATAAGAAAAGATGAACGTGAACGTGAACAGATGTCTCCCTATGATAATGTCCCCCAGAGAAGTTGAGGTCAGTTGAAAGGTCATTTTTGTAAGAAACAATAATAAGAAAACAACAGAAGAAGAAGCAGAGAAAAAAGAAAAGAAAACAAAATGTTCTTTTCCAAATTGTATTATATTCTATTCTCCATGATTCTAATGTTTCCCTCTTCTTATCATCATCATCATGCTCTCTCTCTCTCTCTCTCTCTTTTCAATCGATATACCTGAGGCGTTGACCCACTGTAAACACAGAGTAAACCAGACACAAAAGTGGGAGGTAATGACACACGAACAGCACAGAAACCACTGTGAATGTTATTTGTCCCTCGTCGTCCCACCTTCCTCCTCCTTCCCACCATCATCATCATCATCTTTGGTACCCATTGCATTACCATTGATACAATAGATGCCAAAAAAACCCTAATGTAAAAAAAGTCATTAGCAATGAGAAGAGGCTGTAATAACCATTATTATTATCATTATTACAATTCTATCATCATAATCATCATCTCATCATCATTATGTCTATGTAAGTGTGTCTCATACACTTTACACACACACAGAAACATTTACAACTTCCTCCATTGTGATAATCATATTAAAAAAAATTGAAAAAAAACTTTCAATTCTCAGGCAATGTTGTTGTTTAATCATTGACAATTATCATTATCATCTGATGATTATCATTATATTATTTACCATTCAATTGTTGAATTCATCTGAATCACTTTCACCTTCTGATTTCTCTCTCTCTCTCTCTCTCTCTGTTGACATGGTTATTTTGGTTTCCATTCATGATTTCATGATATAATATGCTGATTGTTTGGTGTCAAGTGTATTTGAAATGGTTGAGAAGACAAGAAGATAATATTGACTATTATTGTTCAGAGTGGGAGGTTTGTTACTTACAGACATACACCGTAGTATGTGAGGGTGGGGGAATGGTGGTAGTGCTGGTGGTGGAAGAGGAAACATGATGAATGATAGTCAAAAGTAGGAGGATGATGATGATGAGTGAAGGATGATAATCATCCATGCTTGGGCCTTTTAAAAAGCCATTTTTATGCCAAAAAAATTGTTGAAAATGTTTTCATGCTTGATAACTTCCGTTTCATCCTCATCCTCATCCCCACCTCACCATCCATACCCATCTCCATCTCTCTCTCTCCTTCTGATGATATTTTCGTGAGATATTTTTATTTATATCCATTTTTATCATCATCGTCCTTCATTTCATTGATATTCACTAATCAACTGGACTAATTGACAAGAAGCGTTGATTTTATTTTCCCAATCTCCATTTGATCCACTGATCCTCTCACCTCATTTGGTTAATTAGTGTGATGTCCATGAGATGATTAATATTATATAACTGTAAAAATAATGATCATCATCATTATGGTGAAATTTAAATGATAATGATGATGAGGATAACCTCTAATCTTAAATAAAGTTTCATGATGAAAGTCTCATTACCTTTTTTTCATCTCAACCTCTAACTGTGAATATTGTTGTTGGTGATGATGATGATGATGATGATAATGCTAATAATGATGATGTTCAAGTTAATCAGACGCATCAGTTAACCCGTTAACTATGAATTAAGTGTCTGGAGTAAAAAGGATTGCCCGTTGCAAACGTGTTTATTTCAACTCGTTTTTAACGTTGGTCATCATCACCAACACCAACACCATCATCATCATCATCTCATCATCAACAATAACGAGTAGAACTGCGTATTATTATTATTACTATTTACCCTGAATTAAGGGTGAAAAATATATACTTTGTTTGATGAATTAAGATGATGAGTAAAAAACAGTTACCATGACCTCGAACCTGAACTCGAATCCAGAGTAGGACAGAATATACTTAAGTTTTTTCCTGTTATTATGTTGATAATGATAATCCTTTTGATTCCTTTATCCTTTTTCCTATCATTAATCCAAATCCTATTATGATTGGCACCGATTCCAAAAAGTAACAATCAAAATGTTTGTTTATTTATAAAAATTTCAATTGAAAAGATGATGATTAGTTTTCAATTGATTGTTGTTGATGAAATTTTTTTCTTCATTTGTTATAATTTACTAATTGTATCTTCTCATTTACAGTTATCCGTCGTAATCCAATTACCGGTGAGGTTTTTGATGACATTTACAGCGAGCGGGTGGGAAAGGTAACCGGATACGATATTATCCGCGGCGAAAACCGATCACTTTCCTTACCCAATACACCGGTTCGAACCCGCCAACCACCGGGTGGTAAATCATCTGGAATCTTTTCCTAAATTAAAATGAAATTGCAAAATGAATGGGACACTAATTGACACCAACAACAATCAACAACAATTAAAAGGAAATCAATGTTTGACCATTTAATATGAAACCAAATCAACTTGATTCTCAACCAACAACAACAACTTAAAAACAACAATAATAATTACTTTATATTAATCTTATTAATTATTATTATCAACTGCTAATTAACTAATTACATTAGTATGTGATTGCAATTTATATACAATAATTTAATTACAATCAATGGAACAACTTGAAACTCTCACAACAATTAAGGCTTCGAAGTCTCTTTTTTTCATTAGATTAAAAAACTTTAATTTCGTTTTCTTTTTTTCTCTCTTCCTATTTTTCCTCTCATCCCATTTATCACCTCCACCGAATCATCATCTTGATTATTATTCATTAATTAATTGCTTAATTATTATTACTATTTGTTTCTTGACATTTATCATTGATTAACAATCAACAAAATAATATAAAAAAAAAACATTAATGAAAAAACAGAAAAAAATTTACTCCGTTTTTTTTTCATTCAATTTGATTTCTAATTATAAGTAAATTTAGTTGTAGATTAATTAACTAATTGTGCTGATTTATATTCACATGCATCAACTTTGACTTCTTGAGTTTGGAATGATTTTAATTTGATTAACTTATATATTTCATAGTATTTGCAAGTTAACAATTAACTTTTAATTGTTCTGGAGCTGATTTTTCAATTGCTTTTTACATTTTTAATGATTGATTTTTGACAAATCGACAATTTGATTTAATGACGACTTTAATTAACTGATTAACTGTTTCACACCTTAATTGTGACTCTGGTTTTGATACTTTTATATATAAAAATATATATTGTCCAGCTGATTAACTGATCTAATTACAAATAATTAAAATGAAACAAAAACTTTTACCGCAAAATTTAAAAATGAAAAACTTTTTTTCCTTCACCAAAGTGTTTAATTGTTGATTGATTTAGATTATTATTAATCATTGATAAGAGTTTTAACTAATCAACAACAATCAACAGTTTTACAACAATTAAACAAAGACTGATTGATATTTGTTGACATTTCCAGTATCCAAACTATGACAATTAACTTTAATCAACTATTAACTATTAAATAAAGTTATATAAGTTGATCACTTTAATACATAACAATAAAAAGCCAACATTAAACCAGATTAAGTTGATTGAACAATTAACATAATTTAATCAGAATCAGGAAATTGATTGAAATGTAAACAATTAACACACAGACAGGAACAGTAAATAGTTAATTGTTTGATATGATTAATGTTATGTAATCAGCGACACAATCACAATCAATTAAATGTCAATCAAGCAGATTTTAATGGCGGAATTGAAAACGATAATCAAACAATTAGAAATATTGATTAACAATGATAATCGAGCTGCGAAAAATGTTAATGTTAATAACTAAATTAAATTGTTTCCAAATTAACTAATAATCTTATTATCTAATTATCGCATTAATAGATTGCGTGATTGACCCAATTTTAACATTGGCAATTTAACAATATTGTTATTATTAATAGTTGAAGATGATTAAGATGATAATAACTAATCAATTCGCCTAAATTGTTGTCCTAAATTTAATTTTATCAACTTTAATTCTGATGGTAAAAGAAAACGTTAATATTATAAACGTTTATTATTTTCCAATCAGAATTGATTAATTGTTGGGTGTGTTTTATATTGATTATGATTAAAGGGGGTGAAATTGGGTTGGTCAGTTTGGGCTATTTTCTGATCAATATAAATATATATAAGTTGATTGTGATTAAATTGTGATTAACAAAATGATTTCATTTCGTTTTCAATTTCTATTACTTTCTACTCAATATTAATGATGAAACTTTTTTTTCTCAATTCAAATTGTTTTTTAATGATTAATTTTAATTGTTTCAAAAGAGAGAGTAATTTAAACTGACCAAAGACTGACCAAGATTGTCAATTAATAAGCTTTTAATTTCTTACGGGACATTTAATAGCAATCAGGTTGATCAACTAGTTGATATCAATTGTGGATTCTGTGTTGATTTAGTTTATCTTAAATGGTTTGGATTAATTTTTCTAATTGTTTTCATGATAAGATTAATAGAAGTTGTCTCTAGTTAATTAGTTTGGTTGATTGTTATGGTTTCACTTTCCTGATTGATTAAATTGCTTGAATCCATGATTTAATCGGTAGTTAATTGTCTTTTGGGTTAAT